>NC_142202.1:87531340-87843423 GCF_049639895.1 Pseudopodoces humilis
TTCCTCTGTGTCTTCCCAAGCCAAAACCAGCTGGCTCCAACTCAGACCTGAGCTGGCTAAGGCTGAATCCATCAGTGAGAGTGATAGTGGCTCTGGGAGAACAGATTTAACAACGGGAAAAAGTTATTGTGCAGGGCCAATTGCAGAAAGAGAGAGGAATGAGAATAAATGAGAGGAACAGCTCTGCAGACACCAAGGTCAGTGCAGAAGGAGAGGGAGGAGGTGATCCAGGTGCTGGAACAGAGAAACCCCTGCAGCCCATGGGAGCAGAAATCCACCTGCAGCCTGTGGAAGGAGAGCAGAGCCCATGCTGGAGCAGGTGGATGTGCCCCAAGGAGGTTGTAACCCCGTAGGAAATCTATGATTTATTCTCTCCTTGGAGTGAAAGTTGTGATAGGTTATTTCTTTACTCCTGTGTAGTTGGTAAAAGACTATCACAGATGAATTTTTATAAAAAAATAATGTATGTAGTTGAGTTCAGTATCTGAAGTGTATTATTGATAATAAACAAAACAATTTGGTTTGAAGAAACAAAACATTTAAGAGATAATTTTTCCAACTTCTGCTCAAAAAGAGAGCTACATGCAAATTGTTCAGAATCTTGTGCAGTAAATTTCTGAAAAACTCTAAGAATAAAACATCAGTTTCTCTGTGCAATCCTTTCTCTGTCTTTGCCTTCTTAAACAGTCCTTCCAAAGTACTATTTAAAGCTGGTAAACACTAATTTAAATTAAGGCCTATCCACTCCTTAGGAGAATAGTTTTAATCGCTTCTTTATTTGTTTCTCCCCTTTCTTACTGGGCAAAATTGTGGCATTTGCTTTCTAACTCATGTGGCAATATGGGTTACTATTGCTACTGTGCTTCCATATTTTTCCTAAATTAATACCTCTGTAAAATATCTATAATAAAGCATTTTCTTCCCTCACAAGGGTGCTGTAAGGTTTAATGAGATAATAATGTGCAGAACTCAAAATCTTCAGATAATAGGTCATGTATAAGTGCAAAGCATTATTTATTATTATTATTTCTGTCCCTCAGAGCATATTTAAAATGCAAAAACCATCCACATGAGGATGTTTAGAATACTTTTTACCAACACTGGTTTTCTAGTACTTTTACTCAGCAGTGTACTATGGGCCTCATGTATCTCACCTACATTTATTTAGTATTCTAGAGTTCATACTTCCCAAATCCATGGCTTATAATAAATAAGAAAAAAGGCAAAAATTCTCATTATAATAAAGTTATTACATGTAAGCAAAATAACTTGTTTAGGAGGTAGGAGAGTTTCCATTCAAAAAAAAATGAAAAATCATAAAAGGCATGGGGATTTATTCAGAGAAAGGGTCAATGAAAAAGAGTCTTTATTAATTTGATGTTTTGCTACCATAACAAAAGATCAGTGCCAGGACATGGGTTGTAGCCCGGTAAATATGATTATTGCTCCATCAGGGGGATGCAATGCAGGGGCTCAGCCGTGCTATGGCCTGAGCTGAATGTCTGTGATTTAACCCCAACCAGTGACTGCTGCCTCACCCAATCCATCTCCAGCTTTGTGGCTATTGTGTGCAGGGATGGACATGTATCCACCCTGGGTGTGTCTAGATCCATGTAAAAACAGACAGGCATCTTCCACAGAACCTGATCATATTTTCTCAAGCCACATATATAAAACATACTTTTCAGTTTGAAGCGTCTAAAAGCTACATTTTAACCAGACAAAATGTTGTGGCCTAAATACATCACAGTCACATGAAATTGGAAATAAGTATTACCTGACTTAGAATACAATGGATGAGGCTACATTTGAGAGCAGAGTCTTCTGGTGTTTTTGACAGTGGACTATATAGGGCTGAAAGAGCCAAAAAAGGTTCATTTGCTTTTTGAGAGCAAGTCCTGGAATAAATTGCTCCAACAATTAAACCTGAATCTTGATTGGAGAGACCCTGGTGGAGACAGCCAGGGTACAAATCAAGAGGTACTGCAGGTGTTGAATTCTAGACATGCTGTAAACCTCTCCTATTTCACCAAGGGCATGTCCTAGCCTCTGGAACAACTGGAATGGGAACCTTAGCTGACTCAGCTGACACTGAGAAAGAGATTTTAAGACAGTAAAATTAGACAGTTGGGAATATGACTGCTACTGTGAAGATTAGGACATTTAATAGATATTTTGGGTGTCATGTCACTGTTTCTCATTAAATGTTTATTAGGTGAAAAGAAGCAAAAAGCATAACAATTAAAAAACTGTATCAGTAAAAACAATGAAGTTCATCAGAGTAACACTCAAAGGTGTGTTGACTTGGAAGGTTGCTAGAAGCTGTTGTGTCTGTGGCTTTTAAGTAGCTATTCCACCAAAAGCCTCATGCAATTTACTTCTGGAAGAAGACAGAAGAAATTCAGGAATATTCTGGAGGGCAAGGAACTCAGAAAATAAAAGTTTCACATTAAAGTGTTCAGAGTCAGAAGAGTCAGATTGTATCTGATCCCAAGACATGCCATAGTCAGGGCAGCAGGAAAAGCGTTTTTATTCACCTTGTTGAGACATAGCTTTTAGAACATTAATTGTAAAAATGGGAACAGTGTGGTTTAAATTATCTTGGTTTGATTTGGGATTTTTTTCCCTAAATTATTTTTTATCTTGTCTTTATCTCTTTTCCCCATTTTTTATTTCTTTTGGAATTGGTATAGAATTTTACTTTGAAAACAATACTAAATGCTTTGCTAACTGTTACCGAATGAATTAAGTACCTGGAACTAAATATAAAGCCATTAAAAAAGAAACATTTTGCTGTCAAAATGTCCTTATTATTGTTACACATTGTAGCTATTAAGAACACTGCTCTTGTGTAGATTGCTTTTGCTGTCTCTCCAACCCTTGTCTCTCTAACCTTGTCAGACAATGTGTTAATTATACTGTGTGACATACAGGGTGCTGTTGTCAAATAGAACTGAAGAATTGTTACTTTAAAAAAATTCTGTCTTTTAAAAATATTATTTGTTCCATTAAGAAATTTGCCTATTATCAAGCTCCAATATTTCATTTCTGCTAAAGTTACTTACAAAATATTTTTATATTCAATCATACTCAACACATTTAATATATGCAAACTAATTCTGTTGAGAAATATATACCAGTGTGCAGCAATGCATAATATTTATGAGCAGATCTTCTAAAAGACAGCACTATTCTTATGGGATTTATGTTCACTCTTCCTTTTTTTTTTTCTTTAGGGTTCTTCAAAGGAGTTTTTTTTGTAATTAAACAGTGAAAAGTATTTCCATCATTTTCATTATCTTTCATATTGTCAAAGCAAAACAAGAGACATTTAGAAAATGGGCCTTCTGAAGCAAAGAAAATTACAGAATATTATATGGACCAAAAAGCAAATTACACAGTTTAAGCCCTAGCACATTTGAAGATTCATTCATATGTTCACAGCATGAACAAGTCATGATAACGAAGGCAGTTAATGATCCTTCCCTTTTTTCAGAATTTATAGCTTAAATACATTTTTAAAACAATCTTTAGCTGTTCTCCTGAACTGTCAACATTATAACTAGAATAAAAGAAACTCACCAGCCATTATCAAGTATATGTGTCACAAAAACAATTGTATTTTTCAAATATTGTTGCATATATTTTGTACTAAAATGCTTAGAGGTCTATTTTTGTCAAATTCTCTACACAGAATTTCTGCTTACTCCCTGAGTTTCCTAAGTCCTTTTGTATACACAAAAACCCCCAACAAAAAACAGTAAAAACACTCCCCACCCCCAAAACAATAAAACAAAACAAATAAACAAACAACGAAAAAGCCACCCCAAAATAAAACCAAACCAAACCCCAAAAACCCACAAAGCAAAAAAAAACCCAAAACCCAAAACAAACAACAAAGCGAAAGATCAAGGCTCTCAGCCTTGTCCTGTTTGTTCCTCCAAGTACTTCAGAACAGCCTGAATAATTTTGCATATTGCCATGCAGCCAAGAATTATGCACTCCTGTGAGAAGCTGCCTTTATTTTTAGGTACAGGGATGACAGGGATAGATGAGCATTTTACCAGTACGTTGTGCAGCCAACTAAGCCAATCAAACTGGACTCTCATGATGAGGAATAAACATCAGTCTCATGGATGAAGGTCTTTAATTTATACCTTGGTGCTACCCACAGCTAAACTAAAAGGCTGACAAATTAGCACTGTGAGAAATAAATGGATTTTGCAGGAGGAGAGAGAGGACTGTTCTCTATCTTTGTCATATCCTAATAACACAGAAACTTGTTGGGGGTTTTCCTTTATTTTTATGACAAAAAACAAGTCTAATTCAGTATGAGCAAATGGACTTCTTGGCTTTACATTTAATTCTTGTGCAGCTGGTTTTAGCCCCCAAAAATGTTTCCCATTGTGTTTTTTTCATTCAGATTCAATGAATCTCAACTGAATTGACTTTGTAACTGCACCCCACAGGTAGACTAAGTGTTTTTTGGGCTATTAAAGTGCTTGTTGCCCTGGAGCTTTCCTGAAGTGGATATAAAGTCCAAATAACAGCTGGAAGACACACAGTGAAACTTACTTTGAAAAAAAAAAGATAGCTGCTGTTTCTAGAAGTTTCTGTTCATATTTACAGTAGAGTGTGAATGGTAGAGCCAAGAATATGCTTAAATTAGTCATAGTTTCCAAGTAGCCTTTCTCTTATTCTGTTGCGTACATATTAGAAAAACATGTCTCAGTTGCAGGAGCCTCATCCTTTTCTGCAGAGATGAAGCTCTATTAAGATGATCTCTGGACTTTCTGGGGTGCTTGCAGCTCTCTTAGTTTCCATATCTATCAAATTATCTACTTTAAGCTACTACAGAGAGATGTAATGAAAGGCATTTCAGTGTAATGCATTGCACAGAAATATGGGACTAACTGTATCTGACCTGATAAGAATCAGAGGCAACTTCTATTTTGCCTGAAATTGCAGACATACTGGGCTAGATTCTGCTGCTCTTGTACAAATATGACTGTATTTTCTACAGCACCCCTTGAGTTTCATCTGACATTTGAAATATTTATTTTAGGTGTAATGAAGCTTATAAGATGTGAGTAAAAATGTCATCACTGTTTCTTTTCTTTAATAAATTTTTAAAAAAGATTGCAGGACTACTTTGTGAACTCTTTTCCAAATTATGCTAATGCTTCAAATATTTCACTGGAGGAGCAAACACCAATGCCTTTCAAAGTAAAGCCATAGATTTGTAAAGATATCCTCTGATACTTATTTTTCTCTGGTAGCTAACTAATCTCCTCTGATCCTGAAAAGCATCTGTGATTCAACAATCTTTGGTAAGCAGTGAGAGCTTCAGAATATGTACCTGTTCTTTTATGAATGATTTTCACATTAATCTTATGCAAAAAAAGAAACCTCATTAAAAGAAATCTGTCTTGAGTGATTTAGTATCATTGTGAGTTAAGTTGACGTATATTTATGTGCTTCTGCCATTGTACAAGAGAAAATCATTTGGTCTTGATTTTGGTTTTGGGTTTGTTTGGGCAGGAGGCATATAAATGACTCTTCATGTCAGTGATACAATTTCTAAAATTTTTGTATTGACTTGGAATAATTTTTTCTGCTTGCAATTCAATTCTTGCTTTGCTGTATTTTTAATGTTTGAAGACAATCTTACTAAATCAGATCTATGCTGCTTTTTAGTCTGTGCTGTCTCCCACAGAATAAACTTGGGTATAAATTCTGACTTAAAACAGATTCCAGTAAACAAAATGTAACTAATAATCAAGGCATTACAAGAAGTTTCAAAGACTTAAACTATACTTTTTTGTATCTCAGTTGGAAAATGGTCAAGATGAGAGTTTGTCTTACTTTTTTAGAATCTTCATCTGAATTTTGAGGAGAAAAATCCTGGCAGCTTGGTCTTCTCTATAAAGTTTTATAAGGTATTAAAATATAAAGACTAATATCATGAGAAATTTGCAGCATATAATGACAGGGAGTACTTCTCACTGAACGTTTAGAATGACTCTTCTTGAAAAGTAAATTAATGGGGTTTTTGAAACACTTTTACAGCAAATCCAGGAGTAATTTGTAAGATAAAAACATTTCATGCAAAAACAGAGAGCTGTGATTATAAATAAAGGAATAATCTTTATTTCTATTAGATAGACTATATATGGAACCATATCTAAGAAATGATGAAATTTTCTTTCCATTTAAGTAGAAGAGAATTAGCTACTGAAGTGCTCTCAACATGTGAGCCTAATCACTACAAGCATTATCTGGAAATTATCTGGCAAAGGTCTGTTTATGTATTCTGTTCTGGTTTGTAGAAGCCAAACATTTCATAGAAGTATCTTGAATTCAACAAACTTCTGTCTAGTTATGAAATTCTCCAGTTTTTCTACTCTGCTGGAATAAAAATCTTTCAAAGTCAAGTCAGTTGGCTTGAGCAGACTTTTCAGGGGTTCCAGAAGCCCTAAAAAAGATGCGAAAGTCAGAAAGCTCCAGATGACCATGGAAAATCCCACCTCTCATCTCACTGACTATCCAGGTTCCCTTGCCTTTGCAGTGGAGTGGAAAGTGACATCATCTAATAATTGTTACAGCCTGGAATGAAAAAAAATATAAATTCCATTTGAAAACATTCACAAAACAGAAGTGTATATTATCTTGTCAACATCATGAGCAGTTTCTTCCCCAATTATTATTTTTCAGGCTTTCTATTCCATAGATTCTAAAATTGATTTAGCTTCCAAGACCATTTACGATTAAGTGTGACCTAACTCATCAGCTGTCAACCTGCTCCCTGTTTGGGGCTTCTGTCCAACCCTCTGTCCACCCCTACTGGATGTTGCCTGGAATTTGAGCTTCTTGTCCAGAGCACAAAAGTTTTTCACAGTCTAATTGCCCCTATTTTTTTCATTTTTTAATAGCACATAAATAATGTCTGTGGCTGTTACTCTGCCCTTAAGCATGTTTTCCTTATGTCCAGGAGCCTCAAGCATATTTGGAAACCCACTGATTTACACATGAAGGAAAACTAATAAATAGTGACAGAGAAAAAATATTGAAAAGGATTTTTCCAAGTCACACAACAACTCAAAAATAGCACCTGTGCGGGACTTAGCCTTGCTCTGTGGCCCACGTCTGACTGTGATCTCTGTAGTTCACCTTCTCCTGTGAAACTTCAGATTTGTAGCTCAGAATTTGTAATTCTGAACTAGAAATTGGAGGCAAAATTAACTAATCCACAGATGTCAGGGACTGCACCAGACTGCATCCAGCCTGGACTTCTTAGTGCTCCCTGATTTTCACAGCTAACCCCAACTTGACAGGCCTTGTGGCTGTAGCAATTGAAGTTGACAGCTGACATTTGTTCTCAGCATGAATGAGAAACAGCCTTTTGCTTGTATGTTGTTAGCAAATTGTTCTTCTTGATCTTTTTGTCATTTTGGATGGCTCATACAAATTGAGATTACTCAGTACCCACCAGAAAAATCAAAATGAGTTAATGCATATTAAATACTAAAAAAAAAACAAACCAAACAGGTCTCCAAACCTTCAACAACAGTGTTTCAGTTAATGTTCTAGTTTAATGAGATAGATTAATTTTAAAGAAAAAAAGTATGTTATCTCTTCATGACATTTGTCCTGTATTTTATTTATTTTTTTCAGATTCTTTTACTGATATCATTATAGCCAAGCATAAATAGTTTCACATATATCAACAAGTAATAAGGGTATTGTGTTTACTTTTGAAGAACCCAAGACTTTCATTGTGGAAACAGTTGTAAAAATATCAATACCATTAAAATTTTTACAAATATTATATATGGTTATTTTCAGTAAAGCTAGCATTATAAAATGATGTTAAGGAATATCAGCATCTTTACCCATTCTGATACCCTTTTTTGCTTTCTCTTTTATCTACCTGCCTGATACAAAACTACTTCCTTATGGATGTTTTGGTCTATATTATTTTCTCAGCTAGACTGAATAATTTTATTAAAATCGTTACATTTTATGTTGAAATTAACAATTATTTTGCATTAATTAATAAGTTTTAAATTAAATTTAAAGCAAACTAGTGAATGCTGAAATATATCTTATTCAAGGTCAAGTATCTACCAGTAAAAATATTTTTCAAATATGCAGATTTCTTTAGAGATATAAGTTGTTATCTTCAATCTGTATCAGTACAGTCTGGGTGACAAATGGACTGATTGCAGCCTTGCAGAAAAGGAATTGAGGCTAATCATGGATGAATAAATGGGAATGTTGCAGAAACTTGCATCCCAGAAAGAGAACTGTATCTTTTTTGGTAATGAAACTTTGGAACAGGTCATCCAGGGTGCTGGTAGATGCGCCATCCCTGAAGGCAACCAAGGTCAGGCTGAGCTCTGAGACATCTGATCTAGTTGAAGATATCCCTGCTCATTGCAGAGAAGTTGGACCTTAAAGGTGTTTTCCAACTCAAACTATGATTCTGTGGTCCTGGACTACATAACAAGAGTGTTCTCCAGGCCAAAGTAGGTGATTCTGCCATTCTGCTCTTGTGAGACCCCCACCTGGAGTATTCTCCTGGAATATCATAGAGTCATAGAATCAGCAACATACAATAAGCCAGGGAGTCAGGGAGTACCCATGAGGAGTACTCCCAGCCCTGGGGACCCCAGCACAGGACAGACATGGACCTGGTAAAACAGGTTGGGAGCTAGCCATGAGTATCGTTGGGAGGCTGAAATGCCTCTCCTATAAAGACAGGCTGATGAGAAAGGTAACATTTTGAGACTGGGAAAAAGAAGACTCCAGGGAGACCTTAGTGAGGCCTTCCAATACTTAGAGAGTTTATAAAAAAGGTAGAGAGAGACTTACGTCATAGGCTTGCAGCAAGCAATATGACTAGTAATATTTTTAAACTGAAAACATGGTTTAGATAGTGTTGGTATCTCAGTTTAGATAGTGTTAAGTGGTGTGTTAATACTTTATTGTTATTAATTATTAGGGTTTTTTCTTCCATACAACCTTTTTTTTTTTCTTTTTCTTTCGAGTATATTTCAATTTTTAAGAGTTTAAACACAAATTTTCTAGTGCCTGTACTAAACATATTTTATCTCTGGTAAAATCTCTTCCCTGTTTGAATATAGTCCCTGTAAAACTATGTAAAATAATTCAGGAGGTCATACATACTATGCAGAAGTAGAAATGACTGTACAAGCTTTTAAGTAATAGATAATCAAGTTCACTTTGTGCTGAATAACATTTTGAATGCAGAGACCTTGCCAAAGGGCACTCAAGCTTTGTTAGAGGAAAAAGCAAGATTGTTCATAATAGTAATTGCTACATATCTTGGTTTCTGTGGCAGCAAACAAGTTTGCAAGACTCTGAATTCAGGGCAAAGAGGTGAGAAAGAAAGATTAGCCCTTAATGAAGTGAAAAAAAATATGATGAAGACAAATGTTTTTAAAGAGTATTTACGTAAATAAGGTATCTGAAAACAGCAGAATATGAATGAAGGTAACTCTATTTTTCTTTTCAAGATAAATCACAGGTATTGGAACACAACTAAGCCCCCACAATCCAAGTGGAAACAGTCAGTGACCTGCTACACTACTTAGATACACAAAATTCCATTTGGGTTCGGATTGCTTCCATCTAGGGGTACAGATAGAGCTGCTGGGAGAGCTCACCAAAACACTTTCAACAATTTACCAGGAGTCCTGGCTAACCAGGAAGATCCCAGGTGACTGGAGATGAGAAAATGTAAGGCCAATCTACAAAAATGACCAGAAGGAGGACACAGGGAATTACAGGCCTGTTGCCTGACCTTGGTGCTGGGGAAGATTGCAAAGCAGATTGTCTTAAGTAACATCAAATGGCTCATGTAGTGGAGCAGTCTTGGATAGATTGTATATAAGGAAAAATTTCTTAACTGAAAAGGTGGTAAAACATGGAGACAGGCTGCCAAGGGAAGTGGCAGAATAACCATACTTGGAAATGTTCAAGAAATGTCTAGATGGGGTACTTGGGAACACGGTTTAGTGGTGAAGGTGGCAGTATCAGATTACTGGTTAGACTCAATCTTTGGGGCCTTCTCCAACCTTAACAATTCTAGGATTCTATAAGCATATTATCAGTCTTAAATTTTGGCATCTCTACTTTAGACAACCTTTATACTTGTAAAACAAAAAATATTTTCCTCTCAAAAACATTGGCAGCAGACAGTTGAGGCACAAAATTTGTATATCAGATACATTAAAAAAACAAAAACAAAAAAACCCAGGAAAATAAGAAGAAGAAAAATAAAACAAATATTACAGGAATAGTCAGACATATGTCCAGAACAACTCAAAATGTTAACTTTAGCTTCAAGGAAGAGTCTGGAAGTTTTGCACAAAACCACTTACATGAGAGCTATTTAAATGAGAATAAACTTATCCAGAACAGATGATAAGCATAAGTCAAGTGGGAGTAATGATCTCAAAGATTTGTTTCTGTCAAATGTTCCTGATGTTCTATTCTATTCTAATTGTGTAAGTGGTGAAGAAGAAATGTTATACTGAGTTTTATGCCAGAAGGTATCATCAAAATATCTATTTCCATTTTCATATTAAAATCACTCATCTTCCTCTAACCTCTTTATATTAATCAATAGGATTTAACATCACAGTCCTCTGGTACAGTTGTAGAAGATACTTTTCAAAAAGCAAACATATAAATAAAACAGCCTTAAACTCCTGAAATGATGTAAACATGTTAAAAGGAATGTATTGATTTGGTGTCATTAAAAAAAAGCTAATGTAAAAGACAATTGACAAATTTTGACATCCCTGGCAATGTAGAATAGAGGAAAAATTCTTCTCAAATACAAATCCAATGATGTCTCAGTTTGAAAAGACAAACCAAGGTGTCTGCTAAGGAAGGCAGAAACCTCACTTGAAATGGAAAAATGTAAACCAAATTATTATAATCCTGAAATTAAGGGGCTCTCAGGCAAAGATATGGGAATAGAAATAACAGTTATTTACTAGGAAAATTAAAATTAAAATGCAGTAGTATGAAAAAAAAAACCATCAAAAAATCCAACCTACTTACTGAGTCAGAATATAGCCTGACCCCTGTTGGTCAATCAGCAGTCCAATTAAATGGTGTCTGCAGTCCTGGAGTGACAAATGTGGTTCTGTTGAAGAAATGATCCTGTAGAAGGGTTTAGTTTTCTTCTGGAGGTCCAGAAGTGTTGATGGGTCCTGTTTTCCTCTGGGAATCCAGCGGAGGAAGGTTGACTGCAGTGTTCCAAGTCTCAGATTGTATCCAGGTAGGAATGCTTGGCTCCTCCCCCTGGGTGGAGCATCTCACAATGGGATGATGTAATTTTATCAGTCATGCAATGAGACTCAGTGGCCCATTAACAGAAGATATTCCTCTGGAGGGAGGATGGGTCATGGAAGAGATAAAGAAAACTGCCCCAACCTGGTTTTAACAGCTGGTAATCAAATACATACTTTTGGTTACATCTTGCATTGCAACCCAAGAAAATGATCAACCTGACCACTGTGTATACAGGATTTTCTTGGTGGTTACAGCAGCAGAGGATTTTGGTGTTCCCTGTTTCATATTCTGTCTATCCTACACTGTATCCAAATTCAGTTAATATAAATTTCTGTCCATCTTTTGACCACAGCTGAGGAACAGGAGAGTATGACCTTCGGAGGTCATTAGAAAAGTAGTGGATTTGACTGGATGGGTATTTCAATGCCACCCTTCTTCCCTCCAGCTTGCAGAGCAATCTGTATCAGATAGAATGGCCAGTACCGCTTCCTAAAACAAAGTGTATGGAAAACAGAATTATCACAGCAGCTTGTCTGTCTCACCAAGCAAACACTTAAACATTTCAGTAAAGAAGCAGTCAGATAAAAAGATTCTTCTGAAAACAAGAATGAAGCAAGGCTGGAAGAGCTTGGTAAAGGGTTTCACTGTTAAAATACCACTTGGATTGTTACATGGAGTTAAGATTATGTGGCAGGAAATTTTAGCTTTTCTTCTGTTGCCGCATCTTCCTGAAGGCCTGCGTCACTCTCATACCATAAAGCCAGCTTTTATTTCAGGACAATGACTGCTATTTCTTTTGTAACAAACACACAGGAAGGACTCAGACAACATCTTCTGTGATTCTTAGGGTGTCCTGTGCAGGGTCAGGAGTTGGAACTGATGATTCTCATGGATTCCTTCCAACACAGCATATTTTATAATTTTATGATTCTATGCCTATTCAAGGCTTTCCCTCAAACTAAAATTCTGAGAATATAAAGAAAATTTTATGCTAGTTGATCATTTAAACAACTTATTCTGTGTCAATTTTTCCTTTATATTTTCTATAATTTCCTCATTTGGCTATATTTAGCCTGAATCTGACTAAAGAAAACCTAATTTATTGGAATGAGTGAAAATAAGTACCCAGAGAATAAAATGGTACAAAGGATCTCAAAGAAGCGGAAATTTTATACATTAAGAATAATGTTTTTCACTGATCATTTTTGTAGAAAAATGATATATAAATAGCTCTTGGTGGTACTCTTTATTACATGTCTTCAATGAGTTTATCATGGCTAGTCTAGCAACCTGGACATTAGGTTCTTCTTCTTTAAAATTTTAAAAATATTATGAAGTGGATTTCTATTGTAAAACTATACAATGCAACCAAGAAGGACTTACATTGCCTTGAATGCAGTACCCATGGATTTATGGAAGAGTCAGTAAATTTATGGAGTAATTAATATGGACTGTATATATTTTCCCTTTTTCAAAAATAATCTAACTTTATTAAAATATTTCTATAAATGGGGTCTGTCTATCAGATTGTGCTCCAAGAGAAGATTGATTCACAAATAATATCCTCACCAGAAGAGATTTCACTGACTTGGGTGAAAATTGCAGAATTTTTCCTTAATATATTTTAAGCCAGTAAGAATCATGCCTCTGTAAAGAAAAAAAGTCCAAAGTTTTCTCTTAATCCTTGCTCTTGATTTTGTTCAGTCTCTCCTTGCTTTGAAGCATTCAACAAAAACAGATTGTTGGCTTCAAGGCGCCAGCTGTTCTCCCTTGGGTTTATATTCAAAATTTCTGGCGCTCACTGTGTCCAGTAGTGTTGTAGGTCTCTTTGTGATGACATGCAGGACTTTCTGCTCAGCTCTGTAGACAATATCATTTTGTGCAGTTCTGAAGCATGAACAACTCCTGTGAGAAAGAGTTTAATTTAGAAATTATAGAAATGTGCTCTATTAGTTTCACAGTAAACAGAATTCAGTTTACAATTTGGATTAAAATGAAAATTCAGTCTTAATTGAATAAATATACATAAGAGATTTGATGTATCTCCTCCTGTATGGCATGGTATCATAATGTTTTTTTATATTTGCTTATTTCTTTATTATAGTAATTTGGGCAAAGTCAAAGAAAATGTATATAAACAAT
The DNA here is from genome assembly GCF_049639895.1 of Pseudopodoces humilis. Taxonomy (NCBI): domain Eukaryota; kingdom Metazoa; phylum Chordata; class Aves; order Passeriformes; family Paridae; genus Pseudopodoces; species Pseudopodoces humilis. Next base: position 87,544,811 of record NC_142202.1, read on the forward strand.
ACATATTTCTTTCCTTTATATATTCCTATTCCACAACTGTTATTGTCTGACATTATTGCTGTCCAGCCCAAATCTCCCTTCTTCCTCCCATACTTCTAGCACAGATTCTCTACAATCTTCAGTGACTATGAAGCATCTTGTGTGACTCATTTGAACACTTTTTAGTGTTTTCTAGGTATCATCCTCCCTATTATGAAACCTTTCCTATTATACCAACAATCCTTAAAGAAAACATCTTCCATATCCATGAGGAAGGATCCTTGCTGCCTCAGTCAGTATTGCATTAAGGTGGTCCAGAGACTGCCCATTATATTTCCTTTGTGCAAGTTTTCCCTCACTCCATTCAGTTCACCTTCTGGTATGAAGTAGAAAAGCAGGTGAGAAAGTTCAGATAGCCCTATTTAATCAGCTTGGGCTCCTGAGCACAGAGGTGGTCTCAGCCTAAGCCATCACTTTTGGTGTGGTCTGACCCCAATAGCTGGAACAGAACTGAGTAAAACATAAGAGTTGAGAGAAGGGCTGAGTGGCATTTTTGCACAGTTCCTCTTCTTTTTTTCCATTATTTTTTTCCTGCATTACAGCACAAGGAGGGGTAAGGAATATGAAAGTTCTATCTTTTCTTCCCCCACCTTAACAGGTGCTGGTGACAATGCAGTATGTTTTCTACTAGTCCTTTGTTATGATCAATAAGGTGGAACTGATTTTTACCTCATGCATATTTTCTTTATGTAGCAACATAGCAGAGACATAACCTGTAAAGGGTGATACTTATATTTCTCATTCAGAATTGTAGACTGAAATTAGTGAAATTCCAGATAATTTATCCCAGCATGAGTGAGTACAGACGTGTTTTTTCAGCCCATGATGCTTGAAGCCATCTCTTCCAGTCACATGCTGACAAGTTAATGGCCATTGTAACTCATTCCCATGTGTTTGTGTTGGGAAAATGTATCCAACAGGAGCACAGACAGGTTCCTGAGACCTGGGCACGAATTTGTGTCAGCAGGGTAGGGATAAAGGGTCACCATACCACTCTGAATTGCATAGCATGACTAATAAATCTAACTTGCATAGTTTGTAATTTTTCAAATTAATTTATGCCACGGCAAATACGTGTCATAATTTTGACAAAGGTGCAATTATATTGTTTCCTGACAGTAGCAGATTAGTTCCTGTTTACACCGTGATGACCTTTGACAGCCCTTTGCCCCAGAAGAGCCCTTCAAAATTAGTGATGCTTCACACACATGCTCTTGGGATTTGCTCATGGCTGATCTCCGTTGTTAAATTCTGGTCTGTTGCAGAGCCTATCCAGATGTACAAAGACATTTGACATTATTACAAGAGCCCCCAGACAACTTTAAATTCAGATCAGGTCTGTTACTCAAATGCAGATTTTCTCATTCACATTGGTGAAAGGCATATTTTTATATATCTATTTTTATATTTATATATTTATTTTATATTTTTATAGTTTCTAGTTATAATAACAGCATCAAGATAAAATACATGTTGATAATTAGCATAATGCTAAGAATTTGATTAATATGAAGTAAAAATTTAAATGCAATTAGAATTAAAAACAATCAAAAAATATATTTTGAAATTGGTAGAAGAACATTATTAAAAAAGGGGATCCATTAAGCTCCTGCAGTGAGGGGTTTTCTAGAACACTTATTAACTGATAATAGTGTTTGGTTCTATTGTCCATTAAATAAATATTTCCAGTCCTAAACATTAAAAGATTGAAAGCCTTGTCTCTTATGTGCTAAATAATTACAGCAGAAAAGTCATTAGTCATATGGTTCACATAATTAGTCACATAAATTTTAAAATTCAGAATATTAGAAACATTTAGTGTATTATAACACCTGATTTACTTTCAGATCAACAAAATTCATAAATAAAGTTTCAGTGCATTTATTATATGTATTTGGCTTGAAGCAAATCTGACAGCCTGCATATCCATACTGCAGTCATCTATTATCTTTCCTCATACAACTAAATAAAGACACATCTTCCTAGTACTCATTGAAAGTAAATGGTCATAGATTTTTCTTTTCATTGTTTTCTTTCCTTTTTGTCTTTGAATGCACATATTTTATACTCCCACTTGCAACTGGCACAGCCCACATTGCAGTTAATTTGCTGGATATTTTTGATTTTCTAATATAAAACTCTTCATAATATGCTTTTCACCCCTGATTAAGCACATTCTGTATAGAAATAAAATAAAAAGGGAAAAAAAGATTCCTGGCAAAGTATTTAATTAACTGTTTTTACTGTCATCACACAATGGGGACCTAAATAGACTGGAATGTGAACAGGGAATCCAGAACAATGCTTTAAAACACAAAAGCTGTGATTATCCTACATACTTATCTGCTACTGAGCTGTCAGGAGGAATTAAGATGAATTTCTGTTGATACCCATAGAGAAGAAACTAAAATACTTGAACTACTGAAACTGAAGAAATTATTGTCTTAAAACAGCTATTTTGATTATAATGTGGAGAAATTTCAGTTGAAACCAGTTCTTATTATCCAAAGTTTAACAAACACCTCACAATGAAGTACTGTGTCATCTTGCCGAGCTTTGGCTATCTGTTAGGCTAGCAGGTGGCATCTTCACTGTGGAGACCTGGGCTCGGGGAAGTTAGGATGTGAGCCAAAGCCAATTTAAAGCAAAAGAGAAAATCCTATTGACTTCAGTGGGATCAAGTCCTTGGAGAGCCATCTAAAGGACCTCAATGCCAGCCACCTTACCGGCAGCATCCGCTCCTGTCCAGGCTGGACAGTTTCCCTGGAGAGCCATCTAGCTGGCACTCACAGGCCAGTTGGCACTGGAATTGTCAGGAAGGGTAATTTTGTCAGTTTTCTTGCATAGGCAATAAAAACAAATATGTCAAAAACCTGCTGGATTGCATTCTAGTTTTATATGCTTTAGGTTAGAAACTCTTTTCAGTTATCTGAACACTTCAGATGGTTGGACCTTACTGCTTTTTGTCTTTGTTTAATAGATTTGTTCTGGTCATCTCAAACTGCTCATAACTTAAACATAATAATAGACTAAAATGAGTTATCAGCATAACTGGGAAGATATATGCTAGTTACAGTAAAACATGTGGTAATACAAAGTGTTTATATGTGGTTATTCATGGAATCAGACCAAGATTAATATATCTGTCTTTATAAAACATGCTACCAAATAGCAACAATCCTGATTTTATAGCTGTTCTGGTATGACTAAGGGCTCCTTTCCCTAAATCCAACATTACAATCCATCACACTGGTGTGTGACTGGAACAAAGTACAGAGGGTGAGTTGCTCTGTAGATATAATTACTACAAATCTATATATAGTTACTCATCTACAGTTATCTCAAGCTGTACAGTATCATAGCAAGATAAAATTATAAATCTTCTTGCTATACACATTTTAAGGTTTTTAAGCATTTAAAACTAAAAGTTCTACTTTGCTATAGCCTGCATTTCCTTCTGTCTATACTCTGATTTTTACCATAATAAAATAGAGTAAGAGGATCACTAAAAGCTAACTTACAAGTGGAAAAGGAGTAAACGCGTAATAGATCTGACAGGAGAAATTGCTATATCCAGAATAGGTATTTTAAAATATGTTGAGTGTAAATATTTTAGTAGAAACAGTAAGGCTCCATTATAAAGCAATGTACAAAAATATATGCCATTGAAGTCCTTATAAACATTCAGAAAACCCAGATATGTTGCTCTTTTGCAAAATAAAAAGTAAAAGTGAAGAAAGATAATCGTACTGTAGTTAACCAACATTAAGCAAGGCTGTAGATAGACATAGGTAGAAGAGAAAGCACTGTAAAATAAAGCTGTGAAAATCTTGTAATTAGGAAAATTACATACAGCCCAATGAACTGAATAAAGCTGTCTTCAGCTTTTAATTCCATAAAATCTAAATTTTTAGGCATTGTTTCTGGCCATGCAATGGTTTTATGTATCTGGTTCAGCTATGCTACAGACTCTGTAATGCTTATATTCTGTAAAAGCTTTTAAAAATCTGACCCTGTACAAGATGCACTCCTTGTTTAGTAGCATATACCCACAGCAACATAACGTATGTCCTAACTTTCTTCTTTTCTTCAAAAAAAAACAAACTAGTTGTTGTACATTATATACTTAGGTGTTTTATGTATTGATAAATACTGATTTTTGCTGGGCACTGTTTACATTGGTACTTGCATAAAGTTGTGAGCCACCTCAGTCCAGAGTCCAGCTGCAAATGGCTAGGTACTGAATTTTGCCTTTCTGAATACTGACATGGAAAACAATATTTGAACTATTTCTCATTCATCTTTGGGTTACAGAAATTGCAAGCTGTTTTGGCTTCCTCTCTTATGTTTATGTATCTTGCAGAGATATTCAGCTGCAACATTTTCATCAGTGGTTAATGAGCTGCAGTGCAACCTACTGGCTTACAGTTTCCTCTTTTCTCTCTGAAGCCATTGTACTGCATTTCTCATTTCATTTCTCATTTGTAAAAACAAGAACTAACACAGTCAAAACTATGGATAATGGAGGCAAAGCTTGGACTGACTTTTCAAATCTTCTCAAGATATGAGAAATTAGGTTTGTTTTCTGTGTACCTCTTTCCATTTCCCTCCTTTGTCTGCCTTGTCTGTGTGGTTTCTAAGCTACTAGAACTGCCATATTTGTGTGGGCCATCTGTACATGCAGAACCATAGAATCATAGAATGGCTTGGGTTAGAAGGAATCTTAAAGATTTTGTTCCACCTCCCCTGCCATGGGCAGGGACACCTTCCACTAGAACAGTTTGCCCAGAGCCCCATCCAGCCTGGCCTTGAACACTGTCAGGTATGGGGCATCCACAGCTTCTCTGGGCAACCTGTTCCTGTGCCCCGCCACACTCACAGTAAAGAATTTCTTCCTAATATATCACTTTCATTTAGGGAAATTAATTTAAAGATCTGAACAAACTGGAATTGGCATCATGATTAACTAATAACGTAAAATCAGTATTGTGAGAAAGGTTAAATATGCACAAAACCTAAAAATCTCTCCTCAACAAAATTGTTTCTTTGGATGTGAAAACTGCCTGGAAGAATTTTCAAAGTATTTCCTCAGTTTTGGCAGTTATTAAAAAAATACAACAGAAATACAAGTCATGGTGCAAAACTGCAAAAAAAAAAAAAGAAGAAAAAAGGAAGAGTGAATGGACTGCAATAAATCCATGAGTATTTTGAGTAGAACTTCATGAAAAGTGTTTCAGATAATTATTCTAACACCAAAATATTAAATAAAAATACTCAAAAATTAAGGCATGACATGGCTAAACTCCAAAAGTAAGTATAGATACTTTAGTTAATTTTTAGACCAGTTCTAGACACACAGGAAAAATGTGCATAGACCAGAGGAGAGTAAATACATTCTAGTGCTGGCGTAGTTATCTCTGCAATCCAGAGCTATAGATGTGTCAAGTAACAATTTAAAGAAGTAGTGCTGATCAATTTCCTCATATAATGGATTATGTAATTATGCAAATTACTTATAATGACAAGAATCAAAAATATCAGAACAATTTAATTACTGGATTGTAAAGCATGTTTTAACTTTAAATGAGTCTGCTGTAGCTAACTGCTTCAGCAATTATTTGACTTCACAAAGCATTCAGCAAGTGTTTCTATAAACAGAAAAAAAAGGTGGAGGCATTTGAGGTTAAATCAGATTGGATAAAAACCCAATAATCTAGATTTTCTGGTAATCTCAGATAGAAGCTTGTTGGGTAAATTCTACAGACGTACACTGAAGTAATTCACTTAGAAGTCCTATAAGCAGGCACGTGCTAAAATGCTATAGCATTCTAAATTAATGCCACTAATAATGTTTATATAAATCTTTTGATCTGTTTTTAGCATACACTTTTAATACAGAGCTGTAGAGACCTAGGACACAAATGTATCTCCCCTCTTTTCAGTAATGTCAAATGACAGCAAATTGCTCTAATGTCTATGCAATAGCTTTATACCCCACTTTTACCCAGAATGAATATTAGATTAGGAGAAATGTTGAACTGATTATGCTGTCCAACACGAGGATGGAGCAAATCCCACACAGTGTGAGCAAGGTTCAAACAACCAGCTCCTGCCCCAGATCACCCTGCTGCTAATCCTTTGTCCTGCTCTTCTGTAAAGCCTTACAGGACACCCTCCCTTTCGGTCTTCAGGGGCACATAAGGATTTCTGGCCCCATTTCTGAGTGGCATGATGTGTCTCTTTGGTAGAAGTCTGAGCTGTGCTGCTGCCTGGGTGAATCTGAGCAGGCCCATAAGAACCCTCCCCAGAGCACCAATATCTGTATTTCTAGTGTGCAGCCTACCCATCCACCCACCAACAGCCCCTTCCCAGAACACAACGTACAGAATCCCCCACTTTCAAAAGTAATAAATCAGTTTCCTGTACTTTTCAGTGTCTCCTGAAAGTTCAGTGGTGGAGTCTATCTTTTGATTTACCCTGGGAGTGGCCTGCTTGAAAGATGACTGAGGAGGAAGTAATTTGTTTTTTTTAAAAAAAAAGAGACGCTACTCAGCCACATCCCTCTTTGGCCATGTGATTAATTTTACAGCTGGGGCCGTGTTCTCTCTCCAGAAATGAAAAGTTTGAGTTTAAACTCCCACCAGAGTCCTTATTTTGAAAGATCTATGAGATTTTTTTCATCCTGTTGACTATGAATTTCTGCATAAAGGTGAATTTTATGCCATGCCATTGGGCTTCTAGTCCAGTAGAATTTTTAATCACCCAAGTGACTCTAATTACATAAGTGCCTCCTCTAAAATCAATACCATTCCTCACACACCTAAATTGTACCCCTACTTAAGTGCTTTCTTGGATTCAGGGCCAAAATATTGTCATTAGAAAACCAGTCTCTTTGTATTTCAGATAAATGTAACAATAAAGGTGCAGTTCTGTAAAACGTTCACATCTCATACGCATGCTCATTTTGTAAGGTCAGGTTGAGTCAATGGACCACATTAATAAAAATTATAAACAAACAAAGTATAATTTAATTCTTCTATTGATTCCCTTTAAGTAATTTGAAAAGCCTATTTTCATTACAAATTTGGACAGATTTAATTGATTTTTTTTCCCTTCATAGTCCTGTATGAATTAAGATTAATTATAATGGAATTTTATGCAGATTTCATTTAAACCTGAAAAAAATTATACAGTTTACTGTTACTGCCAATTCCATGAGTCCTAGGAAGAACTGCTGCTTGGCTAGAAGGCAGAACTACAAATTTGCATCTTAGAAATAAACAGCTAAAAGTAAACAGAATCAGTAATATTCAAAATATATCTTGACCACTGGAATGGACAAGAACTATACATGATAAGAACAGCTAGAGGCTGTTAAAATATTGCTTTGAATGCAATATTTTAAATTGTTCAGATTAGATTGACTGAGGATCTTCAGATTGTCTTTGAAGGAAAAAATTCTGAAGACTTGAAGCCTTCCCAAATAATTTCAAAAATATCAACCGGAGCAGTGGGCTAGAGGATTGCTATAATTGTCTCACTAGTACCTTCCTTTTCACATTTAACCTCTCTCTTTTCATACACTGACATCCTACATACAACATGGCATTTTTTTATACATAAGCTCTTTGTAGATCTCTCTGAACTATGTTTTAAACCTTGCCTGCAAGTGTGGCCTACTTTCTTAGTTTAAGCATTTGATTTTGGAACCGTTTGTTCACACACTCATTTTACAAATCCATGGACTTTTATGACCTGTATGTCTACATCAATATTAATTACTCTTCCACCCAACTCTCAAGTGTAAATTTTGCTAATAACTATTTATCTTTTATTTTCATAAAAATACACACTGTCTTCAGACCAAGAAAAACCTCTATCTATATATGACTAAAAAAATTCTGGTGTGCAGAGGTTCTGCAGTCAAAATCACTTGTGTCTCAGTAAAATAATTTTAATTTCAGTTAATCTTGGGACCCCTTATTCTGGATGACATTGAACCATTTTCCAGAATATTTTACGATCCCAGGTTTAAAAAAAAAAACAAACAACAAAAAACCAACAAAAAACCCAAACATATTTCTGCTGGGAAACTCCCTGTCCATTACAGGGGTATTGGAACTAAGGTCCCTTGCAGCAATAATCATTTATGATTCTATGATAGTTTTGTGTCACCACACTCTCTTAACTGTACTCGTGATAATGCCATAAATGTCAATTTCATTTGATATTGCTTATTTTCCTAAAATAGTGATCACTTATTTCAATTATATTGTTGTCCTTCAATTTGTCTCTAAGTTCTCTCCAAATCTTGCTCTAAGTGTTTTCTGGAAATACTGCCAAGGTAACAAATATCAATTTCTAAGAGTCCACATGGGACATATAATGTAGCAGTAAAATGTATATTTTCCCTTCAAACTTCAAAAGACTTTGTGGTATTCTAGTATCCTAGTATTCTAGTTAGTATTCATTATCAGGGATGACTCAGGTAATTGTTTTCATAATCTTGAATGAGTATTTCACGTCTTCCTGGACTATAAAAGGTAGTAAATTGAATACTTATCATTTAATGTTATCTGAAAGACTAAGGAAATAGTCAATATTTAATGATGACTGTATAAATAGGACTAATTCCTAAGCTAAAAGTAATAGTTGGTCTTGCCTCTTGAGTTTCACATTATTTTTAACAAATGCTTTAAAAATTATAGGGAAAAATATGTTTGCATGCATTGAAGATAATTTTGTAGCATTTCCATATCTAAAACATTTTCCTTTTCAGTATTTTATTTTCACTATGTTATTATCTTATTACTAATTTAACATTAATCTTAGTTGTAAGTCTTCTTAATTTAACTTAGATGAATTAAGTGATCTATTATTCTAAAATAAAAGATTTTTAACGTTATTCCTTGTATTTGTAGTGTCACAAGTAATACTATTTTGCTTATGCTCTCAAAGACATGACACTATATGGAAGAATGACCTTTAGTACTTCTAATAAGTTGAGGTATGCTGTGCTATAAATATCTGATGAGGAAAGATTATGCTGAGATTTTAACAGGCTGACAGCATCTTATCTTATAGCTGCACACATTTCTTGAAAGCAGGAAAGGCAATTTACCCTCCACTGTGACTATTTATTAGCTTTTTAATTGTCTTGGACTACTTCTGTATGAGAAACCATTAAATCATTGCAGAAAAGAAAGAATGTTCATGGTGGGTGAGAGCATCTGTGTTGTTAATTTCTAAGTAAATAAATATCACATATTCAAACACAATTTTGAACACCTGTTCAAGAGCAATTTAAGGTAATATTATATTCTTGGTCAGTTACTGTTTAAGCACTTGTTGATGGAATGGATTACTGAGAAGGACAAAGAAGCAATTTCTAGTCACAACTACTCTCAAGTTTGTGATAGGAGTACTTAGAAATGGGCATCTAGATTTGATTCCCTAGAAATAAATTTTATCTTTGAATGAAAAAATACAGCTTTTGGGGAAAAAAAAATCACAAAAAATAGTAGGGTCTCCTACTGTTTTGTTTCAGTAGGTGCAAAAACATCTTTATAAGAAACCTGATATGACAATGTCACAGATGGAGTGACTTCACTCACAAGAGAAGTAACAATATGTTTATTGATATAAAACAACCATTTACCCAAGTTTAAGTAAAAGCTTTAAGTTAAGTTAAGTTAAGTTAAGTAAAAGCCACAGTGGTTTAACAAGATTCAATGGCAAAGGTACAGGTACACTTGATTATTTATCAATTAATTATTTATTATAACAGACAATAAAGTCAGACAAAATTATCAGAGAGATATCCTTTTTGATTCAGGAAGGACACCCTTGAATTTTAAAATTCTTCTCCAAGAGGAGTTTTGGTGCAACTGATCCTCTTCTAGTCTGAAACTTGTTCAATGTTTATGTCTAAAGGTGTGCAAAGCCACTCAACTATATCAGTTAAAATTTCAAATTTTAGCATACTATAAATCACTTACCAAGGATCTGTTGCAGCAAGGAGGGTCTGTAGCTCAAGGAGTAACCTTGAGAGGTGCCCCTAGTAAGGGGAACATCCTGCTGTGCTCTGAACATTCACTGTCATGCAAGAGAGTGCAACTGTTTATCGAGGAAGATAACTGAATTATAACCATACCTACATGCAGACCACAGAAGTTGATTTTTATCACACTTGGCTCAAGCCAGTTCTTGACAAGCACCATTTCTGGGTAACAAGAGTGGCCTCAGATTAGCTCTTGGCTGTTGTGTTGCTGTCTCTCTCCCTCACATACAATATGAGTCTAGTGCACCCATCAGAACTGCTGCTGGTAGTAATCACTTGAGCAGAGTTGAGGGAAATAAAGATCAGGTTGTGGGGCAACACTTCATCACCCACAAGAAAAGGTTATTGAAATATGTGTCTGAAAAGTAGGTTGAGGTACATCCTCTTTGAATCAAAAATTAGGAATCAGAAATATAAACTTTATGCCTGAACCAATGCTCATGGAAATCAGCAGAAGGGATGTAAGGGATTTGGTTTCAGTCACTGTAAAACCAAACTGAATTCTTACATCCTGTTAGACAATGGAAGTAGAAAGGCACTGAAGCAGATCTCAGGATCTCATACAACTTTTCTCATATAGTTTTTCTACTTTATGTGTATAACAGACCGACTCTTCTCATACAGGTGTTAAGAAGATCGGTGATAGGAAGTGAACTTGAATATGATCCAGATCCTGTGCAAAAGATTCAATAAATAAATTATCTGGCAGATCTCTTGTGTTTCCTTTTGGATGGGACTAGTTGAGGTGACCACAGATTTTGTTTGCTTTATTAGTGTTTAATTTATTTTCAAATACACCACTGTGATGATTCTCAAAATAAGTCTTTTAAATGCATATGGATTATATGCATTTTTTTATATGCATATAGCCTAATTCTCTGTAGCTAATCCTTGTTTTTTCCTTTGGTCTTAATGCTACATCTAAGCATGTGAATTTACTTTATCAAAAATACTTCAGTGAAATCTTAACTTCTTTTCTCATTTTTCAGTCTTCAAGGTGATAGTTTCCAAAGCACCTTAAGTTCATATGTTCCTGATTTCCATTGACTGCTAATTGCAGCTAAACAGCTGACTTCCCCCTCACAAATTAGGTAGGAGAGAAATACCAGAGTTTACTGAAAGTAACACCACAGGTCGCATATCTAAGTACTTTAATTTATTCAATGTATTTAAAGTTTCTTCTGTGTCAGGTTCTTTTATAAGCATGAAATATTTTTAGCTATTTGCACACCATTTTACCTAATAAATTTTCTGCTGTTGCTATATGTAAGATTTTAACCAGCCTATTGACCTTTAAATTCTGCTCTCCTCCCTTCCCCCTGCAATTAATTTTTTTTGTCATGTATCTTAATTTTATGGCAGTGTACTGAAAATATTTCTGAAGGAAATATGAAGAAAATGTTAACTCTTACAAAAGAAACATTTTTTTCACAGTCAGAGGCTTTCAGGAGTGAGTCAAGGGGTGACAACTGATTCAAAGACTTCAGTAGTTCCTGAGAGTTCTGTGTTTCTGTGCCTTACAGTGCTTCTGAAATTTGCTGATTCCCACAACATTTCCATGAATACCTACTGTCTTTCTAAGATCTGTTATGAGGTTCAACCTACTTTTAATTTTTAAATTGAAGCATAATATCAGTGTGATCATATTCAAAACTTGTATAGGATATGTTCAGAAATCTTTAAGCAACTTGCAGGAATCCATTTTTAGTTTGGATAGGCCAAAACTGGTTAAAATTCAAAGATGGGGTTTTTTTGCATTATGGATTCTATATATTTTTTTATAAATTCACCTAGAATGCTATACTTAAAGTGAAAGTTAGTTGCAGGGTGTGTGTGGACAACAATATGCCAAGTTTCATCCATCACATCCCAAATGTACATTAGCATTCAAGAGATCCTTTTCTCTCTGCTACTCTACCAAAGAGCTGTTTATTTTGCTTTCCTTCTTAATTTACTATGTCATGCTTTCCCACTAGATAGTTTCAATAATAAAATATAACAGATATTGGAAAATGAAATTTAATTTTACTTTCAAAGGAGGTCCCTCCAAAGCCTGAATGAGTCACATTGTTTAGGATACCTGTGGGATACCATTGTACTTGTTTTAAGTGCTTGTATTTTAGGGCAATGCTTGATTGAGGTTTTTACCAGCATTAAGCTCACCTTTTAAATGAAAAATTTCTAACTACATAACTAAGAAAACACTGAAGTACTGCCTTTTCAAATTCCACTTCTTTCTGCCATATTCCCATACCTATTGCAGAAACAAGAATCCTTGTGGACAATGTCAGGAAGTTACTTTGTTACCTGGCACAAAAGATATGAAACAATGGTAAATGACATTTTCATGCTGTGTAAATTTATCTTGAACAGACAGACTTCTTACCATTTTCTTAATTTTTGTTCAGTAAATAAGGACATTAAGGCTAGTAGTATTTCACTAAAGAGAAGACAGCAGAAAAAAAAAAAAATTGACCAAATATGAATTATGCAAAGAGGTGAAATTTAAAATGAACTCTAGAAAAATGGAAAAGTACGGAGGAGTGATCAATAATATTCACAGTTTAGAAGTAGCATGAAGCACATTTTTTAATTCAAAGTCCTAGAAAAAATATGTCTATTAATAAATTAACTCCCTGCCCTATTGACTAAACATACTTAGAGTAATTCAGGCTTTCATGAGAAAAAAGAAAATAGTCTTTGAGTAAGGAATTATTGGTTCTTAAAAGAAAATAACTGATGATCAATAAGATTTTGATGACATAATGAGGTATTTCAGAATATATACATAAATACATATATTAATATACCTGAAAGAAAAAGGTTAAAATTACTTTATTTCAAGAACTCCAAGTTGGAGATGTGTAAGAATAATTGTATTGAAGAAAACAAATGAAAATTTGAATAAATGAGAATGTACTCTATTTTTTTTTTTTTAGATTATGGGACACAAATAATTGATTTTTAGTTATGTGTTTTTGTTTGTTTATTTTATCTGTACAAGGTGAATTTCTGTTGTGGGTAAATTTAAAAAAAGCATCTTGATTCAGCCTAAAACCAGAATTTTTACACTTAGTAGAGATTAATTGAAGGTAATTCTAGTAATTTATTTCATATCCTGTTCTCTTGCACTACATGTAAATAAAAACTTAGGGGTTAAGCAGTTTTATTCAGTATACAGTGAAAAAAAAAGGCTTGGATTTCGGTTGCTATATATCACTGACTGGTGCTGGAGCATCATTGTCATGCAGTACAAATTTGAATGACTTTTTTTTTCCTCGTTGTAATTTCACACTGTAGTGCCAGAATGATAGACTCATAATGGGCTCCCTATAGACACATACAGAAATCATTTTGTCATGGTTATCTCACCTTGTAGCAGCACTGAAAGCGGCTGGTCTCCATGGTCTTGCATTAAACTGTCACATCATTGTTAAAATCCTCTGTTTCAGGAAATGGTGATGGTACATCTTGACTGCTGTGAAAAATAATGACTTCATTGCCCATACTCAGTGGCTCTGTAAAACCAGATTGCTCATTTATTCATGAATGGGAGGGGAAAACATTTTTCAATAGTAAGCAATCGTAGCAATTAACCATTTTCTTTGCTTATTTAGCTGTCTCAGATTGATCATACCAATATTTTACCACCCCAGTACTAAATTTTGAATCAATATTTTTTTCTTTTGTACTTTAGCTTGCGCTGATTTTCAAGCCACTTTAAATATACTCTAAACAGGAATTTTTCACTTATGATTATTTATTTTCTCATATGGCTCAGCTACTCTGCTCAAAAGACACTTGATTTTTTAAAATTTTTGGATATTCATTTTCCAGTGTGTTTTTATTTTTTTCTGTTTTTATCCTGACCAGAGTTGCACACTGATTCACTGAAATGCTAGACAGAAGAGAAATTAATTATCCTGCTTCTGTGAGAGAAAAAATTACAGCGACTCAAATTGTTTGGCTCTAAGGTCAAATCTTTTTTATTTAATAAAATCTCCCATTTTAATCATGCAGCTAGAAGTCAGCATCTTTCTGTACCAGAAAGGTATGATAATGAGCTGGGATATCTTTGAGTACTTAGCAAACAAAATCTATTTGGTATATTAATGATGCATCTACGAATGCTAAAGTGTATTATCTAGTATGCTCCTTTCTTATTGTAAGTAAAGCAATATTCTCTGTCAAGAAAAGCCACATATTTTGAGTCTATTTAAAATTACATGTTTGGTGCCAATTCAGCCATGATCATGGGCAATAATGCAAACAACTGCCCACAATGAATCTGGGCAATGGGTTTATTTAAGAACAATCCAGATAAGAGCTCCTACTGTAGTTGGTTATTCCACTTACACCCTTTCAGTGCTATGTCTGCCATGGTTTGATTTTGTGGGAAGTTCAGGCAGAAAGACACACTGCTTTGTGCAGTTTTTCCCCTCTGATAGTCATACTAAGAATTTCTATTTTGATGCATGGTTACCAAATTTCAGGGATGTCAATTCAACCAGTTTCACTGGGATTCACATTCATCAACTTTGCCTCTATAAATGATGGAAAATTAGAGAGCTTCCATTACTTCTTTGTATGGTTGAATTTATGCAGAATTTGCCAGCAAGAGGCAAAAATAAACACTCAACTTAGTTCAAATGCTACATTCTATGAACTATTTGTCATTAAGGTTTAAGGTTAATCTTCAAACTATTGTAAACTTATGTTTGGGTTTTCACTAGTGTAAAATTTTGTCCTGATTAGTTTGCTTATAAGGACAGCTAATTTAAATAGATTTAGTAATATAAGGATATGTGAATTCGTTAATGGTCTGTTGAATTATTTAAAAGAAATTAACAATGCTCCATATCTCCTGAGACACTTATCTGGACAAAAATGACATCCGTGTTTGCAGCTGCTGGGCTGAGAATGTCAGAGTTCTTTGCATGAGAATTTTAGTCTCTTTGAAAGAAAAGTGCCCATCTGGTTATTAGAGTCCAGATGTACTATTATTATTTCTAATACCATTTTCCCATTCTATTTCATTTACAGTGAATTGATCAAGAATATTTTATATTGATGTCAGTTTAAAATCTGTTAGAAAAATGGAGTAAAACATCTCTACAAAAAATACCAGAATAGCCCCAATAAGAAAGGAAAGCAGTAAGCCAAATGAAAGAATGAAGTAAAAACATCTTAAATCCTTTTGTATTGCCTATAATGTATTTTCACCATGGCAAATCTTACTATATAAATGTGATGTACTTTCTTACAACTGCTTCCATAAATCCATATTTTTTTTCCTTATAGTTGAACTATAAATCTTTTCACTTGAGCTGTAATGTCCTGAAGATCACAAATGCGAGCAGAGATTCCTCAGGCCTAGAGATATAAATGAAACAATAGTTGTCCCTGTGCTACCCATGGTAGCGGGTATGTTTAGCCTCTTTCCTGGAACTGAGCTCTTTGTCCTGTCATGGCAGCTTTTTATCTGTGGGAGGTATCCAGATGCTGTTCCTATGCCCTTTGTTTTGCTGTGGCTTTATAAATTTGTCTGCCATAATGGCAGATACCAATGGTAAAAAAAAAATAAAAAGGAAATATTTTTACAGGAATCACTCTAATGTTTTTCATCTTTAAACAAAAAATTCATGGGGCATTGAAAAATTAGAATAGGTTGAAAGAAAAGCTTGGGAGATCTCCTGCTATAGCATAAGCAAAATCAGCAAGCCTCAGCTTGCACAGTTTTTATAAAATCATGCTGTCAAAGGACATGGTTTTCTATTCAGGCCCCCTGTACAGTTTGTGTGACTAGAACTTCCCACCTGAAAGTCTGTCTTTATTTTTCTCTATAAGGACAAATAATACAGGGGTGTTGATTTTTTTTTTTTTGTTTCACTTATACTCTCCAGTATGTTTGTTCTTAATTTCTATTGAAATTTGTTCAGCAGTTTTCAAGTGGCTGTCAAGAAAGCTTTATCTCCTGTGCAAATAATTCTGACACTTGTACAAGATAATTTTAATGTGGCTGTTCTTTTCCTGTTCTGAAGTTTTCTGTCTGTTGTTTGTTTTTGGGTTTGTTTTTTTTTTTTATATTAGGCACAGACAACTGAAGGCTCAAAATATAAAACATTAGATGAATCCCTATTATAGATGCAGGGTGGTTTAAAGAAGACAGGATAACTAAATTATGGATATCCCCCTTCTCTTCTTCACCCCATGGCGAGAGTAATGCCCTTACCTTGAATGGCCAGATGTAAAGCAAATCATCTATATGCAGATTTAGAACACTGAAACATCTGGTAGATGAGATTTGTTCTTTAACTCTTCTAGATTAATATAGGTCAATGGAATTTCATAAAAGCATAACAGTTTGCTATATTATATCCCCTTGCACGACTTTATTATTTCCTTCTTAATACTTGAAAGCACCTAGTATGCATACACCCACAAACCATATTAAGAGAATGATTAAGATTTCAGTATCTGGAAAAGCCAAAATTAATACTGCCAGTGTGATTTCCTGTACCATCTCTCTTCCTATCTGTGTAAATCCATTATAATCTGAAGTTGAATAATTTATTTTTGCTTACATTATGATTTTTCTATACATGTACTCCAACACTCCATAGGAATGTGTCAGTTAAATTTCAGAATATTGGTTATGTCTTCTCTTTAGAGGATTATTTAAAATTTTAGATTAAGAGGTAATAACTCCTTTCTCTGCTTTTTGCTGGATTCTAACAGATCAGGAGACTTTTATTAATACTAATATTGAGTGCAATGATAGTTCAATTATAAATGTAAATCTTGATTTTTTGAGAATTTTTTTTAATCACATTCAGGCTACTAATAAATGTTTTTGATACAAAGCTGGCATGTTATCATATGAAAATTGTTGTGCAAGGAATTTTATATCCTCTCTTTAATTTTAAATGCCATCACAATTCATATATGCAAATTTATGAAACATGAGAATGATGAGTACTTCTATAACAATCTCTAAGGAATGTGTGTACTGGTAGTAGCTCTCTGTTGATAAGGTTTTCTACTATGTAATTTAAGATTGTTTGTGATAATATCACTTTATACCTGTGCTACTTATTCTTTAACTTAAATAATTCACATTTTTATCCATTTTTCTCAGTGACAAAGATAACAGAAGCACTCATATCTCCATTCAGCCTACATTTTGCTGCTGCACCAGACAAACTAGAATTTTGGAGTCCTCTATTTTGTGACAGGATTTCTATTTCCCTGGTCATTCTAGCAGCCTGTTTTGCAGGCTTTTTTTTATTTTTATTAAAAAATCCAGTTGGAGAGGGACCTCAGAAGATCATTTTGTCCAACGTTTGATTAGAAAGGGAGACAAGGTAAAAGTATCCAGCACACTATCCAATCATCTCTTGAAAACCTCTGGTGATGCTGAACCTACCATGTCCTTGGGAGGTTGGTCCAGTGAAGGTTCTCACTGTAAGACACATTTTCCTTACATCTTCTTGAAAAAGCAGTTTTCTCTAATGAGACCCTTCCTTTTGTTTGCCAATATGCATTTGAAATAGAAAATACTGTGACATTTGTCTGCCTAAAATCCAGCCAGCTCTGAGGACTGAGCTTCTATTTGACCTCAGAGAAGGTTTTTAATAATATTGCTTTGGAACAAAATAAAATAAAATAATAAAAAATGTGATCTCAACAAGAAGAGTTCACAAATCATTACTTGAGATGTAGACAGTTCAGTTTCCCAATGTTTCTCATTTTTCAATGCATAACCTATGTGCAAGACATTCACATATAATCTACTTTAGTAACTGGCTTACCTTGACATTTTAAGAGTTGAGACTTTAAGGACTGTAACATAAAATATTTTTCTGTTTTATGCTTTGGTCTTTTAAAAATGTCTAGGAGCCTTACCACTATATAAAATTATTACTTTGATGTAGAGTACCTTAATTCAAACTCCTAGATGATCCTAGACCACATTTGTATTGGTAAAATTTAGTGGAAGCTAATTGAGCCATACAAAAGTCAGACACATGTTTGTAACTTTTTCTAAAAAAATATTTTTCATTTCTTTTTTCTCTTTCTGATTGTGCTGCACTTCTTCTGTACTTTTTTTCCACTCCTGGATTTCTCAGTCTCCTCTGAGCTGAGTTCCTTTGGGATACTCCTTCATGAGGAGTCCCGCTTATTGCAGTCCTCTGGGTCAGGACAAAATCTCCAAAGCCTGTTAGGATCTTGTTTCTTGTGTTTATTAGGATGTTATCACAAAACTTGGCAGGTCTCTCCAGACTATCTGCACAAGTTCAGATCACTGCAATCTGGCTCATTTTCTTCTGATGGTACAACAAGGCCTTGTCCCTCACTTTGTGTTTGAAAGCACAAAATGGTCCCGAACTACGCAGTTCTTTTATCTTTATACTCATTCTTATCCAATTAACAATAGACACATATATTATTTTTCTTAATAACCCAATGACCCATCACCTGTGTGCTGCACTGTGGTATTTTCTAACCAATCAATCACTTACTATTAACCAAAAACCTCTAGAAGAAGAACATGAAGAAGAAAGAAGGAAAAGAAACAACTGTCTAAATCCTCCATCTTGTCTTCTGCTTTCTAAACTAACTTAAATTCTAAACTAACTTAAATTCTAAACATTAACTTTTTCACCAGTGACTTAAGAAAACTCTCTAATCTAGACATTCACACTTTTAGCTTTTTCTATCTAACTTTAGCAGTTGTTTTCATGGTGATACATGAAAACACGTTCATAAATTTCATATTGTATGAAATTCAGTGTTTTTCTGGATCTTAGAACTAAGTATCAGAAACAAGGGCACACACTCTGTATCTCAGACTCCAATACATATTGTTTCATGTTTATGAACATATATGTATTACTGAAAATAAAATTTAATAGCAAAGGTTTCTTGCCTTTAGTGAATAAGGATTAGATCTAGTAGATTTAAGCATCCAGGGATGATGTGTCCTACTTTTCAGACATATTCATAATGCAGATTACCTTTTCTTTCATTGAGGACTTTCTGCTAAGAATGAGAATGTGAAATCATAATACTCAGGTATCTGTAAATATTAGAAACTTATATTTCTTTCATATTTCTATTGAAACAAATGATTTTTTTAGATTTGACCTAGAATTTCTAGGATTATTTATGACACACAGAAAATATTTTGCCTTATATGATTTATTCCTTAATATTAAGCTACAGGAAAGAAAATAATGTTGAGGATTTACATATGAAATATCTTTATGAGTCAGATAACTGCATAAATATTTTAACAGAATATCTACAACTCTATGAAAATCACTCTATTTTTAAAACAAATTCATGTAAGTAAAAGAATCCTGTAAACAATGTTGCTTTCTCAAAATTACTTCAAAGTAAATCTTATTATTTTCTTGACTGTTTATGTTTTATCTTACATTTATATTAGATAAGGAAACTATGGCTAGTGCCAGTGGAAATAAAGTTCTCATCCTCATCCGTTGAGGAAGTCAAAATAAAGAGCTGTAAAACTTGAGAGCTGAAAATTTTTTACTGCAGTGTGTGTGGTGACAAAAAAAAAAAGAAATTATATCCTTAGTAAATAATTATGATGTATTTTTCCAGTTCCAACCCCAGAAACTCTGAGTTATGAATTCCTTCCTTGCAATAATTGAAGCAAGATAATTTAATATTTCTAATTCATCTTTCAGATGTGATTTACCCTTGCATTTTCATGGTAGAGAAAGTTGTATATCAGTTCATCATCTATTATATGCTCTGATGATAGCTATTTGCCACTCACTGAAGGCCATACCAAAATATTTTTGGAGATCATAATTTTATGATAAACTTAAAATTACTCATGATGTGATATGATATATGATATGATATGATATGATATGATATTGTATGATGATATGATCCGGTAAAACACAGTGCTGTACTATTGTATGCATATATATTATATGTATATTATATAATTTTATATTATTTTAAAGGGGCACTCTACTTTAAACCAAAATTATTATCAATACTTTTTTACATAAAAGATTCCCATAAATGTTTTCTCAACTGTTTGAAAGGATTTATGTATGGGACACACACCTTTTCATTTGATATGGAAATATTTTTCAGGAGTAGGTGTCTCTGACATCCCTTATCATTGGCTAACGGAGAGAGGAGCTGGATGGGTAGAGCACAGAGGTTTGGAGAGTAAAAGCTCTCATACAGGGAAATTTATTGGAGCACTCATACAGAGAAACCTATTTTCATATTTTTAAATGAATGGAACTGATCAACCTGTATCATATCAAAAATACAGAAATATTTATATTTTAATTGACTAATTTCCTCTATTTTGTTGTCTAACTTAATGTTATTATATCACGAATAATTAAGTATGAGCACATAGATTATAATGTTCCCAAAGTATTCCTCATCTCATTCTTGATTTAAAAATAATATAAATAAAGGTTATTTTTCTTCATGCTCTTTCAACCTACTGAGTTATTTAATGTTTGTGAAAGTGTCATTTGTTGGTATGTTGATCAGTAAGAAATAAACATAATCAAAATTATTATATTATATTATATTATATTATATTATATTATATTATATTATATTATATTATATTATATTATATTATATTATATTATATTATATTATATTAATTATATATTACATTTGAGTAATTCTAATTTTTAAGTACAATTTAAGATAAGTACAAATGACATTTAAATTGTTCTCTGTTCTGCAGGATATATTCTCTTAAAAATGTGACAAGAAAAAATAAAATTCTATCAATATATTTTCCTTTCAGCTCTTTCAGTATGCACCAAATTCTCTTAAAGATGGATTCTAGTTATGCCTTTAATTTCTTCCCTTTCAAACCATAAGTTTACAAAATAGTGATGAAGTAAACTATGTAATGAAAATCTTTATAAATTAGCTTCTATTACCTGCAGCTCTGTATTTACCCCTGTGATATTTCCCCTCTCCTGTTAGTCCTGCTGTAACACAGATCCTCAGAATGTCAGGTGCCACTGCTGGATGTTTACATTGCTCCGAGAAAGGGTGACCCAGCCATGACTCCTCACAGGGAGTTGTTGCAACATCACAAGCAGACATGTTGAGAGCTGGAAGCTCATGAGTCACTTCTCAGATTTGAGACTGTTTCACATGGTAAAATAAAAATTCAGGGATTTTTCTAATCCTTAAGTGGCAGCAGTAGTTCCTAAAGCATTTTAATGCTATCAGTTAGAATTATAAAAATTCTATTTATTTCAAAAATGACCGAATATGCTTCCCAGTAGCTCCTTTAAGAAGCTCTCTACAAGGTGTTGTTTTCAAAAAAATAATTTATGAATAGGCATAAATGCTAAAAAAAACCCCAGAACAGCTTGAAAAATAATTTTTTCCATTTTTAAGAATGAGGTACTGTTCTCTGTCCTTCTGTACTTGTTAATTTTCTGTCCTTCTAATGAAACAACAAAACAAACAAACAAATCCCAAAAAGCCCCATACAAAGAAACAAACTTATTTAGGCCAGATTGCAGATAGCTAAGTTTCCAATCTGAATTAGTTTCCGACTGGGCAGTTAGTTCTCAGTTATAGGTGTTAGAAGGTAACATTTTCAAAAGAATATAAATTCGAGAAAATAATTCTAACTTGTTAAAACTTTAAAAAATCATTTGCAATAGCAAAATTAAAGTAGGTTGTAAGCTATGCCTGACCACTTTTGTTTTAAGAAAGGCCATAATGCTCTAAACCAAAAGCAAAAGTAATTTGTCCTGCAATTTCTTAATTCACTCACATGCAAAACTGCTTTTTATTCTTATTTTCTTGTTCTGTGAATTAAATATTTTAAGCATATAAAGTATGAGCTAATTTCATTGTTGTCAGTAATTTTCTAAACCCCCCCTCAAAAGTTTCTTTGCTATGGCGTATCATCAAAACAAATTAAAATGTATAGGTCTTGATTCACATTATACGCCCTCTAGAATAATTATTCATTATATTTAAGATTAAATATTACACCTTTGGTTGTTATTTATGAAAATACCAATTCATCATGTCTTCACCTAGCACATGTAACTTAGGGGCAACTGGTTAATTCTGCCCTGTTTCCCCACAATGGAAGCTAATTTAATTTTTTTTTTATTTTTAGATCTACTAAACAATTTCTATCCCTGTGTTTCTCTCCTGACAGGATCCCCTTGCAGCCCCCACTGCTGCTGCTGTGGCACCTGTGCCCTGTACAGTGTCTCAAAGTACCTGTAAGAAATGAGAAAACCGAGCTACTCTTTCCTTATGCAAGTTTAATTAGCCTTCAGATTTTTGTTTTAGTGATGTGCACTTTCCTTATTTTAGAGACAAAACCAACAGCCTTACGTACCATAATTGAGCCATGCATTTTACGCGTCCTGAGACCTGACTCGTGCAGAGCATCTTTGCCATGCCTCAGTATTTGTATATTTGTACTCTATATTTTGTTACTCACCACAGCAATAAGCACTACACAGTGGATAGAACGTTGTACTTGATATATGTACAGTAATGGTGTAATTGATGTACTCTTTCTCAAACTAATGTGGCAAAATTTAAAAAAAAAGGTATTGAGCAGCCCAGTTTAGTGGACAGTATTCCTGCCCCTGGCAGAGGGCTTGGAATTAGTTAATCTTTAAGGTCAGTCTAACCCAAAACATTCTGTGACTATATCACAAAAATACTAAAATTACTCTAATACAAGAAAAGCACTTGAAAATCTCTACCTGGTAGTCATACAGCTAAGAATCTCCTCTTGCATTCTGGAAGCATTTCCTACTTCATTTATTGCTTTATTCCATTAATTAAGATATATTTTTAATATTGAATAAGAAATGAATAAAATGTAACTCTTTGTAAATAAAAGACAGAAACTCTGACTTAAAGTTTCCTTTTCCAGGGGAATATGGATCATAAGACCTCTAAGTTTTAGTTAAAGAACACCATTTGAAATGCAAGTTTTATGCCAATGGCATACATAATGACTAAGAAAATCAAAGCTTATCTTACTTCATTTGCAGGTTTTTCAGGCCGGTACTGTGAAACAGAAATGAATGAGTGTGATTCAGCTCCCTGCTTGAATGGTGCTGTTTGTCAGAACGATGTCAACAGCTATGATTGCTTTTGCCCTGAAGGTAAGTTGTTCAAAATAATTTATTTTCATTATCTTTGACAATTTTCAAAACTGCCTGCAGTTTGCAAAACATCTCCTTGTCAGGCTTCGATGCTGTTGTTAAAACTTCCTTTTTATGGAAGTCATTCATTCCTTTCCAAAGTCTCGTTGGCATCTTTATCTCGTGTCTACCAAAACAACTACGATCATTAGAACTGGAGATAAATTAAGAATGGAGATATACATATATTTGTAAATGCTACCTTTTTGCAGACAGAACATAATGATTTTAGCAAAGTTTTAAGCAGTGGAGAAAACAAAAATGAGCATTAATTCCATGGAAATTATCATCAATAAACTTACAAAAAACATTTTTACCTTCATTAATGGCATGCATATTTCTGACTGATCATAGCAAGTAGCATTGTAGGCCAATCTACAATGGTGATAATGATTTTAATAGGCTATCACTAAAAAAGTCTATTAGAACTTTCACAAAAATAATATGATTTTCAGCATTTGCTGTCTGTTTCTTTAAAAATGCACACTGCTCGTTATCAGTACTGTATGAAAAAAAAAGAGTAATTTCAGTAAAAAAAAAATTGTCAAAGAAAAACTAAAATATTTTAAAACCTGTAAAATTACAATTTCTTTCTGAAATGCCTTCATGAATGGGTTTCTTAGGAATATTTTTAAATGAAAATTTAGTTAAAAATAAAGCTAAAGTTAAAATTTAGAAGCTGGCATGTTTGATGCTTTAATTTTTTTTTATTTTAATTTTCAAATTCTACTATTTACTAAATATGGACTCATGGTAGCTGATTTCATAGCTGCCAATATTTCAGGTATGTATAGATTAAATGGGCATTCCAGCGGCGATTACTTCAGAAACTCATCATAAGAGATGGAATTGCCACAAATAATTCTCATCAGTACAGCCTCTGTCATTAGTTAGCTTAAATTAGAAGCCAAAATAGATATTGGAAGGTAGCTAGAAATTAACCTTGGAAAAGATAAATTTTCTGTTTAAGCCTGCCTGACCAGTTTATACAAAAATAAATCTTGGCATCTATATTTCTAATTTTGTGGCTTATGTGTTACCTTTGAGACATGGATCTGATTAAACTTTAAATGCAAATAAGAATGCTATTTTATACATTATTAATGAATTAAGGGTAATTCTAAAGTTTTATGACTTAGGGATCAGTGGAAATTGGTTCCATGGTCAGTTTGAGAAATTATTGGAATATGGCTTGCACTGAGAGTACAGATAGCTTAGCATTAGTCATGGTCTTCCTGCAGCCATGGCCTGTGACAGCACTAATGACACTCATTTTGTAGCATGACCATGAATTAGAATACATTTACAAGAGCATGAAATGTCAGATATTGGAGGGGAGATTTTCTAGCAATTTCAACTATAAAAAAACACTGTTGGGCCTCTGAGTTTGCTAAAAGTTGTTATGACACAAGAAACTGGGGTTGTTTAGTCTGGAGAAGAGGAGGCTCAGGGCAACCTCACTGCTCTCTACAACTACTTGAAAGGAGGGTTTACTGAGGTGGGGGTCTGTCTCTTCTGCCATGGCTGTAGTGAAAGGATGAGAGGATATGGCCCTGAATTGTGTCAGGGGAAGTTCAGATTAGATATTAATAGCTAAGAAAAAAATCCCTGAAAGATTTATAACTTTAATTTATAAATAATAATTTATAAGTTTATATATATTTAAGATAGAGTAACTGCCCAGAGAGGCAGTGAAGTCATCATTTCTGGAAGTGTTTGAGAGGTGTCTGGATGGGTCACTTGGGGAGATGGTTCAGGGGTGATTGTGGTGGTGCTGGGTTGGACTAGATGATCTGGAAAGCCTCTTGTAACCTCAACAATTCTGGGATTCTGTAAAACAAACAAAGAAAAATCAGAAAAACAACTCTTTGAGAAATTATTTTAACAGAGATTTTAAGAGTTGATCTTAGACAGCAGATGTCCAAATTCCAGCTCCACTTCATCTGCAATGTTGACAAAATGGCAGCAGATACAAAAATTCTTAAGTCTCTGCTCAACTGAGTTGAACTAGATTAATGAACATACTGAATCCTAAATTTGTGCTTTCATTTATTGACTCCTTTAAAAGTATGCTTGACAGAAAAAAATGCATTTTCCTACTAATGGCTGAGCAGAAAAAGCTTTTAGACTGATCTTTCTGTAAGGATTCAAGATCATTTTTTACAAGAGTAAATTGAAAACAATGGACCTAAAGACATTGCTTTAGAAAAATAAGGCACAGATATAGCTGAATAATGCATAGCTCTTTCATTTTATTTCCAAGGATTTGAAGGCCTGAACTGTGAAATCAACTTTGATGAGTGCACTTATGGCTTCTGTAAAAGCAATTCAACTTGTTTAGACCTGGTTGCAGACTACAGCTGTGCATGTCCTCCAGGATTCACTGGTAAGATTTCTTTTAACTTGGAAGAGACATTAAACAGTAAAACTATTTATTTTCTTTTCTGAAATTAATTGCACTTTTTCAGTGTTTTAGCATTAATAAAAATAAAATCAACTCAGTGTTCTGTGCAATTGATAATCTGTTTTAATTTCCCTCCTAATATGATAAAAATGAACACAGTGTGTGTATGGAAAGCAAAACTGTGTTTTGCATAGAAGAAAAAAATCGTTAGAAAACACCTAGTCTATGAAACATAGGTGAGTAGGTAGCTGGTGCTATTTTTTTTCAGAAGATTTTATCACAGCCATACTCAATTGAGATGGTAAAAAGAACACAATTTTAGTAAGATGACACTTTGCACTCTTTCAGAAAGGTGCCATCAGATCCTTATGATAAATTCTTGTAAGTTGCACAATTATTTGCTTGTCTAACAGGTTTAACAAAATAGCTCTTGCATCAGGAAGAGTTTTCAAGGCTCTCTTTTCTGCCAGAAGCAGCTAAGAGGATCATGGGGAAATCAATAAAACTGTCTCCAAAAATATGCCATCTAAAGTACTATATCAGGCACTGAACACTGACTTTCAGTTGCTGATTTCAGAGGCAAATGGAGCAGCATTAGTCATAAGTAGTAACAGGAAGACAAGCAGCGGCAATGTAAGAAATTATATACAGTTAGTGGATCTTGTAATAAAAAGCCAAACAGATTTATCGAGAGTGCTCACAATGTGTGGGGACCAGTGGAGAGGAAAGGAGAAAAAAATGGATGGGATCTATATGGAGAAATGAAAAGTCTGAGAAGCAAGTAGGACAGTGAAGTATGAGGAGGCAAATTAATCAGAGCATTTCAGGTTGGTAGTAACACCAGTGAGTCTCAGTTTAGAAATTCTTCATTCATGTTTTATCTATGGTTAAAAGTAGGAAGGTGGGATGTAAGGAATCTAAGGCAATATACAGAGATTTAGAATCTGTGAAAGTAATAGTAGTTGCACTTGCCTCAAACATCTGTGAGTTTCCTTGATGCAAACATACCGTTATATTATTCAGCATTATAAAACTGAGATGTGATATATTTCCTGTAAGATCTTATTCTCCTTTTTACTTTGGTAACTGGCTTTGCTGTCATGAGTTGGCATAATTACTCTATCTTGCATCAATTTTGAAAATAAAAGAAGTAATTACAAAGTATTTGTTAGTATAGATAGAAGTTTAATGCAAAAATTTTAAAAGAAGAAGCTATTAAAACTTTCTCCTGCTAGAATCAAAATGGTCTAACTTTTCTGCAGTAGGTTGTTAACAGTCAGTTTGAAATGGGTAACAGGGAAGGCTGTTTCTCTGAAAATATAGCAATACTGTTTTGAGATGCAATGGAGTCCACATTATCGAGCCAGAACTACAAATTAATGTGTGAGTGTCACTAAGGAAGCCTGAGACAGAGTATATGTTCCTTAGGAGGAACTCTTCATTCTATATTCATACTGATGCAGTTTGCCAGTAACATCCTTGTTCAAGACAAGTAGGATTCAGGATCTGCCAACAGTAAAAAAGATGCAAGTGAGTTACAAGTAGATTTTAATGGATACCTTTAGGCCTATATTGAAGCCACAGAACTTCACATGACTGCATAATACGCTAATATGGAAAAAGCTCAAATTTCTCCTGCTTTTCCTATGTGACAGACTTTCCATCATGAGTCTGCTATTGATCTCACTTCATATTGGGTTTTTTTTTGTGAAACAGGACAGCTCCCACAAGAAAACAAATAAGCCAGCCTACTGACTGGAATTAGAAGCAGGGACAAGGATCCTCCTGATTACACTGAATATTTTACTCTGTGCTCATGCTTTTTTGTACAATTAATTCACACTCAGTCACTGTGGATCTCATTAGGTCTGCTCTCTCCAAGACTTCCAACAGCTGCTTAAGCCTCTCTAGAAAGAGTCTGTGATGCAAAATACTGGATATTTGGGCTTCTATCTTTTACAGAAGGCAAGCATTGACAAAAGAGTGTTTCATGTCCGTCTGTTTTAAGATTTATATAAATGGCATACAAAGATAGTGCTATAGTAACAGTGATACACTCAAAAGCCATTTAAGGGCTAAAGGAAACAATGTATATGTATATACATATAAAATTTTTATCCTCTTAATATTTAAGCAATACAGAAATTGCATAATCAATGTAGGAAAGCACCATAAATGGAGCAGTTAGCTGATAACAATTAGCTCTGATGAAGGCACATGTTAAAAAGTTCATCAAGAGATCTGCTAACACCCTGTCAATCACACCTTGTAGTCTTTTGATGAGACTACATCAAGGAAGTAACATTTGAAAAAATCCACTAACTGTACAAGATTGATTTTTTACCTTTTATTTTCTTTTAAACACACTTGTGTTTTCCTATCATATTAAAAGAAATCTCTAAGTTTACCTTTAACATCTTAGCTGGTCTTGCCTTAGGCCTGCTTGTTTGCTTATTTTCCTGTTTGCTATCTTTACATGGCAGCATAAATCCTGATTGGGATCATGTGCCTCATGCAATAAAGCTCTGATGGAAGGGCAGCATGGGACAGGAGGGATTTCTTGCATGGCCTTGGATGAATCCCACCTTGGACCAGGCTGTGATGCTCCACAGGATCTTTGCACTTCCCTGAGAACAGAGCTGGGAAGAGGCAGTGCCGCATGTGCAACTGGGAGCAGGGATAGATGGTGGAAGCAACTCTGTCCTGCAGAGGAAAGCCAGCAGGACAGGAACACCCAAAACATTTGAGCTGGTCCTGAGAGGAGCAGGGAGCCCTCTTGCATCTTCTGCTGCCAGCTGAATTGTTTGTTGCTGAAAGGGTGAGCACCAGAATTCTGTCAGCCTTTAGGACTTGCTGCATAGCATTTCCTTTACTCTGTCCGAAACAGACAGCTCCTGAAAAAGACCAGGAAAATTCTTTCTCTACAATCAAAGCTTTCTCTCAAATGCCCTCCTGTGGTAATCTGCATACACAGGATTACGATAATTATCCTGTAATAAAGAGCTACTGGACAAATGGACAGATTTAAAAACTGCTACCTCCTTCCCTCACAGTGTTTTATTTGATTTTGCCAATTAAAGGGGTTTTGAGAACATCTGGAAGTTGAGATAGGTAAAGGCGGTTCAAGTCTTTTAAACTGGACAGCCTCAAAAATTAGAAAATGTCTTGTTCAACACATCCAAACCTGAAGATAGGCAAAGTAGGGAATTTTAATATTGAACAGTGAGATGGACACCCTTACTCCATTAGGTAGTAAGACACCTCAAATTGACACATCAATGGGATGGTGTTGAATTCATCAATGATACAGAAGGAGGAGGCAGTTTTATGAGGTGTGATTACTGACCATTGTCATTATTTGTGTGGATTTTCTCTGGTTATAAAGTTATTAGAACTGAAGAACTCTGTAATTCAGTGGTTTTGGATGAGAAAGCATGGGTTTTTAATCTTAAATAAATGATGGGATTATATTTTTTCCATCATAAAACCTTTTCCAATTTTAAAAATTGGAAGAAATTAATTATATATTTATTTATTGAATTATTATTTAAAATTATTTCAAAGCTTTTCATGTATATGGATGAGCCCTACACTGGTAAGAGGACATCAGTGAATACTGGGTAGAAAAAACTTGATTCCTAATTGATTTTTACTTCATCACTTAGCACCAAATTTTGTAGTTATAGTTTATATGCATGAGGTTCTTAATCTGACTTCCTCATTTATATCATGGTCCATATGAATTCTCTGTATAAAATGATCCTTCTCTAAGTTTTGCTCATATCTCATTAATGTTTACCATTATAATGAGACAGTATGAATCAACAGTCAGAATCTACCATCAGTCACAAATTGACTTAAATTTACACAAGAGACTAAATAAATATGCAAGCCTTTTAATATGTGTTCTGGAGATCAAATCTGTATAGTTTCTTGTGCCGTGTCTCATACTGTTGGGCTTTAGGAATTCTGTAGTAGATATGGCTAAACAAGTGGGCACTGCAACACTGAACATTTGAAAATCAAAATTATACAAGGATGTGCAAGGTCTTGCAGCTCAGCTCAAGCCATCACAAGACATAAGATTTTATCTTTCTCTGATCTTTTGAAAATCTTTCCTGTGCATTCTTTTCCTGTGGTATTCTAAGCTTTGTTTTCAGTAAGCCTATAAAAGCTTCTCTATTTTAGACACATTTTGCCTGACATATATGCTTTTAGTTACTATCAGGAAAACTGCATAGAACAAAATTATTGAGTCACTACATCCTCTTTTCCCTGTTAATCATAAAAAGTACTGTCCCAAACAATTCAAAGGAGAAAATCAGGCCTGAGAGGTCTATGTCTACACAAAAAGAGGGTCTAGCAAGATGAGGGTTGGCCTGTTCCCCCAGACAGCTGCACCAGGGGAGGTTCAAGTTGGATATCAGGAACAAATTCTTAATGGAAAGGGATGTCAAGCTTTGCAATGGGCTGACAGGGAGGTGGTAGAGTCATGAACACTGGAGATGTTCAAGAAATGACAGGACATGGCCCTTAGTGCTATGGTTTAGTTGACATGGTGGTGATTGGTCAAAGGCTAGACTCAATGATCTTGGAGGTCTATTCCAACCTAGTTGATTCTGTGATCTATGGATGCTCACCCACCCTTAAAGTCAAACACAGGAACTCAGCCTCGCTTGCATATCATGCATCAGATTATTGTTCCACGTGTATCAGCCATTATGGCCTTCACAGAAGCAGCTCAAAAGCCAGGTCTTTTCTGTGATGTCCCCTAATGACCAAGCTAATTTAAATAACTTGCCTCTGGCTGAGCTCTAGTTAAAATGCTATGGTTTTTCAAACAAAAACAAAATCTGGAAGCTGAAGGTGAGAGAGGGATGGTTCCCCAGGCTCCTGGCCAGCAGAGCTCTGACTCATAGCAGGCCATGGAGGAGTGAAGGGCTGACTTCCCTTCCCCTGCTCAGCTGAAACAGCACAGATGGGCTGCTGGCTGCAAATGGCAGGCTGCTGAGGGCAGGCTTCCCACAGTAGGGTGTGCAAACTTAACATGCTGGAAAATAAAACAACACTTATGCATACATGGAAATATATTCACTATGTACTTCTGAGTTATTAGAGAATATTTATTGTCATATCATGTGTAAGTGTATCTGCTTTCCTTGGAAGGAACTTAGGTTAGAACACTTGAAAGGGAAAAAAAATTCAGTCGAGTGCAGAAAAATCTGTTTAAGTTTCATCAAACTGCAAATTACATTACATAAAAATTTTGATAAAATAATACATAAAAGTTAATGAATTGCATGAAAGAAAAGAAAATCAATAGTTCTTTCACAGTCATTTTAAATATAAGCAAAGTTGTTCAGTTTTTTATATAAGAAATGAAATGGCACATTTGTCCAGTAGTATTCCATCTGAAAATACTAAGCATGATTTGCTGAAATTAGAGGGTGAATAATAATAGTTGGAACCACCTGACAAAAGATAAGTAAATTCTTCAATCAAAATTTTAATTAGCTTGTATGGAATTTTCTTTATCTTTTCTCTTCTGAAGGTCTTACGAGATTATTTAGGTATTCCAGTTTATCTCTATTATTTCAGATATAATGGTAGGTTTTTTAGTAGTGATTCCAACTGTCATGCATTACACAGTGTATGTAGAGCATCCATCAATATCTTTCTGGATGTGACTTTGTACTTAATTAGTTTTAGATAAATTGGAAAATAATAATTTAATAATAATAGGTTTGATTTTCAATTTAAAAAATGTTGTCAGTTGCTAGGAGGCCCTTATCAAATAAAAAAAGAAGTAAAAAATCGTATCTAGAAAAGCACATACAGTGCTTAAAACACACAGAAGACACTGGAACATGTGGCTGAAATTTTCAGTCTTCCTGAGCTACTGTGGAAAATAAACCTCATTTTTCCTTCTCTCCATATTTTTTTTATTAATGTCATTGATGACACCATACAATGAACAGTAATATGCCAGCAGAGTAAGTACTGCTTTAACTTTTTACATCTGAGTACATCTGAAAAATAACTTCTGGATAAGAGATTGAATTTCAATAACTATTTTTGTTATTATTGCCTCAAGAAACTTGTTAGGACTTAATTTTTTGTTATGACCTGAGCAAACAGTGAATAAACCCTGACATAAAAAATCAACCTTCAAGCAACTTCCCCAGTAAATATTTTTCATCCCTTACAGATATTCTGTTAATGAATTTGAGAAACAGAAGCAGTGTCTTAGATAGGAATGATTTTATT
This sequence comes from Pseudopodoces humilis, assembly GCF_049639895.1. Taxonomy (NCBI): domain Eukaryota; kingdom Metazoa; phylum Chordata; class Aves; order Passeriformes; family Paridae; genus Pseudopodoces; species Pseudopodoces humilis. The sequence goes on from NC_142202.1 coordinate 87,576,801, forward strand.
TAAGCTTTGTTTAGTTTTTTTCTAGTATATGGTTTCTCTTCTGAAAAAAAATCCACTGAATCATTGATGTTGGAAAAAAGTTAATTGTTCACTGCCTCTACCAATTAGCATAATAGTGGAATTATTGATACTAAATTATATTTACTAGTGTACACTGGGTGACCTTTATAGACAACAAAAAAATTATCTCTTGGTATCCTTTGCTTTGACAGAGCCAGACTATAAAAGGTATGGCACTATCAGTTTTGGTATGACCACACTAAAATAGAGTCTTTATTTGGTGCCATCTTTAGTAACTTGCTGCCTTTTTTTGTTGTTCTTTACTCTTTGGAGTTCCTCTTTGTCATGATTGATTTATCTTTTTTCTCATTATTTTCTGTGGATGTCCATCCCTTGCAGTTTTCAGGGCCAGTTTGGATGGGACATTATGCAACTTGGTCTCATGGAAAGTGTCCCTGGCCATGACAGGAGGTTAGCACTAGACGGTCTGTAAGGTCATTTGCAAACCAAACCATCCCATAATTCTATGGATCCAACATCAACCTGGCCACTGGACAAACCCTGAGGCTCTTGATCTTAGCTTGACACCTGAGCCATGGCTAAGAATGGCAGTGCCATGTGCACTGGGCCTCAGGGATGCAGTGGTGATAGTGGGAACATTACACCACAGCTTGACTCTTCATTTAAATAATGAGTTGACTGGAGACTACTGAGGAGTTGAGCCAGGAGGGAAAATGTGTTAAATGCAGAATGATTTTTTTTAAAGCTGTTGACACGTCTTTTATGAAAAGATTTTTGTTTTCCCTTGGCAGATTAGTAGCCAGGCAAGAAATGAAACTGCATTGGCCATGTGCGCTGGTAACAATAAAGCAACACCTTGCCCCTAGTTATCCTAATAATCTCCAAAACCTCCAAAAAGAGGGCATATGCATTTCACGTTATGGCAGTGATGCTACAGAGCCCCTGTGCCTCAGGGTGGGCTATTACTGTCACAGAAATATACCTGTCTCACTAAATTGTTTTGATGTTTTCCCAGGAAAGACAGAGAGGGCTACAGGATGAGTGTTTTTTTTCTGCAAGTCTTCTAGCAATCCATAAATGGCTGGTTGTATGCTCTGTATTAGGTCTGTGTACCAGAAGGAAGTTAATGTTGGCCATTAACCACCTTGTACTGAACCTAATTACTCTAGTTTTGATTAAAGCACACAATGAATCCAAAAGCATTCAATCCTGATTTGAATGCATGAAAAGAAGCCAGAATTTCACTGGCATTTTTTTCTAGTAGTAATCACCATCACATTTAGAAGTTTAAATTAAATATTTTATTTTAATTTTTGTCTTCAACTTTGAGCTATTGCATCTCATTACCTTTTCTACACAAAATGAAAAAGCTCTTGCTATTCAAGTATTTTCTCTTTGTAAAGATATTTACACACTGTAATCAAGTCACTTTTTAGTTTTGTTTCTCCTAAATGAAACAGATGGAGCTCTTTAAGCCTTTGCCGACAGCATGCTTTCTTCAGTTCTTGAATAAAAAAATTGTGCAACTTTTCTTGCATCCGTCTCACTTATTCTTAAATATGGAACATTCTAATCAATGTTTTATGCAGAGGTATTTTACACATCAATGTTCGTTTTTTGTTTTATTTAAATACATCTGAGAATTTTTTTTCCTCACCGCACTGCAAGAGTGCTCATATGCTGAGGTCTTCAGCAGTCCTTTTCACATTGCTTTTGTGGTTTCTCCACATACAGCTCAGCTACAGTTCAGTAAATATAATCTGCATGTTTTTTTCTGTGCTTGTATCTGAAAACTACAAGTGACCAGAAGTGACCTGCAGTACATTGAAAAATGTACTGTTCAGCTAAACAAAAGTTATCACAAGATTTCACTTGGTGCATAGGCTTACACCCCTGTGGAAAGGAGATGCAGGAAAGGAAGTGAGAGTGGAAATCAGGTATCTGTTTAAAAGTCAGTGTTGAAGTAATAGAGCAAGCACTTTTCACATTCGCCTACAGAAAAAGAGAATAAGGGAAGTATAAAATGCCTCATTTGCCTCATTATGATTTTCTCATGATAAAGATTTGAAGGGTGAATTCAGATTGAATGTGCCAAAAGCTGTACTGCTGTTTTGGAAGGGTAGGCCTTAGTATCTGGCCCTCTGTAATTGCAACCATGTGCATTTATGGTGTGCAGGAAAAATGTGTTTGTCTCTTCCTGTTAGTGTTAAAGCTTTTATTCTGTTTCTCTTGTCTGCTGCAAGTCTGGGCTCACCTCTCTTTTATACCACTAATGTAGGAGTGTGTTTTAATGGAGAAATAGAGTAGAAATTTGGATAGATGCACTAGGTTCCAGAAGTCAGAGCATAGTTATCACACACCAAGTGACTTAAGATCTTTACCATAAGGGAAAGCAAGTTTCCAGACAATCAAACTCACATACAAACATGAGTCTTTGGACCTCCTTCAGTGTTATAAATAGAATTTATGTTCTGTAAATTATATAATAACAACACTAGAACAAAATACTAATGATAATCTGTTTCATTCTTAGCACAGCAAAACCACAAAATATACTATGTTTCTTTCTCACCTATGTATCTTAAAGTCCAAAGATTCCTTATTTTGTTGGGGGATTCTTTCCAGTGTGATGCTGTACTAATCATCACAAGCATTTCCTTATTATCTAATATTTCACTGCAATTTAAATGCATTGCTTCTCACCTTGTCTACTACAAACACAACACACTGATGACTTCTGCAAATGTACCTTGTAATTTTATGATTCCCATCACATTTCTATTCAAATTTCCCTTATTTAGGCTTTACAGGCCCATTTATTTTGGTAATCCTCAAAGGTCATGCTTTTGACCTGTGTGCCATTCCTAACTCACACCAACTCTCATTTGGCCCACAATTTTCTTGAATGCACTTTACTGCACAATGCAAAGCACTCCAAAAGCAACTTTACTCCAGAAAGATGAGAATGGAAGCATAATTTTATGCTTATAACTGGATATGATCTTTTTTATGCATCCCAGCAAACTATTTATTTTAAAACAAAATTCTGGTGTTTGTTCCTACTTAACTTGTGATTTTCTGTATTGTATGCTATCTTTTGAGTGGATTACATTTTTTATATCCAACTCTATCTTCAATTTGTTGAAATTCACGAAAACTTTCAATCCTGTTCTTCCATGTATCTATTTTTGCTGCCATCAGTAAGTTTACTTTGCTGTCCACCATCTAGACCATTGAAAAAATTTAGTGGAATTGAATGGGCAGTAGACGTCTTTCAAAACCTTTCATGAATCTTTCATTCATCCAGTCTGGTAGCAAAACCACAGATAACTAATGTAAGAATATGCCTTGCCATAAAGTTTTGCTCACCTGATAATTTTCTCTTACAGTTTCTATGTAATAGTTTCTATGTAGACCAATTACTGGGATTTCAAAAAAACATGGCAGATACATTAGTGAAGAGAGGGACAGTGACACATGCTACTGGGTTTTGTTATCCAAAAAGTGTGTAAATTTAGTGTAGAAGGGAATTAATTTGCTTATATAAGGCCCATTTTTTTATTAATTGTTTTGTATTTATAGGTTTTTGCAAGTAAACACTTTAAAACTTTAAGGAACTGAAGTTTCACGAATGGATTAATAATTTCATGTCTTTGTTTTTTATTCTTTTCTTAAAGTCTGATTTTAGTGATTCTGCAGGTACTTTACCTATTTTTCACACGTTCACAAAGAAAACCATGGAGTTTTTGTCCACTAGTAGCCAAGGGTATAGTTCATCAGACCAGCCTAAATATTTAACTCATCTGACAATTCTCCAGCTTTCCTTCTGTATTTAACACTGAAGTTTTTCCCTTTAATCATAAGTATTAATTATGACAGTGACCTGCTTTAAATCTGGTCTTTTTACTGATGATTGAGGCAGAAGAAGCATTAAACAATTTTTCATGATTACCATTATCAGTAGCCATCCTCCTTCACTGGATGACAAACAGCAGCTTTCCTTCAGCTTTGATATGAAGGACATACAGGATGATACCTGTTGTTACCCTGACCATCCTATGATAGCTACATGTTTTGCTGGTCTGATTTCATGCCTGCATATTTATGTTGTAGTTTTTAGTTTATCCTTAGCAACTTGACCTGCTTTTTTGTCAGCTGGGCTTTTCCATGCTTTGAAAACCAGGAAGCGCCGTGTTGGTCTCCTAATATCCAGCGTCTTTCTCCCACAAAGAGAGAGTTTATTCTTGTGTACTTATAGAAAGCAGCAGCTTTCTTAATTACCTTTTTTAACTAAGATGTTCCCTCTTTATCAGGTTTCAAATCAGAACTTTTCTACATTCTCTGCAGTTCTTCTGAATTCCTTTGTTACTATGCTGTTCATCCCCCCTCCCTTTCCATGGATTTTGACTGCTTCAACCAAGTTTTTCACATTTCTTTCCTTAGAGAGTACTTTTCCCTTTAATTTTTGAATCAAGTAACTTGCAGTTACCTTTCCCCATTATCGCATGAAAAAATATCAATAGTACATTCAAATATCTTTGAATTTTTGAATTATGATTCCTTTCAAAAATTATGGTTTTGTAATTAATAACCTATGGGTCCAAGTCCTGTGTTGTTGAGTATTCTGCTAGTTCTTTTAGTTATTTAAAATATTAAAAACAACAAAACCAAAACAAAACAACAACAGAAAAACCCACAAGCTATAAAATTTAAGATTATTTTAAAGTGATTCTACTGGAGTTGTATTTAATCATTAAATACATCATATTATATGTGACTGTGCAGTATTTTCTACAAAATGTCAAATCTTACCTGGTTTCTATCGTTATCCTTGTCTATGAGCTTCTGCTTCCATCCCCTTTAACCTTTTTCTACATGTTGTTTTTTTTTCTTTCCTCTGTCTTCTCCTCACTTTCTCTCCTACCCATTTAATTTGATTTCTGCATACATTCTATTTTTACATGTTAGCTGAAAGTACATCATATGGTTAAGGAAGACAAAACTGCAAGGTGACACACTCTGCCATCCGTGCATTTATTGTTGTAATGAGTCTATAATTGTCCAAGCTTTGTTTGTCCGAGAGGGGCCCCAGAAACCTGACATGATCCCTTAGTTCAGCTCCTTAGTGGTTCCTGGGATGCTCTGCCTGTCTGGTATATCTGATTTGAGTGATACAAGGAGCCTTCCATAATTTCTACATAGAGCACCAACAGAAATTCTGCTTGTTCACATCAGTGAGAGTTACATTTTTCCTTTTCTGTCTTTGGCTTAACTTCTGGCATTCATGTGAGCTCCTAGTCCAGATATTGGTCCCACCTATTTTTGATCATTTTTTGTTCAAAAGATCCCAGTATTATTTATAACAGCCTAGGTAAGGATTGCCCTAAATTCATGTAGTGCACATTAGAGAAACAGGAGACTGGATTTTCTTTGGTATGTCCAGCCCAATGAGTTAACTGTTTTCATAACCCACCTATTCCATTGTCTTCTAAATTTTCCCCTCTACGGATCTTCTGTCTATTCGCCTATGTTTTTGTTGCTTCAGATTTGAATAAGTTTGAATTACAGCTCAATTAAATCTCTTTAAAAGCAGAAAAATAAAGAAACAGCTGAGTGAACTGGTGGGTTTATGTTTGGATCTGAAAAATGGCTTCATTCATCTGGAAATATGAATGTAAGCTTGAGAAATATTGTCTTCTTGCTATTGTTACTGAGGTTATTAAATCTCTAAAACATTTTTTTCAAACTAGCATATAGCTCTAGTAATTATGGTATTAATCTGTGATGCTAGAATATACAAAGGACGTTTTTGCAAATGTTCATATTTATTCCTTTAAAATATTTAATATTTGAAATAAAAATTTAAAATATTTTAAATAAAATTTTAAAATATTTAGTTTGTTGAGTAACAGCTATGATCTATGAATGTCTCTAATTTTAGAACTGTCAAGCAGAAATAAAATAATGTTTCCAACCTGGAAAAGTCAAATGATGCAGTTGTCACTTGCACTGTGAAGCAGCTTTTCTACTTTCCCAGCATGATTTATAGTTTTAATGTCTAATTTTATTTTCTGTCAGACAAAAACTGCTCCACGGATATTGACGAATGTTCCTCCAAGCCCTGCAAAAATGGAGGCCATTGCCATGATTTGATTGGTGAATTTTACTGTAGCTGTTTGCCAGGTAAGAAGGCACATGATATATAGTTGAGAAATGTTCTGTGGTTTTCAAAAAAGAAACAGATGTTTTCATAAGCATACAACTAAGTAGTAATTTATTTTGCTTGAAAAGAGAGAAGGATGAACAGGTATTCTCTAAGCATATGCTACAATTGTTATGCAAGTGGTGTCAGCAGAATTTGTTTACAGAATATAACTTGCATTCTGGAACTCCTGCCTTCCAAACTGGTGAATAGAGAGACTTAAAAATCAACCAACTCTGTCAGTAGCATGATTTTGTTTCCATCTTTTCTACTAGTGAAAGTTATTTTTAAAATTTCTGAAAGAAAATGTGGACAGGCTACAAGCCATAGTAGTTGTTGTAAGGGTTGCTGCGGTGGGTTGACCCTGGCTGGGAGCGGGGTGTAGTTAATCACACACCATTTGCATTGCTCCTTCTTCCTCAGGGGGAGGACTCCTCATGCTCTTCCCTTGCTCCAGTGTGGGCTGCCTCCCAAGGGAGAGAAACCTCCGAGAACTTCTCTAAGGGCTCCCTCCCATGGTCTGCAGTTCTTTACAAACTGCTCCATCATGGTTACCTCCCATTGAGTGCAGTCCCTCAGGAGCAGCCTGCTCCAGTGTGGGTCCCCACAGGGTCCCAGATCCTGCCAGGAAACCTGCTCCAGTGTGGGCTCCTCTCTCCATGGGGCACCCACGTACCTGCCCCTCACTGAAACATTGCAGTGCAAACCCAGTTCAGGCGCTTGCAGTGATGAGCGATGCCAGCAATGTCTGAATTTGTCAATAAGAGTAGATCAACTTTTCTGTCTTTATCTGATATACATGATTTTATTTGAAGAATCACAAAATCAATTAGGTTGGGAAACCCCTCTAGGATCATGGAATCCAACAAATAAACAATATCTTACTGAGGTATGAACCAATGCACTGCAGCGTGTCTTTTCAGTGTGGATTGGTGCTATGGGCAAGCATTTACACATTGAAATGTATCTTTTAATATAACCAGCTATTTTAATATGTGACACATAATATGATTGATATTTTTTTTTATCCCCTGCTTTCTTTATTGTGGGCCAATTGGTTGTCAACTAGTCGGAAAGTGGTGAGCAAACATGAAACAATAGTGCTATTTCACTTGCAGTTTTTAATACTCAAGTCAGTTATACTGCACTAAACCTTGTTCTACAATGTCAAGTTAACACTGTAAAGATAAAATGATCAAGCTTGTATTTAGACAGAAATAGTTACTTAAAGTGGATAGGCAAAAGAAGTGGTTTAAAATTTTTATGTCCCTGTAAGAGCTATATATCTTTTTAAAATGTATACAAGCGGTTTCATGACTAGTGTACAAATGGCTTAAAAGTTATTGATGTATGGAATACAGAAACTCACAGCCAGCACTGCCACTAAGTAATAGCATACGGGTATGAATATAATTTGAATATATGTACAAGTATTTATGGATATTGCTATATATAGAAGTATGCATATGTGTGTATCATACATGTGCATATATAAACATACTCATATTACTTTTTTAAGACATGAGTCTTACAATAGGCTTTCAAGATGCAGAATATTGAAGGAATATTATTATTATTATTATTATTATTATTATTATTATTATTATTATTATTATTATTATTATTATTATTTTGACTATTGTTTTAAGGCTGAATTCTTATAAGTTGCTGTAATAAGTTAGTTTTACTTTTTCATTTGCAAAGAATGCGACTATATCTCATCATTCTTTCCATTGTGGATAAACCAAATGTCACATCTCATTTTGCCAGTGTAGTTTGCTCTGTGAAGTCACAAACACAACAACAAATATGAAAACATCTTCCTGTTATACTTAAAAAGTGAGATCATATGCATGAAATGAATAATGAAAATACTGCAAGTGCACATATGAAATCTCAGACTATAAACATTTTCTTTTACTATATTGAACACTTGCTAGCTACAGTCTTTGTGAAGAACTTATCCATCTGCAACATGCAGGATGAAATGCGATGGTTTAGACAGTATTTAGGATTGCAGAAAGGACAGCACAAAGGAATTTCAGCTAACCAGCTTCATCAGGAACCCAATTTAAATGGCTGTCTGCAAATGCATGTAGCATGGGGAATATACAAGAGGAGTTGGAGGTGTGCTCATGCCTGCATGGCTATGATATTATTGGCATCATAGGGACACAGCAGAATGACTCCTATGACTGAAGTGTTGCAATGGAAGGATACAGGCTTTTTAGGGAGGACAGAATAAGGCAGATGAGGAGGCAGTGTTTGCACTCTATGTCGTTGTCCAGCTGGAACATATGGAACTTTGCCAGGTAATGGATGAGGAATCAACCAAGAGCTTATGGATCAGGATTAAAGAAAGGGCAAGGACAGGTGACTTTTCAGTGAGCATCAGGTACAGGATCTTCCATCAGGGAGTCCGAGGCCCTCTAGAGAGAGATAGGAGGAGCCTTGCATTCACAAACCCTAGTCCCCATGGATGACTTCAAACATTCTGGGTTTGCATAGCCAGATTTTGGGAGCTAAGTGGCTACAGAGACAACAAATGAAAGATCTTTATCAGAATTCCTTACTACTCAGTATAAAACTAAAGAACTATTAGCAGATTACAGCATAACATAGAACAGTGCACTATGTCAAGGGACCTACATTGAAGCTGGGAAAAGAAATAGAATTGATTAGAAGTCAAATGTAGTTTACCACTGAAATGATGATTATTTGCATAGATTCCTTCACTTAATCTCTGATGAGTAACAATGAAGCATCCCTACTCATGGGAGAAACTCCACACAGTTCCAGGAAAATGCACAGGTTTCTGCTTTGTGAAAGTTTGGTGCTGCTTTTATAGTTGTGAAAGGAAGTATCAAAAGGTCAGTCAAAAATCTGGGTTATCTTCCCAGACCTCACTTCAACAGTGAGATGTTCATTGGCAGCTGGGAGATGCCAGACCAGGGTTAACCTCATGGCATCAAAATAACTCATTGCAAGACAGCTTGTCCTGCTTGAGTTACCTGACAGGTTAACAAACAACAGATAGATTCTTGTGGGGGGGTGAGATGCCCTGCTACAGCTTGTGGAACAGCATCTGAATTACTGTATCTAAGTTTTGCATTCTCTGCTAGAAGAAGGACGTTGCCTTACAGAGGCAAGTCTAGCAAAGGGCCATGAAAACGGAGAACATGATATTCAAAGAGACACTGAAGTAATTGGACCTGTTCACCTAGAAGAAAAGGCTGAGAGAATTTATTGGGGTTTGCTGCTACCTCCTGGAAGGATACAGGGAAGACAGAATGAGGGTTTTCTTACAGGTCAAAATTATCTTAGGGCAAGAGTCAATGGAAAGAAGTCATAATGAAGGATAATTCAACATTAAGGTGGGAAAAAGCACAAAAGCAACAACAGCACTATATAAGTGGTTATTTTCTGGAAAGCTTGTGGTATCCCCATCTATGGAATCATATTTGAATATTGACAGGACAGCTGTTTTAGCTATCTGATCTAGCTGGGATTATCATGAGTATTGGACTAGATGGCCTCAAGACACCATTTCCAGCTCAAGCTTTCTTCTGATTCCATAAGGAATATTTACCCAGTTTTACTTAATAAATATAATACTTTGAGGTGAATTTGAATTGGACTAACCATACCTACACAGTCTTAAAGGCTGTAAGCATTTTGACCAGATCTTAAAAAGTTCTGCATAATCTTATTTATAGTGTTACATTTTATCACGTTTGTGGCTGAAAAGAATAAAAGTCTTTGTTTATATGCAATGTTCTTTCCAAAGCCAGATTTTTTATGAGTATTCAAGAATTTATCAGCTTAATTAATTTTTTTTCTTTCCACTAGAAAATGGTTACCTATATACATTGAATTGTAAAAAGGGGGAAACAAAGTGAAAAACAAGGGATATATATATGACAATAGTGGTTTGACATCTGGAAACCATGCCTTGAAATGGTCAAGTAGAGAAGAATAGTTTGAGAAAGAAGTGAGGGACCTCTTCCTAAAATGTATAAGGTGTTCACAGCCAATATTTATATGATATTTAAGGAAATTTTAATCTATAAGATGTTGGATTTTTACAATATATTCAAAAAGGCATCAAAAGTGCTCAATGGAATATATCAAGATACTTATGGAAAAGTGAAGACTCTTTAAGTTTGTAGAAGACAATCATGAGGGAATCTTAGAAGCATAAAACTTTTAACAGATGACATTTCTCTATTTGTTACCACAAGATATGATATAATTAGAGAATTTATTTGGAAGGTTTGGTAAAAGATTAGACAAGTTCACAACCAAAAAGTCTGTAAGTCATTACTAAAGTATCCTTCGATTTTTTTAAAACACCTGAATGTTTTGAGGTTTCAAAGGGAGCAGACTGCTAGAAGTTGCTAAACTAATACTTTCTCCCTAAATAGTCTCTCTTTTTCTACTCTCAGACAGTTCTAGGCTGGATGCACAATTTTTCTCCTTTAGAAAACATTACATCTACTACATAGCTTCTTTCTCATCTTTGTTTGTGCCTCAGTGATGTATTATCCCTGCTATACTTAACTGAATACTTTTTTTTTTTAATGTAATTACTGGTTGGTTAGCATGATTGCTGAAGGAGACTAATTTTGAAGCAGAAAATCCCATCAATTGATGGATTCAACCTAAAATCAATTTTTGTTCAACTTAATACACTGTATCAAAGGAGCAGTACTTCTGATTAAGAGTAAACATGCACACAGAGAAACTGTAAATCAAATTCTTCCTTTTTGGAAGGTTTTGCTGTTATTAAAGTTTAGTGTACCATGAAATAAGACTGTACTTTCTTTCAAACCTTTCTGGCAACCCTTGTTATGAATTAGATGCTTATACATGAAAGTTTTTACCCTAGGAAGAGACCTCAGAAAAACTATTGCATGCTGTGAGTTAGAAATAAAGTGAATCATCAAGAGTACAGATGGAAAAAGTTTACAAAATCATTCAGTTCTTCACACTGCTGGTGCACAATGATCCTTAACATAGAATTTGTAATGATATTTTTTGTTTTGATTCCAAAATTGCTTGATCAGAAAGTGCAGCATTTTTCACATGAAGCTGTCGTTCTGCTTGCCAAAAAGACTACCTGATGCGTAGCTTAAAATTCCAATTATCAATTTCTTGCTCCAAGTCACAATTCACTTATGCAATTTGTAAATCATGTTTTTCTTCTACATAACATCCTAACTTGTACTGAGATGGAATTCTTCCCAAAAAAGTCCATCTAATCCGCTGTAGAAAGGCTGTTCACCAGACTGACACAGAAGATACTTCGAGTATTCATACAGCAAATAGTACAGAATTGCTTGTAGCAGTAGTTAGTGGACTCAACATTTTAGAGTAATAGAGGTCAATATATGTGCACAATGTTGTCTCTCTTGCAAAGTCTTCTTTGCAAGATTCTGTCACATCCATGACTTGTGTTGGCTCTTAATCCAGGATGAATGCTGAAGCCACATAAACTCAGAGATGTCGGAGAAGCAGGGATTATGCAGATAGGTCTCCAGGGCCTGGCATTTTTACTGACCCTTGCAAAAGCAGTATCTGGAAACAATGAATGACAGGGAACATTATTAGGGGTCCTTCCCAAGAGTTTTTCCTTACATTTATAGCTCATCCACACACTAGTATTTTTTCTCTGATATTTGTGAAATGTTAAATATATTTTTAGTCACCATAGTAATAATTCTGTGGTTTTGAGAATCTTAAAGATTCTCAAGATATTAAGATATTTTTCTAATGGAGATATTCCTGAGCATTTCCATTCATTTGTTACCGCCGAAGGTCTGATTGTTTCCTTCAGTTTCCCATGGAGCCCTTTACAATATTAGTTAAACTTCAACTGTTTTTTACATTATGTGTAACAATTTATTCATAAATTACCTAGCAGAAAAAGGCAGCAATTCTAAAATTGGCACAAGTTGGGGGTTCCCTTTTGTAAAGAAAAAAGAATTCTGAAGTATTCTACAATATTTTCAACATTAAGAAGCAGAAAAAATAATTGCTGAAGTTCACTCTTTGCTTTTTCACTCTAGAAAAAAGACCCTGATCTTCTCATTATCAGAAGAGAAAGACTGGATAATACACAAGAAAGTGAATGTTTAATGGATATTCCCACCAAACAAAGAATTGATCTATGTACAGGGTCTGGTTGAGACAGAACTAATCCTCTTCATAGAAGTGGTAACAGTGCTGTGTTTTAGATTTGTGACCAAAGCCATGTTGCTAATTCAGGAATGTTTTGGCTGTTGCTGAGCAGGACTTGCACAGAATCATGGCCATCTCTGTTTCTCATTCTGCCCTAACAGTGAGTAGACTGGAGTGGAAAAATAGCTGGGAGTGTACAAAGCTAGGACAGCATTCCTCACATTATTATATGCAATAATATGGTCAGACATAAAATCCTGGAAAGAGTTCTTAATGTAGCTGTTGCTAGAGACCATATCACCCTTGGCGAGAGGTGAGGAGTGCCTTTGCATTACTTTGTGTATTTTTAAATTATTTTATTTATTTATTTGTTTTTAAATTCACTCATTTGTCCTTATGACTCACCAATTTTCTCACTTGTTCGTTTCCAATTCTCTGTGTAAATCAAAGTTGGAGACATACATACCTCTTTCTACTTTAATGATTTTCACTACAAAAGCAAGAGAACAGTGCAGAGAAGTTTTCAGTTTCCTCAGTTTTAATTGTCATACTTATGGATTAAGTTGCCATACAGGTTTTAAATTGCAATGCTAACCTTAATATTCACGTTTCATGCAGACAAAAGTCTTTGAGACTAATGTGAATAAAAATGCTGCAGAAAAAGTGCACAATAGCTCATTCCTCTAGTGAATATGTAATTGCTCAGACATTGTGTATTCAAAGTGTGCACTATGATGTAATACTGAACTGTATTCTGTAATACACTGGCATCTATACTTTCTATTCAAAATGTTTCCAGAGGCACAGTAAGATTTAAACTTTTAAACCTAATCCTTATTATCTGTTAGAAATTGGACATAAATGTATTAGGAGCAAATAAAATGCTGCAATTTCTACTTCAGTGAGACTTCATTATATTATGTTATAGAAATAAGCATTTAGCAACCTTTTGCACTGAAAGACTGAAACGTATAAATTGTTGGTAAATAAAGGAGACATAAAATAAAGTACAATGATTAAAAAAATCTTGAAATACATATACCTCCTCATTACAGTTTTAAGATGAAAATAATTAAATGAAGGGGGAAAAACAAAATTCACACAATGGCACTGAAAGCCATTCATTATACATCAACACAAACTGTGTATAAATACTTGCAACCAGGTGCAGGAGAAGGAAAAGGTGGAATCCAAAAGTATCACATAAATATAGGAAGGAGAAAAGGACAAATGAGAAAAGCAACACACTCTGAAAAGCTCATTAAAATGGTTTTTTTTTTTAGACTTTGCTGTTAAGGCAGGCTGTGATGAAGAAAGAGAAAGTAAACATGGTGAAGCAACCACATGGCAAATTTCTTACTATTGTAAAAATATAACTTATTACATGTAATAGCTTTATAAAGAAAGTTTCTTCTTTATAATTCCAATTTTCTACCTGTGGTCCTATTTTTCAGTATAGTGCTTCATGCCAGTGGTAAATGAAATTTTCCTGCAATAGTACAAGAAAAAATTGTCAACTTCCTCTCATTTTTTTCAAAAAATGTGCTGTCATTTATGAGGCTAAAAATACAGGGAAGAAAATTGATTAATAGCTCATTTGTAATGTCAATTCAATCCACCAACCCTAGCAGATGACTTAAAAATTTGACATTTTTCTAATAAAAACAACACTATTTATTTCAAAGTGTCTAATAAGACATTGAGTTACTGTTACCAAAAGCAGACACAAAAGAGTAATGTCTTGAGAAACACTGTAATAACCCATTACAAATCCCCCAGGTAAGGAAATATCTCTATGACAGCCTTTAGCTTGAGTCTATTCATTCCTAAAAGTACTGTAATGGCAGTAACAGGATGGAAAGGAATGATTACTCGATACTAAACAGCTATTTTAAAGACATATTAAAACCATCATAGCTGTATTTCACAATTCACCAAAGTTACATTATTTTATAAGGGAATTAATTTACCAATTGTGACTAATTTTTAATCTTCTGCTTCTTACGTTTAATAACTATATTTTTCTTGTTTTCTGATACATTATTGGAATGTGTTCCCATGGTTAAGTGCCTCTTGGTTATAGAATGAGCCCATTCACATTTAATAAGAAATTAATAAGGTTTACAATGATGTAATCTCAGGCTCCTCTCTATCTTTTTAGTTTATGACATTATAAATGCAAATAACATTTGTTTTCAGACATCACATTCCAGAGAATTGTTAAAAGTTTGATCAATAGGCTAAAAATTATAAGTTTTATGGAGAATTTAAAATGATAATCAAACTATGGCTTTTTCCTGATGTTAGTATGCTATGTCTACTAAACATAATTTTTATGTGATTAATTTATATGTTTAAAAATAGTTTATCCCAAAATTCTATTTCTGAAAAGTAGATAACTAATACCATATTTATCCACCACATATTTAAATATATTCAGATTTCTAATAAAGGATCTAAAGGTTTTGGAATTGTGATCTGCTATGTTGATTGGCCATCTCTGATTTTAAAATATAATAATTCAAAAGTGTATTTTTATAGCCAAAACTGAAACAATCTTTATTCTATTACCATTTCTGAAGAAATATTAACAATCTTTATTTTGGATATGATTTACTCTTTTTCTTTGAAATTTTCACTCATTTAATTCTTCATATATGCTTTTTTCTGTCTTTATGCTTTTCTACCCTTCTCTGAAATAACTTCCTTCTTAGACAACACTTTCCAACTAATCCTCCAGTTCTACAGTATACTGAAAAATAGTTAGCATTTATTCAGGTTTCATATTCTATGTCTCTGCTTGCATTAATAGAGAGTAAAAATATTGTATAAAATTCCTAACAAGTAAGAGAATTGCCTTACCAGACCTGCAGCAAAGTCTAATGATGTTGCTTTATGTGGTTTAACCATATTTTTTCCTTTACTTACCTGTTAGTAGAAACAATCCCTTTATTTTGCCCCAGCTTTTCTAGTACCATATGGTGTTTTAATCAGATGAGAAATGGAGAATCATATTTGGATCTCATTATCTTTAACATTTACAAAAGACAGACCAGAAAATATATGATATATGTTAGCGAATGTCTATGTACTTTCTCTCTGTCTGACAGATTTCTTATCAGCAAATTCTAAGAAATAGATCAACCCCAAAATTTTGCTTGTACGCTGCCTGCCAATCTTAATTCCATGAAGGACATGAACAGCAAGCCAATGTATGTGTTTATTTCTGTATTTGTCTTCCTAAATTCTATTTAAAAAACTTTTGCACTCCTGAGGAAATGCATACCTGACTTTATGTGGCACGTCAGAAGCCATTCTTTTTTTAATAAAGTCATTGAACTTACTTTCTGTAACAAATTAATTAATCTCTAAAATAAGAATATGGAATCAAAGAGCTCTTTATTTAATTCACTATTGTATTACACAATGGGGGGGTCTCATCCTCTTATCTCCTTATTCTTGACACATGAAATCTGAAAGCATGCAATAACTCCGAGAGGTAACTGAGGAAGAATAGCAACATTGCCCACTGCTTGTGCTGATTTCCCTGGGAGCTTCATATTTCAGTGAACTTTTTTCACAGTTGTTAAGCTGAAAATCTGTGTGATTCAGAAGTAAGGTAATTCATATTAATAATTGCTATTGTTTATATTTTTGTCATTGCTTTTGTTTGTTGGAGTTTTTTTTTCCTACTGATCTGCTAGCAGCAAAGCTTTTATCCCAGTTCTAACTGGGGTAAACTATTTAAATTAAGTAACTTCTTACTCTCATTTTTCATTATTCATAAGGGAATTATAAATGCCACAGGATTTGCATATCAATTACAGGACAATGTTATATTGAAAAGGGTAATAAATTCCATATTCCTAATAACAATTAAGTTCTGTTATACAATACATATCACCTTCTCAGCAGATCTTGACATCATTCCAAAAGAAGCAGAAAACTGACAGCTTCACAGTCCTCATGGGAAAATGAAAACAGATAACAGATATGATTTAATAAGGGTTTTTTTTGTTTTTTTTTACTTTTGTGGTTATTTTATTCCGCAGTTGCAAAACATTGTTAGATGCTGTTTAATGAATACCACAAAACTATAAGACAGCCTATTAGTTCCAATATTATAGGATAACCTTTCAATCCAGCAAGCACAAACAGAATAAAAACTTATTCTGTGTTTTCTTAGTGTAAATAAGAGAGATTCTGAAGCTGCCTGCTGTGGTACAGTAATCAACCTTCTGTTGTAATAGCTGTAAGTCTTCTGGTGTATTTCTGTAAGACTAGAGTATGTCTCTGTTTTTCCTTAATCCTTTTTCTCTAGTTCTAATCCATCTTTTAGTGGAAGTGACAAAAATATTCCTACAGTATTGGAAGACGTACCTAGCTATTGTGGCCCTTTGCCTGGGTTTAAGGGTTTTTTTTTTTAAAAGAAAAACACCACAGAGAAATAGTTCTACATCTTCACACTCAGTTGTATGGCTTAAGATCCAATTTGTCCAAAGCAGTAGAAATGGTCATTGAAGTCAAGTAGCTAAAAGAGGCATGGTGGACTCATTAGCCCTCACTGTCAGAAAGAAATTCTAGGTGGGGGAGAATGAACACGAAAAGAGTTACAGAAAGGTCAGATCTGCTCCTTTTAAAAAAAGCTTTCTAGATCAGAACTTCTGCTCTTTTGTGCTGTATTCAAGAATAGATGAAGAACCCTTAAAAAGCAATAGTCTGAACAGACCAAGTGACCTCAGCCACTCCTTATACGGCTTCCCTTCAAGACCCTTCACCATCTTTGTTGCCCTCCATTGGACACTCTTCAATATCTGTCTTATAGTGTGGCACCCAAACCTGCCCCCAGCACTGGAGGTGAGGCTGTCCCAGTGCAGAGCAGAGTGGGACAATCCCCCCCCTTGCCTGTTGCCAGCTGGCCATGCTGGGCCTGATGCCCCCAGGACAGGGTTGGTCCTCCTGGCTGCCAGGGCACTGCTGGCTCCTGTTCAACTTTCTGTCAACCAGAACCCCAAGACCCTTTCTCCTGTGCTGCTTTCCATCATCTCATTCCCCAGTCCGTACATTCATCCAGGGTGGCTCTGACCCAGGTGCAGAATCCTCCACTATCCCTGGCTGAACTTCATATGGTTGGTGATTGCCCCGTACTCTAATTTGTCTCTCTGCAGGGTCTCTCTGTCTTTGAGGGAGTCAACAGTTCCTCCCAGTTCAGTATTATTGGCAAACTTATTTATTATTCCTTTAAGTCCAGTGTCCAAGTAATTTATGAAGATGTGGAAGAGCACAGGGCTGAGGATGGAGCCCTGTGGAGCCCCACCAGTGACAGGTCACCAGTCTGATGACACTCCATTCACTATAACCCTTGGCATTCAACACGTGAGCCAGTTACTCACCCATCACATGATGGGTTTATCCAGCTGTGTGCTGGATATTTGTCCAGAAGGATTCTGTGAGAGACAGGACCAAAAGATTTACTGAAATCCAGAAATATTAAAAATATTGGCTTCCCTTGATCAACAGTGGATTACCTTGTCCTAAAAGGAAATTATAAGCTTTATATAAGTGTTTTATAAGCAGGACTTTCCCCTCATGAAGCCATGACTGATACTGCATTGTTCTTCAGATGTTTTTCTATAACTCCCTGAATAATCTTCTACCTGATTTTATCAGTCACAGAAGAACCTAAAGTGTTCAAATAAAAATACATACTGTAAAATCTGTTTGTTTGGCTACAATTTCAGCTGTGGTATTTAGAAAGGATTCAGAGCTATTTCAGATCTGTAGGCTTGTGGTTAAGCCACGTTATGGAAAGGTAGGGGAAAAAAAAAAAAAGCAGAAGTGAAGTATAGAACTGTCAGGTCTAACTTGAATTCTTGAAAAAAATAGTAGAGGAAATGGGAATCTGAACTATTTATAAGCATCTGAAGCCAATGAAAACATGACAGTCCCTGCCTGGATAAAATTAATTTCTCAAGAGCAAAATGGGTGAAACCATTGTAATTTCTGATTTGAGGTGGTAATAAACTTTTGGGATAAGGAAGAAGATCCTATATATTTTGAGTGCATCATCATTATTATAAGGAAACCAAGGGAGCACTGTCTCAGTGAAACTACCACTGAACAACATGTAACTCACTGGGAAAAAAAAAGTACTAAAAGATGATAGTGATTCAGTATGGAAAAGAACACCACTGGAAATATTTTGGGTCTACTAATGTTCTTCATTAATGTTCCTTATTAATGACCTGGATTATTGAATTGGGAACATTGTGTCTAAATGTGCAGATGACACCAGTCTGGGAGAGAGACAGGCAAAAACTCTAGCAGTGTTCTGGAAAACAAAGACGGTTCAGCCAAGCGAAGATGAATCCTCTTTGCCAGTCATAAACAAATTCATAGAAAATTGGAGGCAACCAGGCAGTAATTTGTTAAAACACATCCAGAGATTTCAGGTTGAACGGGATTGAACCATGTACTGGTGTTGTTGAAAAAGAAATCTCCACCCTCAGATATTTGTCCAAGAGTTCTCCTTGTGCAAGAAGTGATGTAGCTCCCTGCCATACACCAGACTGCGCCAGCAGGCTCCTGCCTATCTGGCTTTGATTTCCAGGCTTCCTCTCAGGCCTCCCTTGTCACTGCAGGGTGTCTGCTCATCACTGTGATGTGCCAGACCTGGCTATCAGCAATGAACCTCCTCAGCTTCTCTCGTTTAGGTGCTGTGGGACTGCATTGCTTGTCAGTGAGTTGTGCCCTGCCTGCTTTGTTGTCATATGACCTATATGAAAAATAAAATTTGTTTAAATTAATTAAAGCTATCTGAACAAAGTACTTTAAAATATGATATTAAGACATATACTCTGCATACAGAGTCAGCACAGGATATGACTAGAATATATGTAGGTAACCACTACATGTCTCACAAAGTCTATTAATATTTATTTCTCCAAAGGGTTTGTGTCTCTAAATGCAGCTCTAGGTATTCAGATTTCGATCCTGACATTATGTTATTATCCATAATTCTAGATTTCATTGATGAATGAAGATTATTATCAGAAAAGCAGTGGTTTTCAATAAGTAGTGACCAAACTATTAGAAAACAGCTTGTCTCTCACCTCCAAGGAACTCAATTTAATCTGATATTTTAAAATTTTTAAATATGTCAGATAACTCATATTTGGGTACGCAGTGATTCTGTGATGGACTACATTCATGAAATGGAAATAACAATGTCCTTTAACTCTCCTGTGTTGGAGCATAACTGAAGCATGTGTAGCTAAAAATTAATCTCCAGGGTTAAGCAGACCCAGCAAATATATCAGTGAAGGGAAATTAATGTGCCTGTGCCAAGAATATCTGCTCTAACACAGAGGTGACTAGGACAAATTGGCCAACAGTAATTGCTTAGTAAAAGCCTAGAAGAGGGCCAGGAAGGGGTGTGGATTCAAGCTTATACAGGTGTCATGGGGTAGCTTTACCTTTAAGGTGGTTTTGAGAGCTAAGGGAGTTGAAACTGCTGGTGGCTGATGGGAGTTTTTTTCTCCTGACCAATTATCAGTCATTTCTAAAACTGACAGCAGGTCTGACCATTAAAAAGTGAATTCAACCTGTGAACACCCCCTTAAGAAGTACAGTCAGAGCTCTCTTGTCCTCTTTTGTTTCCGGCTTTTGAGAAGGTAACAAGGCCCTGTCGTATCCTCCTCTTTCCCCCCCACCTCTCCCTCGGCCGGACAAGGCCGCAGAGGACGAAAAAGGGCAAAGGGGGGGGGGGGGGAGGAAAAGAAAGTAGAGCTGCTCAGTTACTGCTGCTGCTGGACTGAAACCTGATACCATGAACTCTTGCAGTTTTTCTAAAGCTTTTAATTCTTTTACTACTTGGATAAACCGTACAGATTACTCCTTTTTCCCAGAAAGATAGAGAAAGAGAGAGACAATCAACATGAAGAAGACATCATAAAACCACCAAAAACAGTGAGGAAAAGAGTTAAGTTTTAAATAGGAGAGAGAGAATAAGAAGATGCTTTACAGCTGAAATATCTTTCTGTTAAAGCTGTGGAGATGGACAATAGTAGTTTAAAAAGACTCCTTTAATTCATAACAGAGTATTGGGAGGAATCGAGTGTTCAAAGTGTAGACTTTTGAGGAAAAAGAGAGAGTACTTGTGATACTGTGAGTTGCTGGAACTGGGTAGAGTGAAGATTTTGAAGCCTTGGGGGGCTAAAAGAAAACTGTTTTTCCAGGAAAGCTCACAGAGAAAGATGAAGAAGACTTTTGCCTTTGAATAACTCATCCTTAAAATGACATCCCTAAACTCATGGCCCATACACACCTCAGAGCGGTGTGAAATGGGAGGAGAAGAACTGATGACAGATTTCCGGGCAGCTGACATCAGAGCAATAGGAAACTATAACAGCAATAGTTTTCTTGTGAGAAACTCCATAGGTTAGCAGAAAGAGACTTCTGTTTCTCTACAAAAACTGATGAAAAGATTCTAGCAAGAATTGGGACTGTTTTTAACCACCTAAGTTCTAAAGTTTTTTGTCTCTATGTTGTCATGTGTACAAAGAAATGGTCAAGTGGTGGGAGATAAAAGGGTTTTCTGGAAGTTTGTTCTGGTGTTCTTGTTCTTGTAGTTTGTTAATAAACTGTCTTTATTCCTTTTAAGTTTTAAGCCTGTTTTGCTCTTGTTCTAATCCATAACTCACAGCAAAAAATAAGTAATTTTTTTTAGTTATTGGTTTAAAACCATGACAACAGGGTATGATTTTGTCTCTGTAAAGCTCTGCCTGTGACATCTATCCCCTGGGACCTGCCTGCATCAGAGCTGGTAAATCCATTGGTAGCCTGCATGAATCTCCTTTGTTGCCTGTGTCAGGGACATTGGATTGCCACCACTGTCATATTAGTTTTTACAGTAAATAACCTAATATGGCTGAGGCAGTACTTCTGGGATATGAAGAGTGTTTTAAAATATACATGTATTTGTTGATGCCAAATTGAGTTAGTGGTAAGCAGAAGGTGGACTGACTGCTCTTTTAAGGCTCTCTCCAGACTGAATGAAGCTTAAATGATGCACAGACGTTTTTGCTGAAAAAATACTTTTTCAGTCTTCCAATCAGAAAATCATACCACAAAATTCAAACCAATTACAATTACAAAATTGTAATGATTACTTTTCAGCTTCCAGTAGAGCTTTTTGAGGAACATCCAATGAAACATTATTTATCAGGAAACACTGACATGATGGGATAAAACTAGACTTTTGGCCTAGAAGCTTCATTTCTTTGACTTATTACTTAGTTGAAAAAACTTTGCAAAAGATCTAAAACTCTTGAACTACTTCAAAGTTTATAACATAAAATTGAATGGCAAATATTGAAATTATTTCACCTTAGAATGTTTATTTATTTATTTATTTATTTATTGCGGGACTGACATATGTAGGAAAATATTTCTGTACAAACACCCTAAGTACTTATGAAAGTAGTCTTACTATTTGTTAAACTTTTTTTCAGACTATGTGTACATAAACACAAATTTTGACTTTTCCCCGAACTCTACTGAAAAATAAAGCAGCTGATTTTTTCAGAAGAACAGAACAATCTGAATTTTTCAGATTGCTGCTGTTAGATCAGGAAGTCTGCTTGTGAAAATGAGCAGTCTTCAGAGAACACGACTTTCTTAAAGTTGCACTGCCATGACTTCTCAGTCTCTTACCTTTTGTACATGAAGTTTTAAAACTTTTAGAGGGCAACTCTGTTATTCTAAACTAATTGCTGAAGTTTGAATTGTCTTTACTGAGAATTAATAGTTTTTTTTTCCCTAAGTTGCAGACACCATATATGTAAGAAGGATACAACAGAGAAAATTGTATTTTCTGCTGTGTCTCTTGTAGTTGTGATTGGTTACTTCAATACAGCAATCACATGTATTTATTAGAGGAGATGGTCACAGTAAAGCCTTTCTTGAATTGTCTGAGGCAACAGCATTATTTGTTGTCTCTACCTTTCATGTTGTGAGGGGCTCACCCTGGCTGGATGCCAGGTACCTGTCAAAGGCACTTTATCTCTCTTCTTGGCAAATATATGGAGGGCTGAAAATATAAGGTAAGGCTCGTGAGTTCAAATAAGGACTGGGAGAGATCACTTACCTATTACTGTCACAGCCAAAACAGACCTTTCATGGAAAAATTGACTGAATTTACTACTAATCCAACCCAGAGCAGGAAAATGAGAAGTAAAACAAAGTCTTAAAAACACTTTCTCCCCACCCTTCCCTCCTTCCCGTGCTCTACCTGCTACCCCCCAGTGCTGCAGGAAGACAGGAATGGGGGTTATGAACAGTTCACCCCAGGCTGTTTGTGAGGCTCCTCCGGGAGAGGAGTCCTTGCCCTGCTTCAGAGTGGGGTCCCTCTCATGGGAGACAGTACTCTGTGAACTCCAGCGTGAGTCCTCTGTACAGGCTGCAGTTCCTCATGGACTGCTCAGACTTGGGTCCCTTTCCATGGGATGCAGTCTTTCAGGGACAACATGCTCCAGTGTGATTTCCCCCACAAGCTCACAAGTCCTACCAGGAAACCTGCTCCAGAGTGGGCTCCTCTGTCCACAGGTCTGCAAATCCCAGCCTGCTCTAGCGTGCATTTCCTGTGAGTTCACAGCCTCCTATCCACCCTGCCCCGGTGTGGAGGAGCTCCATGGGCTGCAGGGGCACAGCTGCCTGACCATGGGCTGCACCAGGGGCTGCAGGGGAATCTCAGCTCTGGCACCTGGAGCACCTCCTGCCCCTCCTTCTGCACTGACCTTGGTGCCTGCAGAGCTGTTCTCGTTCTTACTCTACTTTTCCCTGGCCACAATTACATCCATGCAATCACTTTCTTCCTCCTTAAATTTTATCACAGAAGGATTAGTGCCATTTGCTGGTGGCCTTGTCCTTGGCCAGCAGGGGTCTGTCCTGAAGGCAGCTGGCATTGACTCCGTAAGACATGAGTCTTCTCAGAGAAGCCATCCCTGTAAGCCAAAACCTAGCCAAGCAAACCCAATACACATGCCAAAGTGATGATTTTTCCTTTTTATTACCCTTTAGCTGCTTTGTTCAACACTGCTATTATTAATTGCCTAGTTTTTACAATTTTTACATTTTGTATAATTTTTTCAATGAGTACAATTTTTATACCTGAAATGCCAGAGGACCCAAGAAAAAGCATAATTTCATTATGATAGGTGTTGAATGACAAAAACAATTGCAACCACTCTATCCCAAAAATCAAATTATTGAAATGGTTTTATATATAATTATTATCGCGCTCAGTACAAATAAGGAGAAATTGAAAACCCATTATTTAAGAATCCTAATGACATTGAAATTATTGTCCAGATTTTACGTGAATTTATTAAATTCTGGCATTTCTTTCTTTCTTTCAGTCTTTTTAAGCTTTTCTCAGATGCAATTTTAACAGAAACCATAAAACTTTTTCCCCGGAACTAGTATTTGTTCAATAAGAGTGAATGAATGCACATCAAATCCTGCTGGCTCTGACAATAACCCTTAATGTGAGGTTTCAGTTAATAGTTTCAGATGTACCTGCCATCCAGAATATAGGGAGCCATGTAGTGAAATTGCCATAAATCACTGTGTGGCTGGACTATGTCAGAATTGATCAGAATTCAGTGATCTCCCTGGAGAGTTTAAGTGTCACAGTCTGACTAGTAAAAATCACTTTTGTCATGAGGCATTTGGATTTGTCAAAAAGAAATGTCTCAAGAATGTAAATGTGGCATTTTAAAAAAAATTAAATATTCTGTTGCTAAATTTTCATTATTTAAATTTTTGAAGAATCTTTTGGATATCTATAACAGAAAAATTAATCAAAATGTGCTCATTTCTTTTTGTAGGAAATAATATATTCTTAAGTACTGCAACTGAATCTGTTTTGATGAGAAACCTTATACATAACCATATGTTTAAAATTAAAATTGAGCCCTGAAACCACTATCCTTTGTTCTTCAACTTAGTATAGTGACTTTTTTAAGTAAATCAGATTGCTCAAAGCCCAATAATCCATGCCATAATACTACGATAATTAATTCAAAACACAGAAATAAAAGGTTACATAGTTTAAGACCTTTAGTTCAAATCTATAAAATTATTATGAATAATAATTTTAATTTCATCAAGGAAAAAACCTATTGGCTTTTCTGCATTCATAACCTCTACTTAGATGAAAGTCACGCATGCAACAGCTATAAATATATCTGTGCATAGATGTTACCATCATTGATTAATGTTTTAATTTTATTTTTTTATCATATTTTTTTTTATATTAGGTTTATGTAGTACTTCATTATGCAGATGTTAAGAGCTATTTTCAAAGGCAAAATTGAGAGACTTAAATTTTTAATGGCCTTCAACAAGGAGGAAGATTTCAGCTGTGCAAGAATGTTGCACAGCTGGTGTTTAGGATGAAATTGAAACATAGCTTAAAGTCACCTTTCTGCATCTACTGATTTAGAAACGAAAACAACTACATGTGTAGGGCAGTTTTAATATGCATTGCCTTGTATTTATGCCTCAAAGGGTTGTTCAACAAGCCAGAATTTGTAAAGTGCAACATGTACCAGCAATTTACCCTGATGGTCAGAGGCTGCTGTCTTCCCTCATGTAACAAGATGTTCAAAAGTTAAAAAATCTTCCAGATCAGGAGGTCTTCAGTCATGCCTTAAGAACACGGTTTACATCTCCTTTAGTTTAAAGACTATGTCCAAGTAGTACTGAACTTTTGAAATGTTGTAATGATTTTTTACATTCCATTGCACTTAATAAACACTATTAAGACTAGGTTATGTTTATTCTTTAAAGTTATCATGGCATACTGTAGAAATACAGATTTATTTGAACATCTTTTACCAAAGAATCTTCCTTTTTGTCAAGGATTTAACTAACACAATGTCAGATATGGGGCAACTCAACAGCACACTGGAATCTGTCATGACAGTACCTATGCTACTGAGGCATGGCATTACTTTATAAATATATTTTTAAATTAAATGTGAAGTTCAGATCTTCAGCCAGATTTGGTATCTAAGTTTGTAAGACACTGGAATTCATTATATTTAACTCACTGAACCAAATCTCTGATTTAAGTCTTTAGTGGCTTTTCATGCTGCTCTTGTTAAATTATAATAAATTGTTCCAGTCTATTTTGATCTTTGCTGGATTAAAAATATTTACAAAAATTTTAAGTGTTCAGCTAATAGGAGACCAGAAAACTGTACTTCTTATGCTTTAGCTTACTAACTTTTTATGACCAAACCAAAAAGTCTAAAATTTGAAACTTTGCATTTATATTCAGCATTTGGATACTAGCTCCACACACACGGATCGATTTTTCAAAGCTTTATATCACTTTTTAAGTACATTTATTTGGTTTGAAAAAAAATCAAACAAAGAATATTTACTTGCAAATACTTATTGTGTATGTTCAAAAATAAAAGTGCTATCATCAATGAAAAGTATTATTTCCTTGATGTCCATTGTATTTTGAATGTTTTTTTTATTATCATTTGATGTACAGCTTTATCATTGGCTTTATGATTATGACTTTGTTCCATTTATGAAACTGAAACTTTCGAGGAAACTGGAATATTATACCCTATCCTAAATAAAATTTTAAAACATATGAAAAGTGCACATTAAATTGGTCCACCACTTGTCTGTTTTCTCAGACTAAATGTAATAAATTTCCTAAGTTGTCTGTTACTCTATTTTTCAACAGGTTTTACTGGGGAATTATGTGAAGCAGATGTTGCTGCCTGTCTATCACAACCATGTGGAGCCTCCAGCATCTGTAAAGACATTGTGGGTGGCTATCTTTGTTTCTGTGCACCTGGCTTTATAGGTGAGTTCATACAAATGTTGTTTAACACGTTTCAATCAGCCCTAAACCAGAGAAAAGAAGTTTGTTCAAAAGTAGAGACAAATTAGCAGCATGCCTCTGGTTCAGGCAAAAACAACTTTTGTTTCCTAACACACAAAAGTACTTGGCTGAGTAAGAGTATTCAGCTGTAAAAAATACTGACTACAAGGGACTATTTCCACTCCAATTACTCTTTATGCTATTTTAGACATGGTGTCTGACTTACACTGATGTGATTTTAACTCCCAGCCATATGCAAGTTGGCCTTAATTTATCTCCTTTGTGCTCTCTGTAATAATAAGGCTGCAGTAACAAGGGTCTCATCTGCCAAACATACATCCAAGATCCTGGGCAGATTTCACTACTCACATTTGCATTTACCCTGCAGGCCACTGTTATTAGACTGACTAGATTAAAATTAGTTTGGCTATGGCAGCATACTGATGTGGTGTTTTCAGATGACAGTGTAAAAATCAAAAAATCTTTCTAGATACATATACAGGTATTTTTGATCAACTGTATGGTGAAATAATAAAGGGCAGTAGGAATTCCGTGGGTGGCAGACCAGCTGTGCTACCCAGATCCATCCTAACTCCAGGGACTTTGACAGGGCTCCCAAAGCAGGAATAAGATGACACTAAAATGTCCCTCAGTAGTAAAGGAGGACACAGACAAGCAGAGGAACTGATATCTTGAGAAGACTGCATACCTCTTAACTTGCTGTTCTACATCCTTACACAGGCATTGATTTAGATTAAATAATCTGTAATTTAAGAGCTGTAGTATTTGTTTCTTTAATGCAGTGAGATGACTTCTCCTGTTTCTATGGTTGCTTTATGTTATTATTATTATAAAAAAAATAAAGTATAATTGTATGATGTTACTTGTGATAATCATTTGTGAGATCTTTTTTTATTGAAAAGTTTGTCTGAATTCTTATATCTACATAACAGTGGATCAGTATTTTTATATTTTTTCTGTGGTCAATTAAAACCCTCAAAATCTTTCAGAAGTAATCAGGAGCTTTATGTATCTTGAAGCATTAGTAATAATGAATTTTATGCCAGAAAAAAATACTAGATACATCATTCACAACCAGAAACTGGCATCAATATTTTTTCCTCTGCATATTTACAAATACATGCCAATATATAATTTTATGATTTTTAATTTTTACATAATATGAAAATGTTTGTCCATAATTAAAACATTTACCAATATTTCCCAAAGATATCTTTAAAACAAACCCATAAATTAATAAATTAAAGAAAAAATAATATGATAGAAAAAGATTGGTTTGATTTTTTTTCTCAGAAACCATATTTAGACTTGTGATGTTTTAGGAAAACTCAAGGGTTTCTTGCCCTTAAAATATGAAAATATGCACGTTTTTGAATACATCTGTAAAGGACTCTATAAAATCTTTGTTGAACATTATATTCTATTTTTTTCCTTTAATCAAAAACAAATTAATTCCCCAAAGACAGTTTATGGTTCGTTGGTAAAAACTCCCTGTACCTTAGCTCAGTTATTTCATTTTGCTGTTGCTGCCTGCACAGATGATTCACCACTGGTGTGTTCCTAATGAAATGAATCCTTCCCTTGTTTCCAGGTCATAACTGCGAGATTGAAGTGGATGAGTGTCTTAGTGACCCTTGTCACAACGGAGCTACTTGTGTTGATCACCTGAATGCCTTCAGTTGCATCTGTCAGGATGGATTTGAAGGTATAAAAAAATCCACAGAACTTTGTAAACCTACTCAGAGTTTTACGTCTTTTTTTTTTTTTTAACATATCAAATTATATGCATGTATTCATATATGGGTGTCATCTGAAGTCATAAACATATCAGTTAGAAGTGTATCTTGACTAAATTACCTATTGTGTTTTCATGATAGCTTGGAACTAGGTGTTTTCTGCTGTCTTGGCTGCTGAAAATGGATCTGGGATTAAGTGAAATTCTGCAAATAGGAGATACTCTTTTCTACAAGCTTTTAAAATATTTCAAAGCTTTAATATCCTCAAATTGAGAAAAAAAATCCAACTGTGTGCTAAAAGTTTTGGTTTTGTTATATTTGTACAATTTATATGAAAAATTTCATTGCCTTAATAAGTGGATACACTAATAGCTGCAACTATGCTTTCAGATTAGATCAGAAACTTAAAGTGTATCCATTTTCTTTTTAAAGCACCATTTTTTAACCATCATGGTTATTTAACCATTAAAATACAAACCAATCCATAATTCAAATGTCCCAGTGCAAAATAGTTCATTTCTACTACTCATATATTCAGAAAAATTATCACTTGCATTTTTATTTCTTTAAATGCTTTCAACTACCCAAATCATGCAATTGTTGCAATTTTTCATTTATTCTTCAAATGATAAAGAATTTGGTTCATAAAAAAATACTGGAAATAAAGTATTTTTATACTTTGAGTAGTTATGTGGGGTTTTTATAGTCTAGATTGGAATAAATTTTCTTCTTGTCTATAAGAGGTTTCTTAAAGGAGTACATCTTCTGCCTTATCATGAACATAAAAAATATTTCCTCTCACCATAGCAATATGGTCTATTATCCTTAATGTAATTTGGTTTCTGTTCTTCTGTATTTATATAATAAGGAAATTGTCTGCTTTAAGACATAGTAAACTATTGGATGACCGTACTTTTAATATTTTTTAAAAATTACTGAACAGCTTGAACATTCAGAAGATGAACATCTGTCGTAAACACACAGATGTGAATATAAAAAGAGTGTCAAATAGATTCTGATGTGTGAGTTATATTCAGTTAAAATAAATGTTGGATTTTACCTAAAGGTGCCATGGAATATCTTCTTTCCCCTTTCCTCGATTCTATATTCATAGGTATAACTTGTGAAGCAAATATAAATGAATGCCAGTCTTCTCCATGTCTTCATAATGCATCATGTGCAGACCTTATTGGTGGCTATAAATGCATTTGTCTACCTGGTTTTACTGGTGAGTTGTTTTCATCATAAACCTTGTTTTCCACAGCCTGGTAGTCCACAAAGCATCCATTAAGACATTATTGACTAATTTACTTGTGTTTTATTGTCATTTCTCTGTACCTGCCCTGGTCTAATATTTAATTTCCAGTCCAACAAACTGGAACACACTGACTGCATCTGTAATCTGCATAGTACAACATAAATTAGTCTGCATTTAAAAATGCCTTCAAAGCTTGAACACATAAGGAGGACTAGCTGCCATTTAGCAACTCAGAAATAAGTTGGTATGTATTTGTGGTTATAAGAACAAAACAGATGTTGACATTAGTAGTGGGGCTGTTTATTTGGCTGATATATGTTAGTTTATCTTCACAAGTTGCTTGAGATTTTTGTGGTGCAAATGAATTAGAAATTGGCATCTGAATTTCTAATAAGCATTCATCTTCAACTTTCATCTTTTCAAAGGTGCAAAATGTGAAACAGATATAGACGAGTGTGCTTCATTTCCCTGCAAGAATGGAGCCACCTGCATTGACCAACCTGGTAATTATTTCTGCCAATGTGTGGCTCCGTTTAAAGGTAATGAACACCAAGGGAGAGGGGAAAGCAAACATAATTAACTTTAGAAGTCATTTCTGTCACTTGTCTAAATGCATTTCAGTCTTCCCACAGCATTAATAGTCCTTCACTTTCTCAAACAAAGCTTTCAAAGTGACCAGCCTTCAGCTGCAAGTAAGATGAAGGGAACATTGTTTATACATATGCTAGGTGTGTTTCCTTATTAAATGAAATTGATACCTTAAAATCAGTTTGTTAACAAAATAAAATTGCTTTCATAGGTTATAGGAGGTATGTACCCATTAAGCTACCATCACAAAGATTGGTTGATTTTCTGCACAGTTTTCTCTCCAATTTTATTGGCATTCTCTACATTATTTCATCATTTTTAGGAAACAATTTATAGCAACCCTGGAATCCAGAAACTGTGTGATTATTTCTCTTGATGCTTTCAAAAGAAAAACATTTAAATTGCAAAGCTTATTGTGACCTTTCCCAGAGAAATTTTGGGGTTAAATTTTAAACACTTACTGCAAAAATAATTTAAAGTAACAAATTCTGTGGTGTTCTTGAGCAAATCTAGTTCAAGTGATAGTCTCAATTGAAAGCACCTATTGATTTATAAATTAAATATAAACACATTTTTCCTCCAGCAGTTCAATATAATGATACTTACTTAGGAATCCAGAACAATCATTAAAAGGCAATTTTCCTGGTATGTTGAGACAGCAGGACTTTTCCCCTTTAGGGAAGATAGTTGAATACAATTCATTATTCATGAGCTCATGAATAAACACTCATGTTTGTTCTTATTATTTTAATTAATGGTCAAAATTTAGTTTGTCATTTTTGTTAGTTTTGATTTATGTTCTACTGAATAAAATCCAATAGAATAACAAGTAAATGACTACTGCAGTATGAGAATTGCCTCTGTGCAGGAAGATGTAAAATAATTTTCAATACATGGTTAGGAATATCAGTCTCTTGAGAACGTGATACAAAAGGAACCAGTTTTCCAGCAGAATTTTGTATTCCTTTAGATATTTAAGTAAGTAGTTAAAAATTCAGGAAGTCAACCTTTCTGTAGTCATCCTTTAAGAGACGAGCAGCATCTCATACTCTCAATGGAAAAGGTAAGCCCTGCTGGTACGACTCATAAAACATAACTGAGATCCTCAGAACATTATAGGAGGAAGTAGCTAATGGCTTGCTGTGCCACTGAGACACTCACAGTTCTATGAGGCCAGATGGGATCCACCTAAAGGCACTGAGGAACTGACAGAAGAGCTCACCAAGACGCTCCATCATTTGTCATCAGTTCTGGCCAACTGGGAAGGTCACAGATGACTGGAGGCTGACTAGTGTGATGCCTATTCTCAGGATGGGTTGGAAGCAGGATTCAGGGAACTACAGGCTTGTCAGCCTGGCCTTGGCACCTGGAGAGGTTATGGAACAAATTATCTTGAGTGTGATCACATGACACATAGAGGACAACCAGGGGATCAGGCCCAGACCCAGACATCTGAGTTTAGGATAGACAGGTCCTGCTTTACCAACCTGATCTCCTTTTATGACCAGGTGACCCACCTGGTGGGTGACGAGAAGGCTGCAGACATTGTCTACCTCTACTTCATACAGCTTTGATACTGTCTCCAAGAGCATCCTCCTGGAGAAACTGGTAATCCTTGGCTAAGACAGGTGCACTCTTCATTGGTTTAGGAGCTGTCTGGATGGCCAGACTCAGAGGGTGGTGATGAATGAGGTCACATCCATGTGAGGGCTGGTCACTAGTGGGGTTCCCCAGGACACAGTATTGGGCCTAGTCCTGTTTGATCTCTTCGTCAATGAACTGCGTGAAGGGCGCAGGGGCACCCTCAATCAGCTTGCAGATGACACCAGGTTGGGTGGGATTGTTGGTCTGTTGGGAGTTAGGAAGGCTGTGCAGAGGGATCAGGACAGGCTGGTTCAGTGGGCCAAGGTCAGTGGTGTGAGGTTCAATAAGACAAGGTGAAGGGTCCTACACTTCAGTCACAGCAACCCTATTCATCCCTATAGGCTGTGGACAGAGTGGCTGGAAAGCTGCCCAGCAGAAAAGAACTTGAGGTTGACAGAGTTTGAACATGAGCCAGCGTGTGCCCAGGTGGCCAGGAAGGCAGTGGCATCCTGGCCTGTGTTAGCAGTAGTGTGGCCAGCAGGAGCAGGGCAGGGATTGTCCCCCAGTCCCTCCCCAGTGTACTGGGCACTGCTGAGGCCACACCTCAGTTCCCGTGTCCAGCTCTGGGCCCCTCACTGCAAGAAAGACATTGAGGGGCTGGAGCATGTGCAGATGAGGGCAACAGAGCAGGCAAAGGTTTTGGAGTGTAAGTCATATCAGGAGTGGCTAAGGGAGCTGGGGCTGCTTAGCTTGTTTAGAGTAGGCTCAGGGGTGACCTTCTCACTCTCTACAACCTCCTGAGATTGTAGCAAGGTGGGGATTGTCCTTTTCTCCCAAGCAGCCAGCAACAGGACAAGAGGGTGTGGCCTCAAGCTGAACCAGGGAAGGGTCAGGTTCAATACCAGGAAGAATTTCTTCACTGAAAGGGAGTGATTAAGCATTGGAATAGGCTGTCCAGGGAAGTACCAGCTTTGCCATCCCCGGAGGTGTTCAAGAAAAGTCTGAACATGGCACTTAGTGCTGGTTGTTTAATTGACAAGGTGGTGATTAGTCAGGGGTTGGACTTGATGGCCATGGAGGTCATTTAGGTCCAACATAAATTATTCTATTATTCCGTTCTATGATAATATTTTGGTACAGGATATCTGAGGCTGCTTACTTCTTTACAGCTCTATTCATCACCTTCCAAGATCAAATTCTTATACTGGTCTTGCATAGATTTATATGGGTATAAATAAAAGTAGATTTAGTTTTACATAAAATGCTACCTCTGTCTCACATCATCTATTTATTTAGTGTTAAACTGCTCTAAATGTAGCATTCACAGTAAGCCAACATAATGGTTAGTTAAACTGTGTTTTCTAATTGTTTGGATATATTCAGGGCATTTTAATGAACAGCTTTGTACACTAATTACAGATTACAGAATTACTTAGTTAAGAAAGTACATACATGATATTAATGGCAAAAAATTATAAAGGAACACCTGTTTTGGTTCTGAGTATTTTCACAGATTTTCTTGTTTCTGATATTCTCAGTGGAAAACAATAAATGCTGTATTATGAATGTTTACCTGGAAAGCAATCTGAAGATGTATTTCCACAGTATATTGCAATGATTTGATTGTTCCATCACAAAATCTGACTTGAAGGGCATACACTATTACTAGGAACATATATCAGGAACATGAACCAGTTAGTCAGGAGATGTACAGCAGACCCCTACTATATAGGATATGGAAATAAGGAATTGAGAGCATGATTTGGACATTCAGGTATATTCCTACAAAAGATAGCCTGTCAGATTAAGCTGGAAATTAATTCTATATATAAAAACTTGATTACATACATTTATCTTACTTTTTTTTTATTTCCTTGACTTTTTTTTTTTTTTTTTTGTTTATTTTGACAAGGAGGCTAAGGAAGATTAGGATCAGAAAGTTTTGGTTTTTTCTTTTTTCCTTCCCCTTCCTTTCCTCATTTTTTTAAAAAAGAAAAGCAAATATTTGCTTTCTTCACATTTCAAGTTTTCAGAGAGCAAGATAGCTGCTATTCATTTTTATGCTTGGCAAGCTTTATAATATCCTGAATGGGTACTTTTATATTTTAAAACCTTTTATACTAGTTGTATATAAATATGAAAATTTCATCGGGAATTTAATTAAAGTATTACTGTGTACTCATAGTTTCTTGTATTTTTCTTGGGAGGAGCAGTGTGTTTCTTTATTTGGGTTTTTTAAAGCACTGATTTGTCCACTTAGAAAAGATATTTTAACTCATTCCATTGGCTTGCACAGAATAATGGAAGACGTCAAAGGCTTTTAAAAAAAATGATGCTTGGGAAATGATCTATAGATCTAGATTTTTCTTCAAATGTCTCTAGGTCAGGTTGTGAAAAGTAACAAGTCTGATATGTGAAGGAAGTTTCACTTCTGTGAGCACCAACCTTTTTTAGAAAATCCAATTTTCATAAAGTGGATAGACAGCACGGATCATCACTAACATCTTCTGATGCTGCTGATGTAACTCTAACAAAACTAATGCAATCTTCTCTATCAGTGTTCCCCTGAGAGTAGATTTCCTTCCATGTCATGTAGTCCATGGTGTTTTTTAGAAATTCTAGCAATTCATTGGAATTCTTGCCACTGAAATTACTATCTTTGACTTCCCAAATGTTCAGACTAACCGCTTGAGGGTACTAGCAGTCCATCTCTGTGTAATTCAAGAGAAAACTGAATGAAACTATAAGGCTTTCAGATATGAAAAAACATCCTTGTCAACATCTAGTAATGTTCTAATTACTAAAAAAGATAGCTGAAGTATTTTCATTCTATTTCAGCCAAGTTCCTTGTCCTTGTGGAGTTGAAAATTATTTTCCAAAATCATTTTTACCTGTTGTCCCTCGTAATATGGTACAAAATAATGATCTTCAAAGTCCCTGTACTTTTATATCATAATTCCTTTGACCTTGATTTGGAGAAGCTCAAGATTTGATTAACAGAAGAAAACCTAGACTATGTTATGTTATTAATCTGGTTAGAAAAAGAGATTCCTGTGTAAACCCACAGAAATCCTAGAAGTTATTGAGCCCCACTGAGCCTATGCTGTGACAAAGGTTAAAAAAGAAAAAAATATAGCATCTAGGTCTCTATAATATGCTTTTGCCATTTATAATAATCTATGCCAGAAGTACTGCCTGTGTTTGTGAACACATACATTAATTATGTTTTAATTAATCAAACATGACAATCCACTTATAGAAATCCATTTCTCTGTTTCTGTTGGTTTTCAGCAGTGTTCTGACACTAAACTGTATAGTAGAAGTCATTATCACACCTCAGGCTTTAAAGCTCAAATGGCCATGCTGCCACTTACATATACTGCAGCGTGATGTTCTTTACATACAGGACTTAACCTTAATGTGCCTGCTACAGTTGCTTCTGTTTGGTTGTAATATATTAGTATCTGCAAATATGCATTTTAGAAACGTCTTCACTTCCCCCTGTTTTCTGTCATAACTGAGGTGTAACAGTGATAGACATGTATATTGGACATTTTGTTTGACATCATTATTTGACATTATTTGACATCAGTGGACATTCTAAAGTTCTTCAGAAACAGAGAAGAGAGAAGCTGTTTCATTCCCTGCTGACAAAGCAACTGGAACTGGGAGAAGGAAGGAAGATAAACTTGATTTGTATGCAAGACAAATAAAATATTTTAATATTTTTAATGTTATTAGGAATTTGATTCCATTAGAGTGTCCTAGCTGGGAAGTTATCATAGTAGCTTTTCTATTATGATGATTCTAAAAGTGAAGCCTTTCTATAACAGAATCACAGTTATTACAGAATTGATATTAAGTCCTTAGGCAGAGAGCAGCAGTGAGAAATGTGGTGAGGCTGTATCTCATTTAGGGATCCTAACAACTGCATGGAAGTTAGAATGAAAGCTCCCATGGCTCCATCGGAAAATACTGCGTTGTTAAAAATTCAAACATATTCTAAAGCACTGCAATTAGTAAAGGCTGTATCTTTATCTATATTGATATCCGTGCTGTTTTTATTGGTGGTTTTAGTGTTTTGTAAGAACATTGTGGTATATTCGAATATTCTTTTAACAGTCGAGTTCATAGTAATTTATGGAACCTTACTGTTCAGAGCTTTGAAATGCCAACACATTTTAAGCCACTTCAACGAAATTACTCACAACTACTAGACAGCAGTCCTTGATGTAGCAGAGCAAGTTTATCCCTGTATCAGGCAAGCTGCTTTTCAGCATTCTCAACATGAAAAAGGTGAATGATCTCACTACAGTTTCTAGACCAGCTAAATTTTATGGAAGATAAAGTACGACTTAAAAGCCTGCTTTTTTCTTCTTTGGTACTATTCATAACTAAGAACAGATCTTGCCCTCCAACACCAGAACTGAAAATTTTCCCCAATTTCTACACATGTATTTAAGGCAAAGGTGAAACTAACTAACAACATTTCCGTGACAGGTGGACTGAGCCAGTAATCTGTTGTTCCCAAAGAAAGCTCAGGAAGGAAGGAAGCATTAAAATTTAAGTTTCAGTTAGAGACTGTATATTGGATATGTGATAATCCTATGAGAGTTGGCACAATTATTTTTCCTGAAAACAAAACAAAATTAAAAAAAAAACCACAAAAAACTCCCCAAAACCAAAAAGAACCCAGCAGTTGTTTAGTAACTTGTTTTTAATAAATGGAGTAAAGATTTTTATCATTTGATCCAAATTATTTACATGACTCATTTAAAAAAATGCACTGTATGCATTTTGTTTAGATGTTGCTAATAGGTATGACCTTTTAAATCAAATATATGCAATTGCAGAGGAAAATTGAAATTCAGTTCTGAGGAAATGTCTACTTATTTCTTGCAGCCTTAATGACACATCTCCAAATGTGTTCCAATTAAGATCAAAAGCAAAAATGGTAATTGACCATCAAACATGCTGCAAAAGAAAGTCAACTAGTAAGAAAGGCAACTCAGCAGAAAATAAAATGCTTAAGTCTATCAAAAAACAAGAGTAATAATGGAGCGTTCATCACAGGACACTCTATAATGGGAACAGCTAATTACAAAAAAGAAAATAAGTAAGAAATGTAAGTGCTCATGAAGGCAAAAACCTAGAGTAGAGATAATGGAGCAATTAGTTTTCCACTGCTCATAGGCCAAACCTCATTCTTTCCTGTGCCAAGCCCCAACCATGCAAGCAGGCAGGTTTGCAAGACCTCTGTCTCTCTCTAGCATATCTCTGTGTTAGACCATAAACCACTATACTCTGTTCAACATCAGGTTTTATCTTGCTTTGCCTCTCCCTTGACATTGAAAAGCCAAATAAAATTTTAGTTATTTATTTATTTATGGGAAAAAATAAATTGGTGCATAGATATGTGAAGGCCCCTCTGCATCACATAGGAGCTTTTTGAGGGAAGAGAAGCAGAGTGGCCGGGATTGGGTTATATTACCTAGAAAACACGAGTTGCCTCTGAACCATTAAGGATACGTAATGCCTAAAGGCAAATCAGTGTGAGCTGGGACTTGCTGTTGGCTCATATATGAAGCCACTGCAGGACTTTGGAATGTTTTTTTCTGATATTTCTATTGGTTTTTTTGTTCCTAAAAGCTGCCATCTAGATGAATAAACTCAGCTGCCTCTGTCTCCAAAATTAAATAATTCAGAGAGAAAGGCTTTTTCCTGGGCATTTCTAGCATCTGCTTAGGTGATTTTGGGTATGTTAGATATCCACAGGGGTCTGGCAGATATGCCAAGGTCTGTAGGAGAGCTGTGGCCTTTCAGAACAGCACTGAGAACACAAAGGCATCTCTAAAAGCCGTGTTTGCTTAACTTTGTCCATACAAATTCAGTAGGGTAAGTGCTCCAGTTTCAACTCTGCTTTTAGTTTGCACCTTGGGACACATCTTGTTCCACAAGAAAAATTCTCTAAGCCTTTACAGCCATGAGTAATCTGGGAATACTCCGTGTGTAAATCCAGTCACCTACAGCTGATAAGCGGTTTGAACTTCATCAGTCATTCTGTGAGAATGGTGTACAAGATCCTCTCTTCAGGAAGCAGATTTAATTTATGGAGATGATACTAGTTCTATTCATTGCAAATAGAAATCTGGCCCTTAATTTTCCAGGATGTATGTACAAAATACCATTTTTAAAGACTTAAAATATAGTTACCTTCTCCAGGGCTGCACTGCAAATTATGAAGGCATTGCTGCTGCTCAAACAAAATTTACCAAATTTCAGAGGGGTTTTTTTGGCTACTGATGAAATTTTTTTTAGCTTTATTTTCATGCATTTTCATACATTTTCATACATTTACATACATTTTCATACATAGTGAGCCTATTTATTGCATAGGGTCATCTGCCAATACAAAAAAATAGAAGTAATAAAATTATAGTCATGCTATCAAATGGTATAAATAATATCTCTAATCACTCAAATTTTAATAAATTTAAATACATTCATAAATAAATTTGATAAATGAAGAGTGTGATCTTGGAACACAGAAGAGTTTCACCACCAGAACTAAAGGTAGTCATTATTACAACTCAAACTCACACCCATAAGTCCTAGGCCATGAGGAAAACCTAAATTATAGACAAGTTTTCTTTAAGTTTTCCATACATACTATTAATTTCAGTTGAATCCTGATGCAGATAAAATAAAGAATGAAAAGAAAAGCATTCCCATATATTTCAGTATTAAAAAAAATTTTGAGTGTTTTCCTAAGTAGAATTCTTCTTTTGGTTTCTGAGAAAAGTGAAGCATATTTTTATGTGAAATATGAAATTCACAGGTGTGGATACAGATATATCTTCATTTTTTATTCATTGTAAACTTTTATACCATGATGAAAAAAAATTGCACCTAAATAATATATTCAACTTCTGCTTTTTTCTATTTTTACAGAAATTTATACAGGTATGGAGCCATAATAAATACATCTCTGCATTTATGAAGTGTGATTTTCATTTAAAGTGTGTGATGTGGGTCTTATACTCTATTTCAGCACTGTTGCATGCTTTGCATTATCATATATAATTAAGGAAATATATTTTTACTTGAAAAGCGCTAAGTATTATTTTTCAACTATCTTTCCTTTAAAAAAACCTAAGTATATGATTTTCAGTTAGTATGGATTTCAGAGAAAATGTCTTTCCACTGTTTATATGCAGAATTTCAAAGTAATTCCTTTAATAAAAAATAGAATTTGGATTCCAAAGAAAAAAATGGTTTTGCTATAAATTTGAAGTTGAAGAAAACACTTGTTATGTTTTTAAACTATGATTATAATACTCAGCTTATTTTCAAGTAATATGAAAATACACATGCTTCAGATATTTTTCTATTTCCTACCCACTTCCAGGGTACTTCTGGATTTTTATTTACTTTTACTAGTCTTTAATAGTCTCAGTTGTTGATACTTTCTTTTCTTGTGTCCCATAGCAGATCAAGATAAGCAGGCAGTTTTTAAAATAATAGCAAGC
Source organism: Pseudopodoces humilis (assembly GCF_049639895.1). NCBI lineage: Eukaryota > Metazoa > Chordata > Aves > Passeriformes > Paridae > Pseudopodoces > Pseudopodoces humilis. The sequence continues at coordinate 87,615,829 of NC_142202.1, forward strand.
TTAGAGGTACATCTAACCTTCTCAAAGTTTTGAACTTTAATAGACACAGTTTTATTTTTAGCATTATTGCATTTAATATTTACAGTTGCAAGGAACTCAGATTTTAGGTATCTGAGCTCTTGCTCATTAGTGTTGCTGGGATTTAATGGTAAGTCTATGACAGCCTTTGGGAGCAAGAGCTACTGAGCTGTGTGAAGGGGATGAAAACAAAACCACATATTTCTCTGAAGTGATCAAATAGCTTTTCAATTAAAATTGTTCTATCCACTCATTTCAAAAGGATTATCTTGGGAAAACATTAAGTTGCATTATAGATTGGGGGATTGGGGGGTGGGAGGTCTCTTTTTACATAGGTGTATAGTGCCTTTGTATGCTGGGTTTTCTCCCATAACTAAATATATTTTTATTTTTATTGTAAAGAATTCAGTTTACCTTATTTATCTTGGAAAAGAATAGTGATTCATTTCAATGTTAGAAGTGTCTTTAAGCTCTGTTGTTAAAAGATAAGTTAAAAAAGACTGAAACAAAGGTGTTGCAGTGATCACAAAATCACAGTGCTGGTGCTGCTACCTGCTTTCTAGTTCTTGAAAGTTCCTTGTCCTCATGAATGCATATTTAACACCACTACCAAACTACTTGTTATAATTTAGGAAATTTCTGTCCAAATTACACATTTACTTTTCTGGTAGATATTTTATTTTCACTATATTTTCATAATTGTACCATGACTCTGAAATGAGATGCATTTTGCAAGCCATACTTTTACAGCAAAATGCTGAATTTGAAAACTGTTGTCAGATTTAATTCCTTAAAATGTTAATAGTAAATGTTTTATTTATTAGATTCTTCTCCTAAAGAATAACAATGTTGAAGCAATGTCACTTCTGCTTATAGGAGACTTCAGTACTACAGATCAAAATATTTCATGTACACATTTATGCTGAGCAAATAAAACAACTATCAATAGTCTCACATCAAGAAATAGAAATTTATATCAGGCAATTTTTTTTCTATGTCATTTTTATAAATTATGATTTTGACTTCTAGTAATAAAATTAATGTCCTTAAAAGGACAGTCTTTTTCAACAAAATAAAATATATTTTCAGTGTTCATTTATGATATTTAGAAATTCTACCCTAGAATAATTTTTCGCAAATACAGTAAAAAAGGAAACTCACTAACATCAGGAGTATGAAATTTCTAAATATGCAATATGCTTCTCTCTCCTAAATAAAAAAAAAAAGTATTTTCCAAATAAATTATTCATTGTTTGATATATAGTATGCTAAAAGAGAAGCATATTATATGTTATTAATATATGTTTATTAGTAGATAAAGATGTATAATACTTAATGCAATATATTGAGCAACTGTAAAGGAAATGTCCTTTAGTTAACTGTTTAATTTAATCATTTCTGCATATACTTTTGAGGTTTATTCAGGTTTATTCTAATAGAGAGGCCTTGAGTTGCCCATTAAAGACAATCTATTATTGCAATCAATAAGATGTAACCAATAATTAAACGAGCAAAAAGGTTAAATCTGTCTAAAGGAAATTAGCACAGTTGTAAAGATGAGCTGAACTTATTAATTAATTAATTTCTCTGGTGGATTCTTTCACATTTCATCTGTTGGAAATTCTCTTTTTTGTCATTTAACTGTTTAATGAGCATTACCTTTTCACCCTTACTCTGAATTTAAAAATTATGATATGTCAGGGAGAGAAGAAGGTTTATAAATAGTTTTCCTGGCACAACGTTCCTTTCTGTCAACAATCACAGACATCTATTTTGTGCTAAACATGAAACTTCTCACTTGATCTAAAAAGTTTCTGAAATCTGTTGTTTCAGAAACTTTTTAGACTAAGTGAGAAGTTTCATGTTTAGTACAAAATAGATGCATTGAAATCAATCAGCTACAGTAAAACATTTGTACAGAGATATTTGTACAGAAATTCTTTAACAAATATCTGGAAGAGAAAGAAAATGCTGAAAACATAAAAACCTGTTTTCTGATTAAGCTATTTTTATTTTAAAATTCAACATATAGCCTGTTTACTGTGTACTGTTTGTTTTATCCTTAATCATACATCTTTTTTACAGCTTTGTAAAAAAATGCTGATATGAGAACAGCAGCAAATTAACTTGTTTTGCAAGTGTGCAACCACCACTGCCTACTAGTATCCAACCTACTACTATAAAATCTTAATCTTTGTGTGAATATGCATTTTTCAAAAAAAAAAATCTACATTAACTAATTTTATTTTCTTGTTTTCTTGCCTCTCATATTGATCAGGATTAATAATTACTTAATAGAAATGCATTAAGATAATATCAACAGTTGTGATTCTCTGAGTAAGGGAACAGTTTTTTTTACTTATTAATTCTCAACACTGATAGTTAAAATCAATTGATTCAGGGAGAAGGACTGAGTGGTGTGGACAGAGTCTTATTATTTTATTATCTTTTTGTTTTACCAATCTTCCAGTTAGAGTAGGAATAAAATCTTTTCCACTTCTGACAGTAGCAGAAGAAAAGATTTTTCATGCAACAATATGCAATGAAAGCTGGGTAGGAGGAAAGAGACATTGACTATCTAAAGAGTGCTGAATATTGTTTGAAATAAGGCACTAAAAATATTATAATATTAATAGCAACTAACTTCATTCCATGTGGTTTAGCCTCATTTTGTAAACTACTTATGGCCATATTTTAATTTACCATTCTTTATAAATGTCAGGTTAATTTTTTTTCTTTGTGCTATTTAACTTTATTATAGTTAGAATTAAAGTAGCAATTCGTTTTCCCTAATTCCTTAAAAAAGGGGAAAAATCTATTTTGTTGTCATGAAATAGTTTTGGTGTAATTTCAAATCTACACAAATTTCACTGTAATTTACCCTGGGGAGCTACCCTGAGCAAGATTAATGATCCTGTTTGAAGAACACCATGGGAGAAAGGGGAGTGAGCACCTCACCATGCATCCTGGTTTAGTTTCCATGCTGCCAGGGGAAGGACTTGGCAAATAAGAGTAGGCTACACAGGATCAGTGATTACAAAATGAAAAACAAAGTTTTTCTTAGGCTCCCAGAAGGGAGAATGCCTGATATCCACAGCAGCAGGATGGGAACAGAAGATCAGGGTAGGTAGAGGATACACTCAGGCATGGGGACAAAGAGACTCCACAGCTGTGATAGCTGGAAGAGGGTTCCTTCTGATTACTTGGATGAGAGGTTTTATCTGGAAGGGCAGGTAAGCTGTCTGAGTCTGACACATACAGCCTCATCAACACCACTAAAATAAAACCATGGTTGACAACAGATAAGACACTTCTCTGAGGAAGAATGGTACCCGGTGACCACACCTGATCTCTGAGGAGGTTTATTTGCGTGCCAGAGATCTCAATGTGAGAAAGAGATTACCAGAGTTTGGCTGATTACCAGAGCTTGCTGCTTGTCCATGACGGCACCGATGACAATGCCAACAGAGACCCAGAGCACATCAGGGGGATATAACATATAGGGGACTCCAATAGCAGGGGCAAAAACTGTGGGGACCCAGATAGAATTTTCCCAGAGCTTGCTGGTAGGAAGAGAAGCATCCTGGTGGTTAACATCTGATTGATGTCACAAGCAAGACTTCATTGATAGATCACTCAAGTAGATCAGGCAGAGTGGAACGGCAACCATTTAAAGAAATATTGTGGTGGATGTCTTCTACAGATAGCTTGATCAAGAAAAGTTTATGAAATCAGCTTTAGGAAACTGGGAAAAAATACTTGGGAGCATTAGTTCTCCTTGGGATTTTAGTACACTGACTTTTGCTGGAAGGACAGCATGGAAAGACACAAATAATTAGTCATGCTGGAAAAATGTTTAAGCAATTCTGGGGTGAGAAAACTAAGGGAGATATTTATCTGTATTCTATATTCGTGAATAAGCAAGAGGAAGTTTGGGATGTAGAGGCAGAAAACAACTGGTGATAAAGGCAGTGAGATGATAGAGTTCATAATCTTCAGAGAAATGAAAAATTCAAGTAGCACAATAATGATTCTAAACTTCAGTGAGCTGGTTTTCATTCTCTCAGAAATCTGTTTGGCAAGTTCTTATTAGAGATTGCACTGAAGGGAAAAAGGATTTGTCTTGAGCCCACTGATTTATCTTGAAAGACTCTTTCCTCAAAGCACAGTTCTTTCCAGTGTACAAGAACTCAAGCAGGTGTGGCTGAAAAACACATAAATGAGCTCCTGAATGAGTGTGAAGAGAAAAGGAAGTGCACAGAAGGTAGATGCAAAGGTAAAGCTGCCTCTCCAGGTAAAGGAAATTAAGTACTGCATTACTGAATCATCGGACAGTTCCATTGAGGATTGTGAGCCATGTGTTAAGCTTATTTGTGTTATTTCACTTTAGGAATCAGCAGGGTTTTCACTCATGTCAAGCTGTTGTGATATAAATATGGAAACTTCAGGGCAAAATCTCAATGAGCCATATGGCTTCTTTTGCTGTGCAATTTCATGAATTCCAGATCTGAGAGTGCCGGCTGTCTTTAGCAGGATCATCCCGCATAAGAGAGATCATAAGCATAAAGACAGGGAACAACTTGTGCTGTTTTTTCCTCTTTTTTCAGCATCATTACTGGGGTCAAAGGGTTGTTGGATTTTTTTTAATCTCACTTCTGTTCCTACTTGTTGTTCTTGTTATTAAAAGCATTTAGAATTCAGCTCTTAGATGACTGTCTTAAATTAAGCAGTCGGCTCACCTACAATTCCGCTGACATTTTGGACAGAGTTTGTTTCATCATTATGAAGGCTCCTGGCAACAGGTGTGGCCTGTGGGGGGTCTGCACTGACACAGGGCAAAAGTATGAGGGTCACAGAAGAGCTGTCATGGGCTAAACACAGTTTTCATTTCCCATCACCCCATGCTATTCATGGGCGAGGAGGAGGTAGAGGAGTCTGAAGTGAAGGAGGGAGGTTGAGTCTGGAAAGAAAAGAGGGGTATAGAAAGGTGTTTTTAGCTTTGTGTTTGTTTTTTACCATCCTATGCTATTTTTAATTGGTAGTTAATTCAATCAGTTTTCCTCAAGCTGTTTCTATTTTGTGCATGGCAATAATTTGTGAATGATGCCCCTATCTTTATCATGGTTTGCAAGGTTTTCTCTCTTTATTTTTTTCACCTGCCTGTTGAGGGGGAGTGAGAGAGTGGCTAGATGGGAATCTGTCAGCTACCAAGATCAACCCAATGTATGGGTGGATTATATCTTCCACAGATATAATTCTACCCAGGTGTTTTCTCTTGCGGTGTCACACTGCCCGTCACTGGGGTAAGGTTACAGCCTGTCTGAGGAGCAGAGAGGTTGTTGGGACAGGGAGAAACTGCTGCAGAAAGGAATGGCTGGGCAACCATAGCTGGGACAAGGGCACTGGTGGAGTGTGCAGGAGGCCTGGAGTACAGCAAACCCTGGGAAGCCCCACCAGAAAGCTGTAGCATAGACACAACTTCAGTAGTTATGGAAAGGCTTCTAAGGGATTCAGAGGGGCTTGTGTGCAGTTTGTTACAGCCCTGAGAGTCCCTGAGCGCTGTCTGAAAGTAAGCCTGAAGGAACAGACTTACTTCCAGCAATAGTGGGTGAAAAAGGCAGCCAGATTGATAAACACAAACCCATTTGATCTCAGTTGTCTCTGCCACCCTTATTTCCATTATCAGTACTGGAGAACATGAAACAGTTTTGTTTATGTCCTAACAAATTAAGACTAATTTTATAGAGCCTTTAAATCCCTTTTAATCTAATTATTGTAAATTAAATATTTAGATGAGGGCATCTCTGACCCTAGATCCACACCATCCACACCAAGAGCCACAATCACACAGTACCTTGTCTAGCCCAGATAAATGTACATAATCTTCTATACAAGACTGTTAGTAAGGAAAGAGTATGATGGGACCGTGCAATATTTTTTATTGTATGGAACTTTTATAAATAATGGAAGCATTCACTCATGGTTAAATAAGAACATATTTTCAGTAAAATAATTGGTATTCAGTCATGGATTGTAAGCAGAACAATTACGAAGTTACATGTATTTAATTCATGTTCAATAATATGGGTTAATATATGAAAAATTCACATGGTAGTTGTGACAACAGATTATCAAGATAAAATAGCAGGAAGCTTCAATCAAAATTCATTAATCATTTTTAAATACATCCTAAAAATTTCATTTTTGAGCCATTTAAAACACAAGGATAAAAAGAGAAAAGACGGGATATATACCAATCTATCAAAATCTGTGAGATAGCTATTAAGATTTTAAAATGTATTGTATCATATGAAGTAATATAAACAAAATATAAATTATCTTTTTTTTTTTTTTTTTTTAATTATACCAAGCAAATAGATGTTTCTGCATGGTAATATAAATATATGTACCTCTGAGACCCTCCTACTCAATTTTAACCAGGGTTATAAAGAAAATAAAGCTCATAATAGGCAGCAGCTGCAGGGATATATTCATTAGTTTAACACTGACAGCTTTGCTGTTTTCTTTTTCAGGTTTGAACTGTGAGTTTAGGCCTTGTGAGGCCAGCAATCCCTGTGAGAATGGAGCTGTGTGCATAGAAGAAATGAATTTGGACTTTTTTCCCCTTGGATTCCACTGCCAATGTGTGAAGGGCTTTGCAGGTCCACGCTGTGAGATCAATGTCAATGAGTGCAGCTCTAACCCTTGCCTCCATGGATACTGCTATGACAGTGAGTTCAGTCTGGTTACTCACTTTAATGTAGAGTAGTCTTTCTCTTGAAGCGTCTGTAGCTGCTGAACTGCTCTGGGGAGAACAGTGGATAATTTACTGAAATTTAGCTTGTCTGAAGCCTCACAACCTGTACCAGAAGGATTATTGTTGCCAAAATGCCTCAACTCCTGGCACTGGGGTTTTTGTATCCAGGGGGTCAGAACTGTAACTAATGAGAAATTTAAATGAGATTTGTGCTGTCTCCTTTGATACCTACGTTAACCAAAAACATCTTACATTGTGCATTTCATGAGAGAATATTCAGGTGCTGAAAAAGAGCTCATGGAGCAGTTAGGCGTTATATGTCATAATTCTAAGAATTTAAAAAATTCTGTTTTGTTTCAAACTGTTGTAAAAGGCTTACCTGTTTACCTTCTGCATGTAACTGTCTTACTATTTGATTGCAAGATGTGCTTAAAGGTTTTAGAAGCAGCTTGATTACCCTACTATATTCTGTCTGGACTGAAGGGCAAGCTTAGTAGCAATCTAAGTATGGAGCACTACCTTGAAAGTTTTATAGGGCTCTTACCATCTATCAGACACTTTCTATACTTGTTTAAAAAAAAAAAAAAAAAAAAAAAAAGAAGTAGAAGCAGTAATTTTCAGAGGCTCTTAAAATGCTGACTGGAAAGCTGAAAAACATCTGAAGGTCATGTAGGTAGCCCTGCATGAAGCTAGACTTTAACAGTGCTAGAACAGATCAGTCAGGGATTTTTCTAGCTGAGTTTTGAAAGCCTTCAAAGAGGGACAGAAATTTCACAAACTGTTTGGGACGGCGCATTCCACCAATTAAATATTCTGGCAATGCTCATACTCTTCCAATCCCATCCAAATCTCCTGAGCTGTAGCTTCTGGCCATTGCCTCACAGTACCTCCTAGCACTACTAAGGGATTTCAGTTCTTTCATTTGTGCAACTATCCTTGAAGATATTGTTAAATAGCCCTCTCACTATGTACACTTCCCTGAAGGTCTAATACAAACTAAGCCTGGTTGACTCAACTTTTCCTCATTTCCACACTTAAGCATGGAGTAACCATGTTTGTCTTCTTCTACATCTCTCCTGCTTCCTCACATCTTTTTTCAAAAAAGAATAATGATTTAAGAACTTCCATGAAATGCTTTTTTTTTAGAAAACTTTGCAGAAGATCTAATCAGATTACTAGTTTCAGATGAGATATTAAAGAGCTGAGCCCAAATTACTAAATACATCATTATCTAAAACTCTCCTATTTAAAATCAAAATCAAAATAATTTGCAATAAAATATCTTAAAAAGTCTGTCTTTCCTTTTCTGGGAATAAGGTGAGTGACTTCATCTTCTATCTAGCAAAGACTATTTGCTGTTACATTTACTGATGTTTTCTACGTGGTCTACATTTGTTTAGAGATATTCTTGAACTGGAATTCAGATAAGCTGTATTAAAGTTCTTCATGCTGACAAAATGCCAATTTTTCGGGGAACAGCTTGTCTTTGTGGTGCCTCTGGCTTGAGATTTATCATGAGGACATTTGAGTTCCTCTACACTATGTGCACTGGCTGCAGAAAACTGGAATCCTGAGGAAGCTGGGAAGCTTTTAGCATATGAATAATGCTGCTGTGCTGAAGGACTTAAAGCATCTAATGAGTACAGTAGCAGCTGTGTGTACAGACATGATGATAGAATAGATTCTATGGTAAATCTCAGAGATAATGAAGAATCCAGGGACGCCTTTGAGGTTAAGACAAATGCAGGCCTGCAAGAAGTGTGATTACTGCTGTCAAGAGCTCCATATACGGACAGAGCACTCTAAAGATTCCTCTCCATTTGGATCACTAATGATGAAAAAGAGACGGGATTCTTATGATTATCTTGATAAAAAATACATCATTAGAAAAATTCAACTTAAGTAAGTTTTCCCTTAATACAGTGGTATAATATGAGGCATTCCTTACAACGACAATAACAACATTAAAAACAACCAACAAACCAAACATTGCTTAGCTGCCATATCTCATTTAGATATTATTTTAAAAATAGAATCTTATGTATTTTGTGATTGTTTTGAGATTGAAAATTACTCATTACTTATAACATCACTTATTAACTCATTGATTTATAACTCATGGATCAAAATAGTTCCATTGTTTAACTAAAATGCAGTACATGAATCTGCTTTAATATTTAAAAGATACTTTGAGATCACATTTAATTTATTTCAATTTTTTTAACATGTCCATACCATTTAAGTAAAGCTGGATTAAATCTTTTCCAGATAGTGTTCATAACTGGAACTTAGTAAATTTAATACATGCAGGTTTTTTTGATTCTTAGTACTAAAGTACTATTTATGTTGCAGTTGTGGATGGCTTCTATTGTTTGTGCAACCCAGGATATGCAGGATTGAAATGTGACCAAGACATTGATGACTGCATAGTCAACGCCTGTGAACACAATTCTACATGTGTTGATCTACATCTGGTTAGTAGCAATTTTTTTTTTTAAATTAAAATGATTGTTAAGTTTTCATTCTAAAATCTAAAGCAATATTTTTCTGGGTTCTAAACCTCCTCTTGATCCAGACATCCACATATCAAGGGCTTTACAGTAATGTTTTCCAGACACTTGAATTTTTGTTAATTTGTAATTTTATAGGCAGTGGGAAAGAGGAATTTTTTTATCATTTAAAAGTAGTTACACAGGGAATTCAAAAGGCACAGAAATTTTCTACTAGGTGTGTTTATGACCTCATTATAAGTGACAGGAATACTCATTTACACCAATTGGACTGGCTTCAAAGGTTCTTACAAGATATCTTACCCAAGAAAGCTGATTTACTTCAAGTACTTCAGCATTTATTTTCAAAATTCCTCAGACATATAAGACAGAGTCTCACATTGTGCAAACTTCAACTTCAGGGGTGGTCCATGTTCTCTGTCACTCCTTCCAGGATTCTGTCAAGAAGCAATTTGTTTTCATTGTACTCAACAGAGACTAAGACCATACAGTATGAATATTTTCCTTAAGAAACATTCAGGCTGTCAGAGAAATTATCGGTTAAAAAAAAAACTGGAAGAAAGGTCAGCCTTTTCTTTCTTATTCTAGTTTCTACCAGCACATTTGTGAGAATACTAAACTGTCAAATGTAGAATTCAAATTATATTATGAAGACTAAATGTAGATGTCTATATATTGCATGAAATAAATGTCTAATCAACAAGCAAAGATCACTGAGGATGTAGGCAGCACAATCCACAATTCAGCTGCCCACCATTGTAATCTCTATTTTGGGTGAACTGAACAACCCTGTAGGTAACACTGACTGCTGCATTATTGATGAAGATCTTTTCAGTTTCAGAAATCCTGAAGTGTGTGAGAGGTGTGGGTTTTCAGGCTTTTCCTTGGTTGGTTTCTTTGGTTGATTTGCTTTTTATTTGTGGTTGGTTGGTTTTTTTTTGTCTTGCTTGTTTGTCTTAGTACATGCATTAAGAAATTGCTTTTTTTTTCTGACAAATCCTGAGGATAACCTGCAATTGTGGCTATTTCCTAAACTTGAACCAAACTTAGCTGCTTCAAAAGAATTTCCTCAAATTCTCTAATTTCCAGACCTTTTTCTTTTTTTCCTAGTTAGAATGCTTTATGTTTTGTACAATATTTTGTTTTTTGGTTTTTTTTAACATTTTGAGAACTAGTCAACACCTTGGACAAAATCAAATGCTTGATATGGAGACCACAGTTTGTGACACTTTTGTTATTGTCTTTGGATGCAATTGTAAACATGTATTTTTTTACCATTAGGCTGAAATTACTATTTCAAAATCTCATACAGGGCACATATTGCAATCTTAAAGTCAGGTTAGAGAGCATTCCACAAAATACATTTTATGCCTCCAAAGCATGTGCTGTCTTACTCTCTAGCAGATTGTGTTGCATATGTTGACATTACAGGTACTATTCCTAACTGTAGCAGATCCTTTAATTCAAACTGACAAAATGGAGTTTTATATGGAGTTTGAACAACATTGTCCCCAAAAAATAAGGTCTCTGAAACGTAGAAAAATACAGATTTTTAATAAAGTGATTATATTTTTCCCCTTGAGAATTTTGACTATGCTTCACCAAATGAGTTCCAGTATTGAACCAGGAAAGTTTAATAATTTGAGCAAAAATTAACACAACAAAGAATAGTAGCTCACTGAAACTTCACACACTGTTTTAATTTTTTCTTCACAAGTCTTTCATACTTTTTTCTTTGATTTATTTGTGTTCATTTTTGTTCTGTAGTTCCTATATATTTCTCATCTCGTTTGTCACAGACCTATGCAATTTTGTGTAAAATTGGACACAGCACAGCAAATCAGCGAGAGACAGACAAACTCACTGTTTCTTCAAAAGCATGACATTCAAAACATCTATGTGGATAACAGTATCAACAGTAAATAAATGGTGTAGAAACTTAATGGCAAGCTGTCATATTTGACTCTGTGTTGATCCCTTTCAGGCTTTTCCAAATTGTTCACCTATGTTGTCAACATTACAACAATCATTTATGTGAAAGGACTGATGTTGGCTAATACACAGATTAAAAATCTTCAGTATTTTTTTCATTACAGGATTGTTCTTTGGCATTTTTAAGAGCAAAACAATTTCACTGTCAAACTCCCCCCCCCCCAAACAGAATGGGTTCTTCTAAGTGGATAAGTTATTTTGAAAATAAATTGGGAATTTCTCATACCATTTTGCTTTAGTAATAATAATTAATTTCTATTCAATACTTACATTTATCCATCTCTATTCTTCTCCAGAGTATATTTACTTAAACTAACATTTATTATATATGTTTCTGAAATAACTTTCATGTGGATCATCTTCTAAGTTGAATCTAGAAAGGGACCTAAAAGACTCGTTCACTAAGTGATTGCATTATTCAGTTTATGTGTGACCATATTATTCCACATACTATGTTCCTCTTATTCTATTCATTATTAAAGAGAACCAAACTTTTTCCAAATCGTATTATCATATTTATACATCAAGATTCCTCAGTGATCAACACAAAGAGGATTAATGAATTAACATATATTCATAAAAATGGAAGAAAACCCATTCCTTCTTCTTCAGCCACAGCAGCTGTAAAATAACAGATAATGAGTTAACAATCCCCTAGAAAATTAATTTTTAACAATTCAGACTCTTCATCCTCCTCTAAAAGGTAAAAAAAATAGAGGATAGGAAGCAACTGAAGCATAATAAAGGAAGATTTAAAAACAGATGGACATCTCAGAAGTTTCATAATTTCTGCATCAAAAACCATTTTCTTCCAAAGATATATTACAGCAGCCTTATTATACAAGACCAAAGATCTGAATGTGGGAAAGAATTCCAATATATTCTCTAATTGTAACATATACTTCACAGACTTTACCTTGGCCCTCCAGACAGGGTGTGGATTTAAACAACCAGACTGTGAGATAGTTAATTATATAATTATTTTAATTTAATTTAATTATAATATTAATCATAGAATAATTTACATTGAAAAAGATATTCAAGTTCATTGACTTCAACTGAAAGCCTAAGGCTGCCAAGTTCATCACTCAACCATGTCCCCAAACACCGCACATACAGACCTACTAAATACCTTGAAGGATGGTGACTGAATCACTTTAAGCAGCCCCTTCTGATGCTTGACACCATTTTAATGAAAATATTTTTCCTAATATCTAGTCTAATCCTCCTGTGGTGGGAGATCAGGATAGGTGAAATACAAAGTTTGACCACACAACTAGATCAGCATAAGGGGATCCTGATTTCCTACTGCATCTGAAAATTCCAATTCTCCAAGGGTTATATACCAGTGGGTTATTATATGACAGCACAAACTACTGTCAGTCATATTAGACCCTCTGGTGGCTCAGGAATAGTTAATTAACTACCCTTATGCTAATAAAAGCTTCATTCTGCATTCTGCAGTCTAGCAGCTCAAATACCTTTGCTGCATTTTCTCAAGGTGAGAGTGAATTACCAATGTCAGAATGACACTTTCAATATGTATCCTTCATCTTTGGTGTTGGTATCGTGTATAACATAGAGCCTTAAATTTAGATAGCAATGTTGTCTTAACAATGCATCAGAAAGAAGAGGCACAAGAAATTACACTAGTGAGGGGTTGATCCAGCTGCCACCTAAGGACCACACAGCCACATACTCTGTCCTCTCTATGGGATGGTGAAGACAATAGAAAAGGGAAAACAGAAGAAAACTAGTGGGTTGAGATAGTTTAACAAGCAAAGAGGAGGAATAAAGAATAAAATAAATCGTGTGATTCAAAGGCAATCACTCACACCTTCCATGTGTATACTGTTGTCCAGCCAGCATCTGAATAACGGCTACCTTATGGTTGGATTTCACCAGACTAATTTGCAAATTCTTCTTTAAAAAATAAAATAATTAATTCAAAGTATTTTTGGGGACCACACAAAAGTTATGTTGTCCCTAATGATTTATATAAGATAAGATCATGTATGTAGTCTATATAAAATAAAACATTATTTTGGAGTATTTGTATTAAAAAAAACTTAATAGTAGCTTCACAATAGCTCTTTAGTTTTTGCTTGTGCTGTTATGTATGTCAAATTATAACGCAAATCCCGTCACTTTAGCGGATGTGGATATCCATGCGGAAAATTATAATAGATGTTTCCTTCAGAGCTTTGTTTCTGGAAGTTATTATTTCTCTGTACTTACCACATAGTAAGTAAAAAAAAAAAAGTAAAAGAAATAAAAATATATAAACTATAAGTAAAGTTATTGTTGTATGATAATGCTTGTATTGCAGTCCCATGTCCTTCTTGTGATTAACTCTCTATCCTTACTTGATTTAAAAGGCAATTATTTCCCTTTCAATAAAATTTAATGTTACGGAAATGAGCACTCCAGTAAAATAATGGACAATAATGCCGATTTGAACTAGAAGAAGAAATATTTTCTTGCTTGGTTTCTGTTTGTAAAGTGGTAAGGGGAACAAAAGTACTTATAACAAGGTGAATAATGTCATTCAAGTCTTTTAGGAACTTATATTTTGGATTGTATGGAATGCTTATGTGAAGGATTGAGAGACGTCTACAAAATTATTTTTTATAACAAAAACTAACCTAAAACAATTTCCTAAACTGGTACTCTACACTTAAGTTCCTCATAAAACAGAGTTTTCTGTACTTTATGCTTAATAGAGAAAATAAAAAGAATGATCTCTAAAACCTATAACTTATTTTAAAACATTGAGAAGCTCTCAAGGTGGTTCAGGAGGATCATCTTCCTAAGTGATGAGTGCAGGTGGTCTGACACTTGAAAGGAAATAAAAGGCTAGATAGGTCTGCATCAATGAAGTTTCTAGATTTTTGTGGGAGTGGAAATTCTCTAAGCTTTAAATAAAGCAAACAAGCACTGCCACTGAAGTTGGTCTGAAACCTCAACTAAAAGTCAGACCACATACCATGAATGGCATCCAGTGTACATAGCAAATGACAAGTTCTTAATGGCTCCCAGGTCAAATAAATTCAAGTTGACTTCTGTGTGACTTAAACTTATGTATTGGCCTCATTGAGAGTATCCATCTGGTGAAACTGTGCTGTAAGTTTAATATTGCCAATTAAACATCCTAGAAAAGAGCTACACTGCAGCTGTAGTTGTAGTTATTTAGATAGCTAGAAACTGCAACAGTACTTCTGCGAAGTTTTGCTGCTAATACAACTCACTGTGTTGCCCTGAAGATTTGTCTTGACATCCCTGAAATATTTCATCATCCACTTACATTTAGACAAAAAAAAAAAAATAAAGGTGTCTTCATAGTCGTTCACTAAAAGGCTTTTTAATATCTGTTGAAATGTCTCCCTCCTTTGCCTTGTAATATAGTGAATATAACAGTAAAAAACTGAAAACTCAGTCATTATTGGGTGTACTCCTTTATGCTCTAATAAGTCCAGTTGAGTCAAAGACATTGGAATACACAAAATTATTTGTTGATTTACTGACTTAGTCAATAATGTCCTTGGTATTGATCTGTGATATTATACATTTCTTGGATAGAGTGATTATGATATCTTATGCCTTATTCATCTAATTGAAAGTTGATTTTGGACAACAAGTATCATATTTCCATTTATTTGTTTTATTTATGACATTATTTTAACGTGTTTTAATTTGATTTTTTTGAAAGAAGGTGCAGACATATATAAATTTTTTAGCTTCAACCAACAATGTCATTAAATACCACAGAAGTGAAAGCTTTCTATTTTCTTTTTCATAAACTGAGCTCTAAATACTCAACAGAATGAATAAAACTGTCACAAAGTGGATGAAATGGAGATTAAGAGGAAGTTAAAGATTGGCTTTCCAACGAGACTTGTGAACAGAAGGCAAATCAATGTGGTAAAGATGCAGGAAGGTAGTCCCAGATGGTGTGCTTTAAGTTTTGCCCGCAGTGAGGAGGCTGGACAGACAAAATCAGTGACAGCAGGGAAAGAAGTGAAGAACTTCACAACATAAGGAAGAAGCTGGAGAATCATGGCCTAATTGTGGAAAGCATAACCCTAAATTTGATTTGTGCACTATATGAAGACTAACATTATTTTTGAGGTGGGAAAAGAAGAGTTTGTACCTTTGAGGGCATTAAAAGACTGGCAGTGGTATTACAGAGACTTGGAACTACAAAAATATCACTGATTTATAAAGAAGGGAATTCTTAAAAAGGACATTTAGCTGCAGAGAAGTACATAATGGCATGTACTTAGCAGACTTATAGAGCAGAAGGTCATGGAAAGGCATGGGTCCACAAGGACATTATTCTGAAATAAGTTAAATGGTGAAATTCTTAGGTGCTCAGTCACTCTCTGAAGGCTTCCCGCTTATATGGCCTTGCCACACAACACACAATAATTAGCTGGAAGAATTAACTAAATATGGAATAAATTTTCCATATAGCAGGAAGGGTGTTTTCTTTTGCTTAAAGTATATGAAATAGTTTTTCACCTGACTGTTTGCTTATCCAGAGAAAGTGTGAATGTTACTCCCACTCCATCAGTTATGAATTACACTATGGTGTCTCTTTCACAACAAAATAAGTTCTGCAGGAATAAAGAACAGTCTTGTATTTCTGTTTGTATTAAAAAAAAAAAAAAAAAAAAAAGATTCACATAAAATGTGTACAACTGACAAATTATGTATTAATGTTTGCCATCCAAAGACTAGGAGGTCATTTTCTAGTTTCATTAGGTCTCTCTAGCTGCAAACCTCTTCAGGCTTGGGAAAATTATGTAGCACTTGGAAAGGAAAATAGCCCAGAGAAAGATTTGTTATCCTATTTCTTTTAGTTATTTTAGAGTTCTCCAGTCTGTCCTCCTTTAGATTTTAATATTCTGTTCCAAGGATTCTGAATAAAAACTTTTTACTGTGAGTGTGATGAGTCACAGGAACAGGTTGCTCAGAGAAGTTATGGATGCCCCATCCCTGGAAGCAACGTGATCTAGTGGAAGGTCACCCTGCCCAGGGTTCATATCTTGCAGTATTATTTGTTTATTTGTTTGTTTGTTTGTTCATTATCATTTGACCCTTATCCTATTTTGCTTATGACAATGGAAAAGAGAGAGCTGAAGAGCACCCATGACAATTTACCAGGTCTTGTACTACTAGGCACTGAGTTACTTGTTGTAAGAGCCAGTTGTTCTTACTTCTGTTACTTAGCTATGCTCTTTCAGAGAAAAAAAATTAAAACCCAAATTATATATTTATATATAATATTTATATAATTATATATTTATTTTATTATATATATATATATTTTAACATAAAATTCTGAAATATCCTGAGGTATTTCCCAGAAAAAGTAACTTTCATGATTATTCTAATAGCTTATCCTTTTACAGGAGAATTGACTCTGAAAGCACTGGAATTCATTTAGCTCATTTAATTCATTTAGTGAGTAATCGTATTAATTGATTTCTACAGGTCTATTATGGAATTGTGAAAATGCAAGATTATGCCAGATGTGGGTTTGACTGAAATCTAAACTCTTGACCAAAATTTCCTTTCAGAATAATCATGACAGCCTTTGATTATTTCCTCATTATTCTCCCGCATTACCCAAGTCCTGCCTTCAAACGTGTTTTGTAAGGGCTATTGAAGCCCTATGCAGGGACACACTTGCACATACACCCATCAGAACTTGGGGTTAACCAGCTTTCTGAAGTAGCAATTGCATATGCATTTGCTTCTTTGAGACATGATGCCAAAGCTTTAAAAATAGTTAGGCATCTTCATCACCTTTCAGATCTGTTATAAAAAAGGGAAGCTTATTTAGATTTCTCTACTAACATTTTTAATAATTTATGAATTTTTTATTATAAGGCAAAGACTTAATATATTGCATAAATGCATTACTATGTTTGTTTCCGTACAGTTTTAATACCAGCCAGCACCCCCTGAATGTCTCAATAAAATCTATTTCCATCCAGATTAATTCTGTTCTAGTCAGACACTGTATCTCTCATATTTCAATCTAGTACTCTTTTTGAGGTTAATATGTATAGAATATGTTTCTGTTTATAGGCAAAGCAGATTATTTGAAGCAAAAGCTTTACCACTTCTATTGTCGACTCACTTTCTTAACAAATATCTATAATGTAGACTGAAGTATAAATACCCCTACAATTTCCCTGGGAAAAATTCTGAATTTCATGTTTGGTTTTCACTCATTCATACATGATCAGTGGAACCATTCAGTGTCTGGAGAACAAGAATGATTGAAATTCAGAGGTGACACAAAATAATTCTTTTCATTCCACTTATGGTTTGTCCCTTTTTTTTTTTTTTTTTTCCTAATTGAAGAAATGTCAATTAATGCAACGATTTTTATTCAGGAATTTCTAGACATTCCGTAATGAGAATAATAAAAAAGCAAACAACCAACCAAACCCAAAAACAAACCAAGAAAAAAGTAGAAGAGAATTCCATCACAACTCCCCCTGAGGTGAAACCAAGAAGCTACAAAACATGAAAAGAATTTATGAATTTTGTTGTCTTTTTTTTTGCTTAATGAATATGCAGAACAAGTTCATTGTCCTTGTAGCCGATGAGGGGCTGGAGTTATGCTAAAAAAGTGCCCAAAGCAGCTGAGCCTTAAGCACTCAACAGCACAAGAACAGCAGGTGACAGTACAGGGGAGCTCCATGCTGAGGATGAAGGCCCCCATCTGCCAATACTACCTGTTCTCTAAGTATCATTTCTGCTTTCCAAGGGCTTGGATTTGGGATGCTGTGGTGTGACTAACAAGGCTTGTCCAGCCCTGGGACTATCATCTCTTGCTGCTCTTCCATGTAGGTACTAATGATATGTCCAGTGCAGCCCTGGAGCACACCACAGGTGGCTCCATGTCTCCAGGAGCAGGAAAGCAACATGGATTCTCCAATATTTTTCTCTACAATCTTGACAATGAGAGGAAGTGCTTGAGAAAGTGTGGGTAAATCCTGTTGGTCCATAACTGCTTACATAACTGGTATTGATAAGAGTTTCATCTTTCAGGACCATGGGATCCTCTCACAGGATTGAGGCTAGGAAGATGTGGGATTGACTTCATCAGAAGGGACAGAAGTATCTTTGACAACAGATTCGTCAACCAAAATCAAGTGAAGAAGTGGTAGTCTCAGTTGTCAAGCCAAGGGTGCAAATGATAAACATGTTAGGACTCCAGAGGGCCCACTTCTTTCTATACAGAAAAATAAGGAGGTGCCAAGAGGACAGTCATGGAGAAAACTATCACACTTTTTCTGAGAAATTAGTCCAACTATGTGCCCATCTGAGGTGCCAGTACATTAACCCCTGCAGTGCCCCAGAAAATAAAGACAGAGCCAGACTTTTCTCAGTCCACAGTGGTCCCCAGTCAAAGAGGCATAGGCCACAAAATTAAATAATGCTGGTCCATTCAAATGTAAAGAAAATATTTTAACTGTAAAGATAACTCTGAAATAGGTTGTCTGGAAGTGAAGTATCCATCCTTGGATTTATTGAAAGCCCAACTGGATGAACAGCCTGTTATCTTTGACCCTGATGTAAACAGGGCAGGGGGAACTAGACAATCCCCCAAGGTCCCTTCAAGTATCAACTTATGTATGATTTTCCAATACAGAAACTTGATATATGCATCTCATCAAAACACCTACAGTTTGATATATACTTTTCACTACAGTGATATAAATCTTTATAGGAATGGTTTACAGATATATAAAAAAAACGAAAATAGAGTCCTAGAATTGCATTGCAGAAATATTATACATTGAGAATTGATAAAAAGGTTGATCACACTTGTTGAAATCAGTTAGGTGGAGAAAATTATGTCAGCAGAAAGTATCTCCATGAGAAAATGCAGCAGTAGTTTATTTAACAACTGTTTGACTTGAGCGCAAATGAGTATACTAGGATAGGAAGCTGAGGTTCTTTTGATACAATATTTGAGTAAAAACACTTAAGACTGAGTTGTGTGAGGATAAAATCAGACTTTTAGTTACTAGTGCCTAGATTATACATGACTTTAGGTCACTTTTCTATGTTATTCTCAATTAAAAAAATGGTCTGTAAATAGATCTGTAAATTTAGTTAGGTACATACTTCACTGAAAGTGTGAAGTAGCCAAAGTGGGGACATTCTGTATAAACATAGTATGTGTTGATCAGAGCACAAAGCATCAGAAATCCAAACCCATTTCAGATTCCAAAACTAAAAAAGTAAAAATCTGTCTATTTCACTCATATTACTTCAAGTAGCATACTTGAATTAAGGGTAATGCTACGTTAGCAAGCAACACAGATAATCCCAGAGTAAAAAAATGGGTGCTGAAACCTGTCTGTAAACTATATCTTTGTTTGGAGGGAGGAGCTTGCTACTTTTTGGATTTATGGAGAGCATTAGTTGGGCACATTTTCTGTTTCAGTTTGTCCCAAAAATGAGTGGATTTGAATGCACTGAGACCACTGTATGGCAAAGCACAATTAAGTGAGTATGACTGAGAAATTCATGTCCAAGGCTTAGTCCTTGGGCAAACGAAAACACTAATGAGTCTGAACCATGACAACAAGAAGCATATGAACACATGGTTTTAAATTGCTTTGGCCAATAGATTCATAAAGAACAAGTCTTGTGAAACAGCAGTTTGTGATCTCAGTATGGACAACAGCTTGGAAATCTCTGGCTTTAAGTCTGTCCCTCATTAGTCAGCTGAGATACTCAAATTAAGTGTAAATGTACTGATTGCCTATAAATGTTGTCCATATGTTTGTCTGGTTTTGTGCCCACTAGAAAATCAGTGATCCATTTAACAGAGCCAGACAAAACGTGCCAAGTGATTGAGAGAGTTTAACTCTTACTGGTCCATAACAGTGCATGTCATACCACTTCAATGAAACCCAGCATTTGTGCTTTGAAAAATCTATGCATATTGTCCCAAGCCCTAAAAGACGCCAGAAACTAAATTTAGTCTGTTCTTACTGACAATCTGCCTGTTGGCAGAGATATACTATTGAACTAAACTGAACCATGAAGGAACCAGCTAGTTGTTAGCACTGCACTGACAGATACCATAGAAAGTACCATACCATTTTCTCTGAGAGGTGAGTGCCTAGACACTTTAGGTAGATTCACTGCATGACCAGCTGGACTTATATCTCAGTGTAACATCTGTCTTGATGTAGTTTAGTTAGTGATAGGAAACACAGGCCTAGTAAGGAGTTAAGTTCCTTCATTCTGAGTACTACAGACAAAGATATTTTGTTTCTTGATATGTACTCCTTGTGGTCCTGTGTTCAGGAAGCTTGCTCAAATGCAATCACTGAGATATAGAAACAGGGAAGAAAAAAGAAAGAAAGGACCACTGGTGGAGGATTGCAAAAGTTTTCAACTTGTCTGTCTTCTTTCAGTATATGAGTGCATAGGCTATATCTGAAATGTGCTTTGAAACAAGTATCTGCACTTTACAGATTTTGTAGAACAATTTTAGGATCTGCAAAACCGTTAGCAATTTCTCATGCAGGATTAATATTATAAGATTATTTTTGATTTTAATGTTTGCAGACTCTAATAAATTATATGTAGTATTTTTAAAAATGAACTCAGAAATATCAAACTTCTTAAAATTAGCTTAGTTCTAAAATACAAATATAGTGTAAAAGACAGTTTCAAATATTGAGCTGATTTGGGGGAGTAGGGGTTGGGTTTTTTGTTTGTTTGTTTGTTTGTTTGTTTAGTTAGTTTTGGTTTTGTTTTATTTTGGGGTGTTTCTGTCTTTTGTTAGGAGAAACAATGTAATTTTGTACAGCAGGGAAAAACACAATACACTTTTTGATTTATTCTGTTGCCACTTGCTGCTTAGTTATTCATCTGGGATGACTGTCACTAAATGATTTCTGAATAAGTCCAAAACTGAAAAGCATCTGCAAGCAGAAGTCCCAGTGCTATAGAGAACAAAAATGCACATTCTGCATGTGCACCCACAGGGGAAAGACACAAAAGGCATATCAAAGAGTCTGGCATTTCCATTTTATTACCTAGGCAGCATTCCCAGTCTCCTCTGGCTGTGGACATATGCTTTTTAGTCATGTTGTGATAGTTGTTTCATGCTTGAGGAAGGAACAATAATTGAGACACTGTTTTTTGCATGCTTTAAGTATGTCAACTTCATTAATAACTGTAATTATGAACAGTAGGCCAAGTACACCTTTCCACAATACCTGCTACCATGTAGAAACTCAGACCTTTCCCCTCAGCTTTCATTATGTACACCTGCAACTTCCAAGTACCCAGCTTTATATTATTTCTGTTGTTTTTGGCTGTATTCCCGGTTTGTTTTCCTACCTTCCAGGCTGTGAGTTCTTCTCTGCTAAACCTTTGTCAATTAAAAAAATCTATACTATTTCAATTAGTACCTGCATGCCTTTCATTAAGAGAGATTAAAAAAATTTTAGGTTTGTTCTGTGTAACGCTGAATTGTAACTGACCAAAGGGAGAGAAAGGAACTGTGCAAAAGAAACACGATTTTTTAATGGGATCTTTTAGCAATAAAAACATCCCTTAGCCAAAAAAAAAAAAAAAAAAGAAGAAAAAAGAGATTGGAGAGAAACTGTAATGCTAATCACAGCTTTCAGTATTATGAAGAATGAATCAAAAAGTGTTCCAAAACCACCACCAGTTTAGGAGGAGTTTCTGGAGTCTCCATGCCCAACAGCTTTGCATGATAGAAATTTAGGCTAAATTTGGGTTTAGACAAAAGAAGTTCAAATAAATGCATATCAGGAAAAAAATATTCAGAAATTTATTTTAAAACTGGGTGACTAATACACAATTGTTGCTTGATATAATACTAGCTAGTTTTGATCCAGTTGAAGTGTACTGAATGTCATGGATGCTAAGAAAACCCAGATTTTTACAGTCTTAGGTTTTTCTCCCCTGTCTTTACTGAATATATCTCGTCCTTACAATAGTTGTCTAAATTTTTTATTTTTTTTAAATTGGCCCAATTATTTAATTGCTACTGTCAGATGTATAATTTTCTCTTATGATGCTGTTGATTCTCAATCCTAAAATTTCCTTCAGTTTATAAACTGTCAGATAATCAGAATACACATCAAACACAGCCTTTATTTAGCAAGGGTGTATCAGAATATCTTTGTTATCTCTTTTTGTCTCTCACCAGTAGGTGAGAGAAAAATGCACTGCATGGCTTAGACTTAATTTCTGTGTCAAGGTTTAACCCCAGACAGCAACTAAGCACCAGAGAGCTGCTTGCTCACTCCACATCCTGGGGGGTGGGGGAGAGAATTGGAGGGCTAAAAGTAAGAATACTTGGGGGCTGAGAGAAGTTTAATGATTGAAATGAAATCACTAGAGAGACAGAGAGATATTAAATCCAAGGAAGACAAGTGGTGCAAATGAAACCAATTGCTCAGCACCAACCACCTGATGCCCTGCCTGTTCCCAAGCAGTAGATCCCTGGCCACTTTTTCACCAATTTTATATGCTGTGCACGGCATTGCAGCTGCCCTTTGGTCAGTCAGGGTCAGCTGTGTCCTCTCACAGCCTTCTGCCCCCCAGCCTACTCAGTAGCAGGAGAGCATGAGAAGCTGAAAAGTTCTTGACTTAATGTCAGCCCTGCTCAGCAGCAACTAGAACATCAGTGAGTCATCCACATTATTCTCATCCTAAATCCAAAACACAGCACTGTACCAGCTACTAGGTAGAAAATTACCTCTATCCCCATCCAAAACTAGGACAATTAGGAAACATCGTTCTCCAGAAATATGAAAGTCACAGCAATGCTTACGTGGTTATAGCTGAGAAATTGTATATTGGGAATGTCTCCAGGCCATGGTTAGAATCATGGAATCAGCTACGGTAGAAAACACCTCCAGGCTCAAGTCCAACTGTTAATCCAGCAGTGCCAAGTCCTCAACTAAACCATGTCCTTCAGTGCCACATCTACACAAATTTTAAATACCTCCAGGGATGGTGACTCAACTACTTCCCTGGACAGCCTGTTCCAGTGCTTGATAACCCTTTCCATGTTTGTTCTTTTTTTTCCCTGAAATCCCATAAAAAACTGGGAGCAACTTGAGGCCAGTTCCTCATTTCCTGTCACATGTAATTTAGGAGAAGACACCCATTCCCACATTGTTAACTGTACTTTCAGGTAGTTGCAGGGAGTGTTAAGGTCCCCATGAGCCTTTATATCTCCAGGATAAACAACCAGTCCTCATGAGAGTTGTGCTCATGTCTCTTCACCAGCTTCATTACTCAAGTACTTTTCATTATACTGTAATTTCTTTCATTTTCTTACCGTTTTTGTTTTGTTTTGGGTTTTTTATTATGTAAAAGTCCCAGTTAGCTTCTCATCTTCATGTTTTAGGTGGACTATTCATTATGAATTAAGGGTTTGTATTCTTAATAAGCACCATCCTGTTTGACTTAGAAAACTGAAACCTTATTCATGTATTATTGAGTAAAATTCTGGCAGCTGATCCAGAATAGTGCTTATACTGGCTTTTTCCATACATATCAGTAAACAAATTTTCTTTATTCCTGTTCAGAGTATGCATGCTTAAGGAAATACCAAAACAACAAGATGTTCTGGTGCAATTACCTCATGATTTCTCAATGTACAGAATGTTACAGACCTCTGCTGTATTTTCGTCAGCTGTATTATCTTTCAAATATGCAAATATTCTGTGAGTTAAAAAAGAGCAGGAACAATCCTTGAAATAATTTTAATTTTTAAAGTTACTTCTAATGTTGAGTGCATTAAAGCAGTGATATTTTCTAGCTCTTCATACACTTTCAGAATAATTTAATTTGAGATAAATAACTTATTTACATTTGTATTTTAAGTATTATACTACTATACCCTTCCTTTTTAAATCATCTGTTTCAAAGAAACTGGTACAATTTTGTTCCCACTAAGTTAACCCTGATACTACACTTTTAAAAAATATAAACTAAAGTTTTCAGTCAAAGTTAAGGAAAAAAGAAATACCTACACCCAGAATAGTATTGATTGAATATAAAAAATGTAAATTTTATGCTGCTGCATCAACTTAGAGTTTTACATTCTTCTGAGCATATGGGCAAAGTGAAATATTCAAACCTATAATTTAGTGAGATATATATAAAGTAAAAAGAATTTTAAATGTTGTCTATTTAGAAGACAGGTAAATCTGCTTTTTTATATCTCAATATTTTCAATAAAATATTTGAAGAAAAGTAATGCTGTTCATGCTGTCCTCTCTGTCTCATTCTTTCTTTGATTCAAAACATTATTTTGAAACCACAGAGTTACAAACAAGTGGAATGAGTTTCAGCAAGCACTGTATACCAAAATTTTGTGAAAAGAGGACCCCGGCATCTGTTATTATGTTTGCAAATGGTGAAAAAATGTCAGGGAATTCCTGAAAAAGAAGTGATTTGTGAGAATAACATTTAATGGCAGTGTATTCTTTGGATAACTTCTATTTGACACTGCATTGAGGGAATTAATTTCCTTTTTAATTAAACCAAATGAAGTTATACATCACAGAATCACAGAATATGCTGATTTGAAAGGGACCCACAAAGACCATCTAGTCTAATTCCTGGCATTGCAGAGCCCCATCCCAAGAGTCACACCAGGTGCCTAAGAGCATTGTCCAAACCCTTCCTGAGCTCTGTCAGGCTTGGTTCTGTGACCACTTTCCTGGGGAGCCTGTCCCAAACATCCTCTGGGAGAAGAACCTGTTCCTGATATCCAACCCAAACCTTCCCTGATACAACTTCAGGCCATTTCCGCAGGTCCTGTCACTGGTCACCAAACAGAAGAAACCAGTGCCTCCCCTTCCTGGTCCCCTCAGATAGTAGTTGTAACTGCAATGAGGTCTCCCCTCAGTCTCCTCCAGGCAGAAAAGATCAAGTGATCTCAGACACACCTCATACGGCTTCCCCTCAAGGTCCTTCACCACCTTCATTGCCCTCCTTTGGCCACTCTCTAATAGTTTAATATATGTATGTGTTTTGATTTTCCAGATATTAGCATTTTAATATTTTAATATTATTATATTTTAATATTTTAATATTATTTCACATATTATCAACATATTAATAATATTAATAATATTCACATATTATATAATTCACATATTATTATTTCATATAATATTATTTCACACAGAACAGCTGTACCTCAGGCCAAAAAAATGAGATGACACTGTAGGTGAAAAAAGAAGAGTAGGGATCTTGCATGTAAGTCTTGACAAACCATGGTCATATATTTATCTGCCTGAGATGGCTGATAGAAAATACCCTGTGGTGATCTACATCCAGTTCTCACAGTGCTCTTGCAGTCTATTTCTTCCAGCCTGCAGGAAATACATTTCTCCACAGCATTCCTCATTTCTTAATTTAACCCATTAACAGAAAATTATCAAAATCATGTTTGATAAAAATCTACAAATGCTAATAAAGATTGTTTAGTCAGAGGTTATGTCCCTTCCTGCTCTTGTTGCTCTGAATCTTCAATTCGCTCTCTATCTTGCCTATCCTATTTTTCTAATGCTTTCCCCTGTTTAAATCTCTCTGATTCAGTTTATCCCTCCAGGATCCACCACTGTCTCCTTATATTCCTATCAGGTTTTCACTTCAAATTTGGGATTTGTTTTTTTTTGTTTTTTTTTTTCCCGTTGGTTTATCATATCCTTCAGAATCATTCCATTAGCTGCAATGGCTGCACAAATCCAACCCTTCATCCAGTTCCTGCCAGGACCTGGGTAGAATTGCATGAGTAGAAGAACAGGCTACATCTTTAGCAGTGCAGACAAGGAGGGAGAAGAGAGAAGAGAGAGATAAGAGAAAAAAAAAAAAAATGAGAGGGTCAGTGGCCTAATAATGACACAATTTCAATCTCACCAATAGGAAAAGAAAAATAATATGTCAGATTTGTATAAAATTTCAGTCACAAATAATCTTTTTGTGTGGCTTATTAATGATTTGCTGATCTCATTAATATGCTGCTGAAATCCAAAGCATGAAGAAAAGCTCTAACTTTGCACCAGCATCATAAATTGTAATAGATTTAATAAATAGGGCTAGTGGGTACAGTGTTTGCAATATGTTAAAAGGTGTGAGCCTCCTGAAGTCCTGTAGGCAAGCACCTTCAATATCCAGAAATAGAACTTCATTAAAGTAATAAGAGGCAAACTCCAGGAAGGCCAGCAAAATGCAAATTGCAAAAGATTGCCCTTAATAAGATCAGGCTCTCCCAGGGAGTGGAAATGAGACAGAAAAAGTTATAGCTAAGATTAAATATTTTTACAGCCTTACAAGATTAGAATGAAAGTCTTTAAATTTCCTGCTATCAGAGAGAAAAGCCTTTTTTTTTTTTCTCTCATATGAAATATGAGCTAACAGGTAAAGAGTGTTTAACCTCTACCATACCAAATACAGATAGAACCATGAAATCCAAAATCATAATTTCTTAAAGTATTACTTTCCTAAGCTCACAGTATAGTCAATTTATAGCACAAATGATTGATATTTTATTGCCTCATCCTAAATAATACTAGAATTAATTTTAGCTACGTATTAGGAAAATAGAGAAGGAGGAGAAGACAGCTCTTAACATTTGAATGAGAAGTATTAAGTTAGGATTTTACTGTATGAATACTATTCTCTTTCCTCTTATCTGTACAAATGTTTTATAGTGGGAATCCCTTCTTAAAAATCCCTTAGTATGCTGAAAAATCTATAATTAACCCATATTTTTCAGGAAAAGGAGAAACACTTTCCTAAAATCTGGAGCTCTTAAAATCATATTCTCAGACAAAGACATTCTAAAGCAGAGAGGAAAAACCTGAGACTGGAATAATTTTATAAAAATGGGGAGGGCTCGTAATGCTCTTATCCCTCAGTTTATCTTGTCTGTCTCCATTTTTGCAGTTCCATTTTCTCTCTCTCTTCCTTCTAGGAAATTACATCTTTAAAATTGTGGCAACCCTTGTCCAATTAAAATGTATCTTGTTTATTTCTTGTCCAACAACCTCTTTATTAATTTTTTAAGTGACGTAGAGTTTTAAGAAAAAAATCTCAAAAGTAAACTCCCATTGATTTTTCAGTTAAATAATTTGGATTTCAAAGGAGTGCTTGTACTTGACTTTTGGTGACTTATTTCTAAACCATTCTGCAGCAAGTGAAGTAGACTGTTGGACACAGTTTGTGCTTTTCCCAGAAAACATTGATTCTTATAATAAACTATTCTGAGATCTTAAGTATTACAGAAATTCTCTTGCAATCAGAAGCTGCTACGAATTTTTCATTGTGGATGCAGCTATCACTAGATGACCCTGATAAACAGACTGATCCAAGTTTCTAGTGCATGAACCAACTTCATTTATACATTAACAAGTAGTTGCATACTCTTTGTTTTGGTAATGGAAATCTGTGAGTGAAGAAAAGGTGAAAAGAGCAATTAAATTTAATTTGCAATACAGAGGACATGCATCAAACACAAACGTCGGAAACACTGCATTTTTTTTCTTTGCTCTTGGAGTAAATTCTAGAAAACTGGGCTGTGTTCTGTGCCTCAGAATTTGGGGACACTGGAATTTCTGCTTTGGGAAACTCAGCCTGTCTGGTTCCAGGCACCCACTGTCCTTCCAGGAGCTGTGACTCTGGGCTCAGAATGACACAACCTTTAACAGAAAAGATGCTGGAATTTCTCACAAAGACATGCACATTACCTGGGCATTAGGAACTGTCTAGATGTATGAGGTAAATACATGGGAAAGTTTCAACTATATTTTAAACTTTTCTGCATATTGTTCTAATTAAAAAAATAAAGAATGATGGCATATCTGAAAATGAGCACAGCAAAGCCACAAGAGTTGCAAATTTCAGGTGAGTATGGATCCATGTTCTCATTCTTCCAAATGACTTTCCTGTAATGAGCTTTATTATAAAGAAATGTTCTATAAAGTTGGGATGAGTGGAAGTTCAAAAGAGAAGACTTGACATCAAATAATATTTTGAATGTCTGGGTGCCTCTAAGGATATTTAGTTTGAAGTATTTTTGGAGCAGCCTTTTCTTTAACTTTCCCCAACTTTTGAGCTGGAGGTTGGTAAAAATGGCACATTGTGGTGATTGAAGTGTACTGATGTGATAATGGTTGTATGCTTAAGATATGAGTTTGAATGAACTGTTATGCTGAGGCAGGAGATAGCTTTGTTGTATGGAAAACAGCTGTTGTTCTTCTGCATTTTCTTACTTTATTAAAAAATTACCTGCTGTAACTGGTAACTGTTCCCAGGTTTGAAATTCAAAAGCAAGACTTTGTTTCTGTCTGTCAGTACTTAGACTATTCCTTTGGAATATCACAGCTAATTCCCACAGCTCTCCTGTTATCTGAGATCCAGGGGCAAACTGAAAGCTTTGGACAAGCTTTTAGGGGGGTCAAGTTCCTGTCAGTACGTTGGTTTAACAGGAATGTGTTCATGAACTTTCACTGGTTATTGAACAATTGAGCTAAATGTCAAACCAGATACACCGATCAAAGGCTGATACTCAAAAGTCTGTCACTAGCTGCATTAGTTATTTGGTTTATTTTGCACAAACAGCTTAAGGCTGTTGTTTTTCATTAGTTTTCCTGTACTGTTCAGCACCTGTCATGTTGCAGATGATTTGACTGGCACATTTCCTAGTAAGCTATCTAGGAGAGGAACAAAAGAAAGGTATAAACAGAATAAATGGCAGAGGTCAGAGAGACAAAAAAAGACATCACAAATTATTAATTATGTAAGAGATCTCAGACTGACTTTGCTTTGTTGTCATAAAATTACTGTTGGATTGGGCCAGTCAAATCTTATTTTTTTCCATTAAATCTTTCATAAGATGAATTCCCTTCATCTTTCCTAAGAAAAATCTCTCCTTATTCACATCAACATCAACTTTTAAAACACTTTGACTGTAACATTTGCTTATATTATTGATTGTGCTTAAATACCTCTTACAGTCTTCTAATGTTCATATTTCTTGTAGCGTCTCATAAAATAACATTTTGATTTTACTAAAAGGTATAATAAATTCACAGATGTTTGGATTTGTTACTTAGTATTTTTTTCTCTTTTCTGCAAACATAATGCATACATGATATTTAACATTGTCCACGTTCAAACTGAGTATGTGTCAATGCTAGTAAAAGCCATGTTGCATGTTTGCATGCCTCAGCATGTTACAGATGAATCTACACACAGAAAACTAACCCAAACAAGATTTACACTGGACTGTGAGAACTGTCATGTCTGAGCACTGATGGAAATAATTGATTAAATTGTAGAGGCATAGGCCAGATTTTATTTGCATGTTAAATGTAACATGAAAACTAAAATAATTTGAAGAGAAGTCTGTTACTAGCATTAGCTGTGATTCAATTTTCAGAGAACTAAACTTTCATCAAAATATACTTTTTACAAAAAGTGTCATTTTAAAATTATCAGTATCAACTCCAGCAATAATTGTGATTTTCTTAGGAAAGCACCATTTTATCTGCAAATAAAAAGTGTTCCAATTTAAGATAATTTTCTTTGTGGTTACAGATTACAGTACATTTCATTCAGAGTTATAAATACACAGCATGTATAGATACCAGACATATTTTAAGCAGGAGCTTGCACTGAATAAAAATGTAAACTTCTCTTTACTACTGGTGTGCTATTCAAATATGATGAAAATATTACTTTTTTGCATATAGTTATTAAATGCTTTTAATATACACAGAATTATTACAATGTAAAGCAAAAACTTATTACAACTTACCAAACTTTACTCGTACCAGTTGTGTTAAATATGCTTTCTTGTTAATTTAACTTATTCATTATTTTACATGTTAGAGAGCTAAGCAAATTCAAAAATGTTCTTTGTTTCTCCTGTAAGCCTGGATTAAAATTTGAGATAAAGAAAATCTGGTTTATCCTTTATATCAGATGGTATATAATTTATAATAACTTAGGATACAAAAGAATATAAGTAATTTGGAAGAACAAGTAAATATACCTGTCAGCATTTTTTAAGATATAACTGTATAGGAAAAGGTATATAAATAAAAATAGAGAATTTAGAAGTCTTTAAAAATACCTAGCATTACCTAATGCTACCTCAACTTTAGTAGATAGCTGGTACTTAATGTAAAGTTATTTACCCTAGTACTTCACTTTTTTAAGTGCTCAACACAAAACAACACATAGGCTTTGTAACTTGTGTAGCTAGAGTAAAATAGAAAAAAGACTTATTTTTAATAAAGTAATACATAAACATACATCAGTTAGTGATTCTAATAATAGGATTCAGTAACTAATTTTGGAGATTTTTAAATAGTAGTCTTATCAGAAACAATCATATGTTTAGAAATTAGATTTTTAATTGTAATTTTTCATCACTTCTGAATTCATGTTACACACTTTTTTCACCTTATTCTTTTATGTCACTTCTTATAATTGTTCTTCCAATTAACATCATTATTAATAACCATAGAGCAAACCTCATGACACTCAGCCCCAGAGGTGTTTCTTTGCTATGAGTTAAGCAATCTGATTATTACAGAATTATAAACTAATAGAGCAAGCCATGTATGTCTTCTAGAGTAGCAAAAACAGAGCTAATTGCAGTTTTTCTTTGTGTCAGAAGTCAAATTTCCTTAATTTGTGGAACAGCATGGTTAATACATTCACTCTTCCTACAACATGTGAAGAATTGGTAAATAATTCATTATCAAGAGACAGAAAAGTAGTGTATTTGCTGGGACTTCACTCTGCATAGGTCTTGTTTTAGCTCAGACTTCTATAGTTAAAATAAAAGTCAGTGTTAAACCAAATTAATACAAACAGAGATCCTGGTTTTGTTTTTATCTGCTTTATTTTGTTCTGTTTTTAAACAAGTCTGCTGATTTAGGATATAAATGCAAACAGACTTGCACAATGAAAACAATGTCATAATGATAAACGGTATTGTAATTTTGTCACTCAATATGTATGATTATGTAAATGGTTAAATCAATAACTTAAAAGTAAAGCCCTAAAGTAGCAACTCAGAAAAAAACCCTTAAATTAACAAAAAAGGCTGCATAAATAATGTTAGTGTCTCAATATGGTTTAGAGCAATTACAAATATGATTTCACAGATGCTTACATTTTTATGTTCACATTTATTTCACAAGGTTAAATGAACTTCTGTTAGCAGTAACAAAATGAAGTTGCATGAAGGTTTTCTGTAGGAAAAAAAGCCCTGATTCCTACAGACAGGAGTTTTGTGGTGAGTTTTCTATAGAGGCTGGGGTACGTCTCATACTATGTGCCAATGATAAAGAGTCTTACAATAGTTTCATCTTGTTTGGCTTTAATGGAAAAAGAGTCGCATCTCAAGAAACAGTCTGGCAGAAGAACTTGGAACACACAGAATAAAGGGATGTTTCTATGTTTCCGTTTGTATTTTTCTGTTTCCAGGTGAGGTATTTTTTGTTCTTTCTGTGGATTAAAAACTTTAAAATCCCTCCAAAATTGTTCTGACTCCATAGGTATCTTTAAAAACTAAATCAATTCCATTTTTTTCTATAGACATGGAAAACATATCTGGAGTATATAGCTATATGATAAAAATTCCGCTCAACCTATATGTACAGGACGGGCTTGAAGATTTGCTTGTTCATAATTCAGATCTTTGGTGTGTGTGATGAACATTTTTCATTGCAATTTCTGTTTACCAGATGTTCAGTTGCCATTTCCTAGTGAAGTAACATTGACTAGGGCTTAAGGAAATGATTAATTCTTCATTTACAGTGCTGGGGAAGGGAAAATATGCAAATGCTCTTAAATGACACTTTCTTACAACACACACAGTTAATTGGATAAAGACATGCTCACGTGCATAGTGGTTCTGGGTATGTGTGCAAGTGATCAGAAATTTTTACCCTAGCTGGTAAAATCCACTCTTCTTAAACATACTGTGCTACATATTGTACAATGGAGAGCTATGTACAAGGAATTGTACATAGCTATGTATAAGGAATAGTATTACTTATGCATTTATTGTGTTCTTCAGAGGACAAACAAAAGACAGTTTGTAGGAGCTTAAAGGTACCATTTATTTTGACTTGTTTCCAATGGATAGTAATACATAGAGGAAATAAAGGGGAACTACATATAAATAGGTATCAAATTCTATTCCATCAGTTTCTTGCTTGATCCACTGCATGCTTTCTACTATCCAGCTTCTTGTTACTTTATGTTGTTGGTGTATACTATGCCTCTCCCAGCTCTCTCAGCCTTTTCTCATCTGAGAGATGTGTTCTTCTCTTAATAATGTTCCTGGCTGGACTCTTTCCAATAGCTCCATATCTCTCTAGTACTGGGCAGCCCACAACTGACACAGCACTTAAGGTGTGGCTTCCCCAGGGCTGAGTAGAGGGGAAGGATCACCTCCCTCAAGCTGCTGACAGCATTCCTCCTAATGCAGCCTGGGAGGCTCTTGGCATTCTTGGCCACAAGGGCCAAGGACATTGCCTTGGACATTTTGTCCAACTTGGTGTCCATCAGGACTCCCAGGTCCTTCTCTGTAAAGGCTTGTATTTATCAAAACCCTTTTTATCTGCTTACATATAGTTTATTATAACATTGCACTTTCAATGACTGTAAAACTACACAGATGAAATAATGTGTAAGAATTTTTAGTTTTTTCTAAAAAATATGTATATCATATGCATGATATACATAAATGTGAGCAATGTTTTGTGCTTGATGTGACAATCCTCATGTAATGAAAAAACTGCAAAGAACAGAATTTCAGCATTTGATTGACAGATAATTTTAGTGAGACTAGAAAAATACTGCTGCTTTCTAAACAAAACTATTGGCAAGCCTCCTTTCACTTCTCATTTTGTAATCCATTTCTTGAAGAGTTTTTTGGAAACAAGTTGTTATCTCACATTCCTAGTATATATGAAAACCTAACCTGACATTAGAACAGCTTTTAAGAGCTGTCTGATTTTTATTCATGGGTACAGATTAATAGTGGCCATTTTTTCCTATTTGCACTGATAAATATGCAGAGAACTGAGATATTTGGGTGTGGCTATTATCACAGATCACAGAATATTCTGAGTTGAAAGGGTCATACAAGGATAATCAAGTCTAATTCCAAAGCAAATAGCCCATATGGGAATTAAATGTTGGTGTTATTAGCACCATGCTGTAAACAACTGAGTTAATCTTGGGGTCAATATGCAATAGGAAACACCAACGTGTGTATTAGTAATGTAATTTGTCTCATATGTGTTCTCTTTTTTCATTCTTTGGCACAATTCACAGCAAATTATTTTCTTTCCAAGTTCATCTCTCTGTATTACATTTTAAAAGAACAAAATATTTTAACAAAATCTGTCTCCTATTATAAAATTATTAATATTTGAAAAAACTTTAAGATCATCAAGTCCAAGTCTAAGATCATCAAATCAATGTAGCTCCTCCATGTTCAACACCAAATCATGTACCCAAGTGCCACATCCAAATGTTTTTTGAACACTTTCAAGAATAGTAACTTCCCAAAGCACCCTGTTCCAAAGCTTGACTATTCTTTCAGTGAGTAAATTTTTCCTAGTATCCAACCTAAACCTCCCTGGTACAACTTAAGACCATTTATTCTTGTTTTGTCATTTCTTACCTGGCAGAAGAGACCGATGCCCATCTTGCAACTACCTCCTTTCACGTAGTAGCAGACATGCAGGTCTCCCCTGAGCCACCTTTCCTGCAGACAAAACAACCCCTGCTGCTTCATCCACTCCCTCTAGGACTCATTTTCCAGACCCTTCACCATCTCTGTTGCCCTTCTCTGGATTCAGTCCAGCACCTCAATACCCTTCATGCAGTGAGGGGTCCAGAGTTGGACACAGCACTCCAGGCAGGCAATCCCTGCCCTGCTCCTGCTGGCCACACTACTGCTGACACAGGCCTTCTTGGCCCGGCCTTGCCATTGGCCTTGGCCACCTGGGCACACGCTGGCTCATGTTCAGCTGCTGACAACAAAACCCCCCAGGTCCTGTTCTATTGGGCAACTTTCCAGCCCCTCTGACCCCACCCTGTGGCACTGCCTAGGGTTTTTGGGCCCAAGGGCAGGAAACAGCACTTGTCCTTGTTGAGCTCCACTCAAGTGGTCTTGGCCCATTGATCCAACCTGTCAGATGCCTCTGGAGAGCCTTCCTACTCTTCATCAGACCAACATTCCCACCCAGACTGGTTTCATCTACCCACGTTCCATGACCTATCTTAACTCAGACAGATACCCTTCAGTTTTATTTCCTGGCTTTTAAATTTTATCTCAGTGGATTTAGAACATCCATGTCACAGAAATAATGGGTGTGTCCCAAGCAAGCATAGCAACGATGTTCATCAACATGAGCACAAAACAAGCAGAATGCAGCTGTGAAAATACAAATCACAAATACACTATGTACAAGATGATTGATGCAAAAGTTGATTTTACCAGATATAATATAATATACATGTAAATAATTTCATTTGAAGTACTTGAATCAGTGGAGCTGTTCCACATTCCAAGACAATCATACTGAGTGTGACTTTAAATTGTTAATGTCCTTTCTTTTTCATTATCTTTGCTCCAATAAAATATTTCAGGCTTTTAATTTGTCAGGAGAGTGTAAGAGTATCATTACAGAAAGGTCTGGGTCAACTGCTCAATCTGGACTCCCTTCAGAGTTCTGACTCTTAATTTATTATATTTTTAAAGCGTATTAGAAAATTAAATAATTTCCCTTTGCTGTTTATATGAAGATCATAGTCCATATATCTTTGAAACATAATTGTCTCTTTTTCCAAATCTCAATAACAAAAAACCTGAAATGCAACAAAGTTATTTTCAGTCTCTAAACACCTGTAGATGCCACAATGCTCTTACATTACACAATTCACCATCATGCCGTGGTAATTTATTTATGCACTCAGGTTTTAAAAAACTCCTTAAGTTGTTTTTCTGCCTGCTAATTTCTTCCAACTATTAGTAATAATACTTTTGTAATTGCATTAAAATACCAAGAATAACAGATTGTTTATTTTATTTAATGTATTACAGAGATACCAGTGTGACTGCTTGCCAGGATGGGAAGGAAAATTTTGTGAAAAGGAATCAAATGAATGTAATTCAGAGCCTTGTAGAAATAATGGCACCTGCATAGACCTTTTCAATAGTTATCGGTAAGTGTTGCACATTGTCACAATATGGTCATCTTCCAGGATGACTGTGCTACTGCATCCAGACATTATTTTGTTTCCCAGCTTGGGAAGGAAATGTTATTACACAAATAAGCAAACGACTTGTGTCATGGATACATGGATACAGTGCTTCACTGTACTTTCATGTGAAATCAGCAGATATAATTAACAGTATATGTAAAATTAAAAAAAAAAAAAAAGAAAAAGAAAAGAAAAAAATATTATTTAAAAAAGCATTTAGCAAGTAACCTAGTTTGGAACTGTACTTTTTTAAAGAAAATATAATTTCTGTTTCTGTCATATTTGCCCTATAAACACAAGAGAAGAGTAAAAGTGGAAAAAGAGTGGTAGTGGAAGTTGGATGAGGAGATCGTATCATTGCTGCCACCTTGTGGCTTAAAATACCAACAAAATAGTAATTTAAAAAAAATTTGTATCTCCTCAGACACTGCATGAGGATTTGATACTAACCATATTATTTTGAACTTAAACGCCAATCTTTATTTCATGCATGCATTTATGGTTTAAAATTATTTTATTTCAGTAACATGAAGATTAGGATTCCATAAACAACCTAGTAACCAGTTTCTGTTCCATGAAGACAGGGTTTGTCTATTTTATGATGTTGATACTAGAAGAGTCCTGTAAATTCTTAATGGACACTGATGTGGCTGTATCTAGAGCTTAGTGTAATAACTGTACATGGTACATAGTCTAGTTGTTGCACAGTGAAACAGACAATAATCAGAGGACACTAACTACAGTTGACAATGGACAAATGATCCCCCAAACAGCCAAACATAACTAAGTTAAATAACATAGTATATATAATAATTTTGAAAGTTAATTTATGTCCAGAACTTAGCCAAAAGGATTTGTTGTGTCCTAGAGCTGTATTTTTATGTGGTATCAAACTTCCTAGTTTGGTAAAATATTTTTGTTCTAATAACAGAAAGTGTAGCAATGTTGAGAAAACCTGATAGAATCTTTTTAATTGGTTTTTCACACTTTATGAAGTCTGTTGGAATGTAAAAATATTTGTTAAATATTTTAATTTTTTGTGGTTCTTATTTTTCTGATGCTTGTAGTTCTTTGTAGTCTACCACCCTCAAGGACAATTCTAGGTGAACAGATACTCTGCAGCCATGGATCTTTACCTGTCCTTACATTTTCCCAATTTTTCCAGCCTGTAGAAGCATTATATGTATTGAGGAAGGAAACAGGGCTTCTGATTTTACTCATATCTGGGTCAGCTACTTATGCACAAATTGAAGGATTTACTATTTTTTATTGAGAATAAAAATAATCAAGAATTACTTTTTCTAGATTTGGCAAATAATGAACTGTTACAGAAAATGTTTACAAGAAAATTGGTTTGAAATGTAAGCACCAGGCATGTTTTTTCTCGGAGCTATTTGTCCTAGTCATACCATTGAATCATCATATACAAGGGGCAGGTTTCAGCAAACAAAACAATATCTTCAGAGATACCTAGAGTTGAAAGTGATTCTGAGACTTGGCAACACTGAGGAAAATTAGTATAGCTCAATGTTTTATTTTTATATTATAAAGCAATTTCATTTAAATCATTAGAACTGTCCTTGCTTGTACTCAGAGATGCTAAAAGACCATAATTATTCTTAATTTAAAAAATGTGTTGGTTTTTATTACCTTTGCTAGTACTTTTCTCTTAAAAGCTACATCAACAAGACCGAGTGTTTGTGTTAATGTAGCTAAGCAGTGGCAGTAACTGGTACCTGAACCTGAGGATATCCAGCCATGCCTTTAAACTTAAATGTAGTTTTTAAAACAGGATGACTGGATAACAATTGCCTAACAGAAAAGATCATTGAGGCTCTTGAGCAGTGCCCAGGCATTGTTTTGGACACGCATTAGTCTGGACCAAAGTTAGGCCAGTAAGTGCTCTGAGAATGCATCAGTGGTAGGCGATGAAGTTTTCTTGCCCGTGGCCATGTTTTGGTACTGTTTATTTTCCTGCTGTGAGCTGGGCTGCTGGCAGTCATACTCAGAATTTTCTCAATTTCTTTGGAATTGACCACACCATGACTAGGACTTGATATCACTTACAATTTCAATTAATGTAAAGGATAGATAAATTTTGTGTTCTTTTATGCTTTGATAATCTTCATTAGTTTACTTTCTCTGAAATATTTGCAAGTCCAGCTGAAAACATCAGTTTCTTAAAAACGAAGTAATTTATTGTGCAACAGCTTAAAAAATATATTTTTGTATAGGAAAAAAATGAATATAATGAAAAATGAAACATTTTCCTACCAAATTCAAGTCTGTGATAAGACAATAATTACGCAAAACATAATTATTAATTAAAAACTTCACTTTTGAGTTTCACTTTTGATTTTATTTATCTGGGGCTATTAATTTTTTGAATAGTGAAATTAAAGCTATCTGGAAAAACAGAAGTATCAACAAATTTGTCACACTGAATACCTTTCTTTATGTATTCCATCATAGAAAAATAAGCCACATCTCAACAGGAAAAAAAAGAAAATAAAGCCTTCTCAGATGCATATTTTTATTTTAAAAAATCATGTAAGAAAGATACTGAACCAGTAGTCAAGCTTGAATTGTTGGATGTGAACAGTTTTTAATACATCCCCTTTCATTCAACTTAATTTATGCTCAGCAGATAAAATGAGCAATATCTTTTTCTTACTTCTCAGTTTTCATTTTGGCACATGGCATATGGCAAATAGATTAATTTAGAAAAAAATCATGCATATATTTCCAGTACCATGTGACTTTAATTCTCATGATAACATGAAATCTCAAATTATGGCACTGAACACTTTTGGACAGATTCATCTAGTATCAACTGAATTAATTATTTATTCTCTATTGTATTGATAATTCTGAGATTAGCCGTAGTAACATCAAATCCTGTATTAAAACTGCTGAGTCTCCTTTGCTGCTACCAACTTTTAAGGAAAAATCAATTCTTCTTGCTAAATAACAGGCAACAATTTCATGGATTAACTAGAGTTTCTAATGATGTAGAATAATTTGGAACTTGTCTGTAATCATTATGATAATCAAACTTAGAGAATAATCCAGTGTATTTCCAAAGTACTCAGTTCTTTCTATATATTCACATTGAAATCCACAGATTCATTTTGTCATTTCTTATTGTTGAGCTTCCTTTAAAGAATAAAAATGGTGTCTTGCAGCTGCTTTTTTGTTTATGACATACAAATAGACTTCACCATACTAAAGAGGAAATTAGACCTACCTAAGTATATTTTCTTATGTCATTTATCTATCTTTTATGTTTAATGTTTATGTTTAAGGTTCAATGTTTGCTTCAGTTGAATGCAGAAAAGTTATCCTTTGTCAGCACTTGAATCCATCCACTAAGACACCATTTTATATCTCAGTGTAAACTGAAGTCCAGTTCTTCATGCTATCTCATCCACTCTTTATATCTTACTTTTGCAATTAGGACCCCTTGTTATTTTGTTTGTTTGTTTTGATTTGGAGACAGACATTTTTCCTGCCTGCCCATTCTTATCCTTGATATTTTACTTCTGGCATGTTTTCTTACATCCTGTTTGTGCAACTATATCACAGGTCTCCATTTACCCCGTCACAGTTATGGATATTATAAACCTGTCTGTGTTATAAAATGCTGAAACCTCTCCTTCCCACTAAGTTCTGCAAGGACAAAAGTTGGTAACTGCCAAGGTCACCTTAAAATTTGAGGCTCAAATTCCTTAAGCACTTCTGAGAAAATATTTCTAATATGTGCAAAATCATTGTCTGTATTTATATGCTCTCCATTTAAACTATTTTGTACTTTATCTTGTCCTGTAAGAGGCCATGGTTTTCCCACCTCCCTTTAGATTCCAGTTGAAAGAATAATTTATGTTCATAGAAGAGGGTATTTTGAATGATTTCAGAACTCAACTCAAACTGTATTAGTCTTTCCTAGCAATGTTTCTTCAATTAGTAACCATGCCATGATCATCTTTGTCTTTACTTAGATAATGATTTATGCCAGCTGACAGTTTGGATAACCATACTGTCAACCAGAGTTAGACTTATCCTGCCTTGTTGTTGCTTTCTCAGTACATTTCCAAGTGCAACATCTTGCCCTATTACTTCCCTCTTTGCTCCTTAACATTTGAAGACACATCTTTTCAGAATAATAAAATAGTTATTCAATGTGTAACCTGTGCTAAACTCTTGAAGAAAAGACCAGTCCTTAAGTCATTGGAATATATTCAGAGTCATACATATTTTAATTTCAGTACTGTTACAGAAAATCAGTATTTTTTTTCCTCTTCTGGAAAGGATTTATTTGGAAAAGCAAAGTCACAATCAGCCTCTGCATTTTCTCCAAAATACACAAGAATTGCTCTCTGCTGAGGTGTAGAAGCAGGTGATTCCTAGGTTTGCATGTGTAAATATCTGAAGGATCTATAAGTAAAAGCATGCCTACTTACACAGTGTTTTTTAAAGACATTCTCATCTCTAAATTAATTAGTTTTAAACTATCAAGGAATTCTAAAGGAAATCATGACACGATTATAATTTTAATGCAGTGTTTAGAGGGCCTTTTATTTTTACTCACATTCCTTTTAACTACTGCTATACTCTCCCTTATTTTTTTTTCCTAAAATCAAGAAGCAGCTTTCCCATAGGTGAGTATAACCTTGGTATTTAATGGTTCCAGATGCCAAATGCTGAAGCATTTTATTGCAAGAAGCATCTCATATCTGTCATTTCTTCTGGGTTCTTTGGCCTATTCTCTCTCTCTTGCTATAGAGACATTTCCCTAAATATTTTTCTGTTTCATTTCTGGCTTATGTTTCATTCAGAGCTGTAGGTTTTTTTATTTCATCCCAATACCAGGTTATGTATGTATTTCTTATTCAAAACCATCATTAAAAGATTTATATGGTCAGTCAGGAGATTTACTAATGAATTAGCTAAAGAAATATGTGAAAGCACAAACGAGTATTTATTCCACAGCTAGCAAGTGTTTTATAGTTCCTCTCTGGTAATACTACTAACAACTGGAAATGTGTAGTGTGCTTCTTGTTATAGTGCAGTGAAATGAGCTTTAGGATTTCTATTGCCTTTAGCAAACAAGAAAATATTGCTGTGCCACCTCAGCAGCATCTAACAAACAGTCACTGACATTCTGCACTCCTTAGGGCATATTTTAGCCATAATTCAACAATCTTCTCAAAGAACAAGAACATTTTTATTCAAAATACCAATAAAACATTTGAAAACAAAACCACAGTAAGTACCTGGAAAATACATCCCTGCCTCCAAACTTAGCTCGTCAACTTTTTCTTCCTGAACAGTAGAATTGT
This sequence comes from Pseudopodoces humilis, assembly GCF_049639895.1. NCBI lineage: Eukaryota > Metazoa > Chordata > Aves > Passeriformes > Paridae > Pseudopodoces > Pseudopodoces humilis. The sequence continues at coordinate 87,656,787 of NC_142202.1, forward strand.
TATACCTGGTATATTTAATCATTAGGTGATATATTTAAAATAAACATTTTGTAATGTATTCTGTTTACAAAAAAAAATACATGAAATGTTCATTTGATGAACTCACAGGCTAAATGGAGGGAGTATAAACCAGCTTCTAAAATAATATGGTACCTCAAGCATAGCTTTGAGAGTGTATGAAATGTAATATAAGTTACCCAAATTCATCATTGCTGTAGGGCAGTTAAATACTTTCATTGCAATTAATGTGCTAATTTATGAACAGAGCTAGCAAACAAAGCAGTTTGCACATCAGTTTATGGACTCTGGCTATGGTAAGTTTCCTGGGAACTCCTGGGGTCATCAGAAGACTGCTGTGAACCTTTGAAGAGCTTCAGGGTGCCTGGTGCTCCTCAGGAGGGATAGTCACAGAAAGCTGGGACTGCTTACAAGCTGTAGCAGTGTCCCACAAGCTTTGTTGCCAACTTTTCTTGATTTATGGGGTTCTCGAGCTTTTTGTTTCCAGCTGACTCCACATTAAGGACAGCCAAACATGCTTTCAGCAAATGCTAGAAAGAGTGTATGTAACTGCCAAGCCCAGAGCACAGCCAACAGAGTAGAAGGGGCCAGAAATACCACTGAGGACACTGCGTACTTAGGCTGTGAGGTGCTGCAGGGCACAATCATTGACCATCCACAGGAATAACTAGATCAGCCTGTTAGATATCTCAATCCAGACTGAGCTCCTCAGGGAGGATATAGTTCTGTAGGCCTGGAGCTGCAGAAATGTCTGGAATCTCTTGCTGAGGCTGTGATCAGACGATAGTGTCCTCACCTGAAGGAAGCACTTGTATGCTGGAGGAGGATCTGTGTTGCCAAAGGAGCTTCAGGAGGTAGTCAGCCGTCTGTGAAGCTGAGATGGGGACAACATCATGTTCTCCAAAACCCTACAAATACAAGAACCTGAATTCCCAGACACAGTGAAGGAGAACCAGGAAGAGTCTTTGCATAAGATTTTGGAAATGGAGACTCCTGCTACAGTGAAGGCTAGAAGCTTGTAACCTTTACAACAGAATGAGGATTCCTGTCCTATCTGAACTCTGCCAATACAGAGTAGGCTCAGTGACCTTGTACCAGAGGATGAACTAGCTCTGTCCAGTGAAGCATCTAAATCAGCTAAACCTGAGTCATGAGGCAACACCAGAAGGAAGGATGAGTGATGGCAAAGACTGGGAGACTCTGATGCATCTCCTGATAGGAGATGAGTCCTGAGGGAAATGGCTCAAGTCCTTGTGAGGCCACTCTTGATTATCTCTAAAAAATCTTGGTGACAAGATTAGGAACCTAAGGATTGGGAGAAAGACAGGTTTTGGAAATACGTCAAAGAATGGAATGGACTAAAGAAGAAAAATAAATAAGAAGGCTAGGAATGGGGAATGTGACTGCTACTTTCAAGAAAGGCAAGAAGGAGGATCTGGACAACTGTGGACCAGTTAGCTTTACCCTGGTCCATGGAAAGGTGATGGAGCAAATAACCCTTGAAACTGTTTCCACACCTGTGATGGAAAAGAAGGTGCTCAGGAGAATGGTTTCACAAAGGGGAAAGCATTCCTGATGATATTCAATGAGATGACTGGCTTGACAGAGAATAAGAGGACTGTGGATGCTGTTTCTCTTGAGCTTAGCAAGACTTCAGATGCTACCATAACATCCTCATAGACAAAACAGGCTGAATTGCTGGACACAAAGACCATATTCAGCATAATTCATCCCTTCATCACATTATGCAGCAATGATTAAAACTGAAATTCAATGCCTTGTCTTTTGTAGCTACAACTCTGGTCAGCAACAAAAACGCTGCCACCACAAAGTAATCTTATATGGGATGTGGTGGGATGTGATGATGTGTGGGATGGTGAGAATTAAAACTAGAATGGGTAGAAAGATAGACAATGCACAAAAAGAATGTCTGAAAAAACATTTCAAGACACATCTCACTACCTCATTATTTCTAATCCTAATATTATAATGCTTCTGTTGCACATGATTCATAATAGACTCATTCCTGCTTGTTCTTTTGCCTTTCATTTAACTGCTCCCTTAAAGAACATTCACGTTTTTATTTTGGAAAACCTTAATAAAATAGGAAGTTTATACAAGCAAATAAACAAAAAATGCTGCTGACACTTTAAAAATGGCTTATTAGAAATGAATGGGAAAACCATCTGTCTTTGTTAGCTACAGATTAGATATTTCATGCATCAGCAGTGTCTAATACATGCACAAAAGAACAAAATTTTTCTAGGATTATGGGCACTGCTTCTGACATTATATTCTTTTGAACCAAGGAGAATCAATAATAAACAGTTCCACATAAAAGGACAGGTTGTAGATCCGATTCTCATTACTATAAAAACAGTACTTTTGATTTGAAAGGTCATTAGTAAAATCTATGTTTCACTTCTGGGAAGAGATTTCATTGGTTTCATAGGTATAGTTCCTTTTTCCTATGTTCTTAAAGCAATTCTAAAGTGGTCAAGGGTCAAAATTTTTGTAAATTAAATGCATCAGTTTTATTGTCAAGATGTTATAGTGTTTATTTTGTCTTGAAATGACTTTACAGCCAAAAGAATACCAAGGTTTCATCTTCAATTATGAGGCATTTTCTATTGAAGTCGATAACTATTTTCAGAGCATAAAAGTCACAAAAAAAATTAACAGCCTTTAAAGAAATTTAGAATGGGATAGGAACTACAAAATTGGTTTCAGAGATGAGCATTATTGTATATTTAGAAAAAACTATTTTGAAAAATTATGAGTTATTCAACTAAAACAGTTTCATCTTAGAAATAATTGCTTATATATGACAGTACAGTGTGTACATATGTATGCATATAAAAATTATACATTAAATGGTTCAAGTATGAGTAAACTACACACAACACAATTAGAAAAATCAGCATTGGCTTCTCCACCACTAGTTCCTATAGGTAATAAAGTTTTAGTTAATTGTCTTTTTTGATTTATGTGCGATTTACACTGTGTGTGCTCTTCTAGATCAATGGAAGCATTATAGGAGTTTATTTACACTGCGATTACAGACTGTACACTGTTAGAGGTCCTCTATAAACCAGGGCTCACTCTTCAGCAATAGCAAGCAGACTAATGCAGGAACAGTAACCATCACACATTTTCTTCTACTAAATGCCAGTTTGGATATATGAAAAAAATCTATCAGAATTATAAAAGTGAGCCTCTATCTTTGAAGGTCACAGGTGGAGAAAAGGGACCACAAATACAAAAATCACAGCTTTCTATGAGCATCCATAAGCATTGTTATATGTAGGTCTCTTGGACTTATTCATTCCCTGTCTGGAAGGGACAGTCATAAAATTTTCATAGGTTTGCTCTATTGAAATAACTCAGTGAGACACCCATAGAAGAAAGTAGGATTGTTTATATTACAGTAGATTTCAAAGGTAGATAAAGACATAACTGACTCTTGGAGATAAACTGAAAATAATTTTTCTTTTTTGCTTTTATAGCTTATATCAGAACAATAATCTTTATAAGGACAAAGCTATTTTTTGAAATGCTGTTTCCCAGGACATGACAAGTCGAATTTGGTTTTGCAACAGAACCCACAATAAAGAAATAGCTACATCATGTGTGACTGCAGTATTTGAGCATTGTGGATATATTTGTTTGTTTGCTTGTCTTTTTTTTTTTTTTTTTTTTTTATAACTGAGAAATACTGTTTGACTTGAAGATGTTTCATTTTTGGTTTTTTTACTATTTATATGCTTGGAAATGTTAACACTCCTTGAAAATAAATCTCAATGGTTTACTCATGCAAATATTTTTGACTAACCTAGTCAAAATCTGTGTTAGGTGATATTTGGTAAATTTTGTCTTGAAAGATGAAATGTTGCTCCCTCTGTTATGTTTTTGAGGTTACAATCCTCTTGCACTATTACGTGAATGGTAAGAAGTTATAATTTGGCATATTAATGGAGGTCAGTTTGTGCAGATCATTTTTTCTTTCTCTTATTCTAATAACAAATGTGAAAACAGACACATCTCTTCCTATTAATCTATTTACAAAGTGTTTTCTAGACTGCCTGTATTAATTATAACACTCTCCAACCTTTCCAAATTTTTATTTACTATAGACTCTTTTGAAAATCTGAGTTTATAACATTGAAGTTAGCATGACTGCTGCTGAGTGTTGAAAATATGTCAATAGTTCTCTTCAAATAAATAAATATAGTTTCTATATGGTTAAGTGATGTCATGATGATCTGAGATATTCTGCCATACTACATACCATATCTATCCTTGGTTATCAGGTTTTTTATAGGTACATAATTGGTTCTAGGCATAAAGTATTCAAGGTCTTCTATGTTTGAATAAATTTTTTAAAAAGAAAAAAAAAGAAAAAAAAATACATTAATCCATTTGTTCCAATGAATGTTTTCTTATACACTTGTTTCTATTCTTGGATCATATAGTGCTTTGATGTCATACTGAGCCATATTTATTATTATTTATTATATTGTTTCTTCTATGATTCTCTTCCTTGGAACTTGAGTGCACCCTAGGTAAAGATCAATCCATAATTCTGAAAAATTTTCCATAGAATATTGGAAACCCTCTCCTCCCTCCAGCAAAACTGATAGAGACATCTTGCTTAAATGAATTGCAGAGTTCAATGACTGCAATATTAAGGAGACAAAAATTTCTTTGCTCATCCACTCAAATCATTATGCAGAGGTCATTTTCACAGACTTCTGAATAGACGTGTATTATATTCAATTGTTTCTCATGTCAAATTCTCCAAATGTCAAGGTAATTTGCCTTCACGGTTAGAATTGTATTGTTAGAGCTTCATAAAATTTCAGAGTTTGAGCATGTTACCTAGCACTTCATATTGCCATGCTAATTATTGCTAATAAAAATTGCAATTGTAATCACCTTTATTTGGCCTTTTTTGATTGCCTGTGGTGGAAGGAACAGACCAGGAAAGATCTCCTTTACTTCCCCTGAGCAAAAGTCCCTTCCACTGTGAGTACTCTACCCAAAGATTTCATTTTCCTTTTCTGTAATCAGTGCCATCTCTGTATATGTAGTGAAGAGCTTGGAGGTCAATTGTCAGAACTACTTCTGCACTGCTAAACTTCCCAAATTTAACAAAAGTTTCTCCTGGAGGGACTGTTACCTGCATTCAGGTAATAGCTTCTACTTTTTCAGTGCAGCATTTTTCTTCGTTTCAGATTTCTCAGGTCAAAGAGGGCTTGTCTCAAAATCAATACTAAAATACTGTAAGAGTTACCTGTAGCTCTCAGAAAATATCAGAGCAATAAAAACTGAGAAAAGGCATTGAGCTGTTTTCCATAAAAAATAGGTTCTTTACACTGCAATCTTGAGCGAAGGAAGCGATTTCCAAGGGGAAATAGTGCTGAAGATACCAATTTCCACAGGTGCAGAAATAAACCCAGTTGTCATCAAAGACCCATATTAAATTAATTGAGAGGAACACAAGTAAACAGACAACTAGGGAGATGGAAGCCTTTCATTCAAAATCCTTGAAAGATGGAGAGTCAGTCAGATAGCTGATTTATTCAAGTACTCAACATCTGAGTCTAACAGATTAATCTGCTGTAACTCTTGGAAGACACATGGCAACTGATTCCTTCTGATTCTTGAAAGAATTAAATACTTCTTTCTTTTCTCTACCAAAGTGAACCAGTATCCTGAGATATTGGAGGCAGATCATTTACTTACTCTTCATGGTAACATCGTTACTGATGCTCTGTTTTCACAAATTAAGGCTTTTCTCTTTGACAAATCTTTGGAGAGGTGCTGCCTGATTAAAAAGGCTGCAAATTACAAGTTTTCTCTCAGATTGCATGGTGAAATCTTGAATTACCTTATTGCTGCTGTACTGATTGTTGTTCCAGTGAAGGATGAAGGGTACATAGTCAAATTATGCTACTCTTGGTGTTAGTGACAAGAGATGGTAAGATAAAAGGGAATCTATGTCCTTTTCCTTTTGTATTCTGTCAAGAATAGAACGAAGTCTAATGTGGGTTTAGTTAATAGGGGATGTTATTCAAAAGAGCAGCTTCACATGCCAAAATGCATATACATTCTCTATGGGATTCTTCAGTAATTCAAGAAATTAGTGCTGCTACTCAGAAAATTATTTGACACACAGAACACAAATTTAAAAAGACCTTTGTTTGTTTTCACCCTGTGTTCTATGATAATTTGAAAAGCTGCATTCCAAAATTTTCATCTTATTATGATACCCTTTTTAGTAAGTTTGGGAGGTGGGAATTCCTAAATTTTAAGGGATGATTCAGTATTTTAAAATATTGTTATAATTTATTTAAGAAACTTGAACATGGTGAACAGTTTTTGTGGCATCTTAGATAATAACCAAAACTGTAAAGCAAGAGTAAAAAATGCACCCAAAACCTTGGAGTAATTTTTTTGTATTTTTAAATTAATTTCTGCTGCATCTAAAGTAGGATTAAGTAGGTAAGACTGATGGGAAGGAAATTCAACAATTGTCTTCCCCATGGTCTAGGAACTAGAGTTTTGATACCAAACCATGTTTTCTTTTCTGGATCCAAGCAAAATTACGTGTCCCATATGACAGCAGTAATCTTCAGTTTTACTTATTTTTACTTATTTTATTGTCTTTCTGAATTAAAACTATTCAAAGTATTCAGTACTCAAGCTTTTAAAGCACAAACACTCCTTCTAATGAGACAGTTTTAGTAGTGATTTTTAAATTATTTTAATGTTTATCAGCTGAAACAGAAAACAATGTGATTTCATCTGGCCTTGTAGACAGGATGTTCTTCTTATTGAGATAAATAAGGAAATAACTTGATCTGAAAAGAAAATGAGTGTGTACCTCATCTCTGGGATCCAGTAGTCTGAAAGTTGCATCCAGCCTGATAAAAGATGTATCACATGTTCTGGTTCAGGAAAATGGAAAAAAGATAACAGCAGCATGGAAAAAAACAGGGAGTTGAAAATATAAATACCCTTTGTAGAATGTAAAATTCTGTTTCCTGAAACAGAAATGTGTGCATGGCAGCTGAAACAGCTTAAAGCAAAAGCTGAAATATAGCTTGCTGTCTCATTGAGCTGAGTGTTACCATGTGATTGTGTGAACTCATAGCTTCAAATAGAGGATTAAGGAAGAAATATATGGAAAACAAACAAATACAACCTTCTCTATCTGTTCCTCTAAAATATGTTTGTTTGGGTTTTATTTTTTGTAGTGTAATGTTCCTGAATACACAGAATATCAGGAATAAATTTTAGTTACTGTTACCAAAGGGAAGAATATGAGCAGAGAATTATGGGAGGAAAGTATACAGAACAGAGAAAGTATACCTTAAAAATGAGAAAAAGAACAATGATTAAGAGTCTAAAAATTGAACTGGAAGGGAATGAAAACTACATAAGCCCTTTGAAGGCTTTGTGTGTTCATCAAAAATGCAAAAGATACACTTAGACACTACTAGAGTAGCAGAAACTTAATCTTTTTATCTCTCTTCTCAACAATACCTCCCAAATTTTTTTTCTCCAGTTTGGAGTCAATATCCATGCATGTCTGTTATTACCTGGTACCATTCTCCAAGTACTTTATTTATGTTTTCTTAGCCACTACGTCAGATTCAACTTGTGGACTGCAGGTGTGTTTGTACTTTCCATAAGCCAGTATCTACATCTTAGTTAAATTAAAACATGGTATCTGTGTGTATGACAAAGAAAGCAAAGTTTTTTCCCCTAATTTTAGCTTCATAGCCTTATTCTAACAGCTGATAAAGGCAGGTGGACTTGTGGACTTTCTTTTAAGTATAATTTTTGCAATTTAAGTTCACCTATCAATTTACTCTGTGATGGACAAATTGGTCTTTGCTTACCTACTGATTAATCCTTTGGAGAGAGCTACATCAGCCAATTCTCTCAGGACCCTGGCGTGCATCTCATGGAGTTCAATGGATTTAGGTATATTCAGGTTCCTCAAACCTGACCTTGTCCTAGGATGGGAAGGACTTCAGTCCCCCAGTACCTAGCATGAGCTTCAGAGATGTGGGAAGTGAGATTAAGAGTGAAAACTGAGGCAAGTAAAAATGTTGAATATCTCAGTCTTCTCGCTGTTGGTTGTTGCCAGTTCTCCTGTCCTATTTATTGCAGAACTACATTTTCTTCAACCTTACTTTTGTGGCAAACATACTTTTAAATCCCTTCTTATTCTTTGCAGCTCTTGCCAAATTAAGCTCCAAATGGGCCTTAGCTTTCCTAATGCCACTCCTACATATCCAGACAACTTCAGTTGACTCAGGAGATACTAAGGCATGCTGGTCTTCTGCCTTCTTTACCTGATTTCTTACATATGGAAATCAAGAACTGTGCTCTAAAAAACATGTCCTGGAAGAGCTGCCAGGTTTGTGCAGATCTCTTTTCCCTGAAGGCAGTTTCCTAGGGGATCCCATGGACCCAAATACTGAAATCTAATCTAATCTGCTAATCAACTGAAAGTTTCCTCTACTAAATTTCAGTGGCCTAACTACTCCACTGCTGTCCTAAATTTTTCAAGATTGCAAGTTCCATCAGAAAACAAGCACTGCAGCCCAGGTTAATGCTTTCTCTAATTAATAAATTGGTGTCACATTTGATTGGTTACAAATGAAGAGCTCTAGGAATAAAATGGGGAATGAGTAATGAGAATGATAGTAGAGGCAGGCTGAAATGCATTTAGGAGAGAGGAGGAGAGACATATGTGAAAATTTGAGGAGGCCATCTAGGGGTGGCATCTGAGAGCAGAGAACTAGGAGTACAAGAGAACTTCAGATATAAACTTGTGACAGCTTTTTCAGGTTGAAGCTGGTGAAAAAGGTCTGGTATCTTTCTGAGGAACAAAGAACATATTAAACTTTAAGAGTATGAAAGAAAAAAAAAATATGTTTGTAGGAGGAAAGAAGAGATAAAAGCGTAAGTGTTTGAAGCCTTTGTAGTGAGTGGAACTGTATGTCCTTGGAGCTTTGTGGTGCGTGTTGGTGCCCTAAATTTCAGTCTGTGTATGTATTGAAAGAAGCTCTTATTTCACTATTTCAGATGATCCAATAGCCTCTAGCTTACAAGGAACAAATGTGTCGCTGAGCACTGTGGTTTCTCAGGCTGTTAGTTGATTTGATTGAATGCACTAAACATAAATCCTTACTGTAGAATGGCCCATTGTTGCATGTATTCTATGGCTAACAGGCTGACCTAGACTTCACTGAACGTCTTGCCATTTCTTATCAAGAATCTGTCAAAGAGGCAGTCTAATGGTGGGCACACTGTAGCTGAGAGTTCAGTTTAGGATTCCTGTTGCTTTGACTGAACCACTGAGGGAAAAGCAATTCTGGTGCTTCTTAAATATTCCAATTTTGTCTGCAGAACTACCTTTATCTGTGGCAAAGGTGTTTTGATTGATATTTTCTGAAAGATTTTTTTTTACACGTTAGACTAAAAAGACTGGTTTCTTGTATTTTTTCTGCTGTAAAGAAACAAGTCTAAGAGCAGAAAAATGTTTTGTTCTGAAAAATTTTCTGCTCTGGAATCATCATCTGCATTACTGCTTATCACAGAATATGATGAGTTGGAAGGGAACAACAAGGATCATTGTGTCCAACTCTGGTTCCTGCACAGGACCATCCCCAATAGTTGCACCACATGCTTTTGTTAAGCTTTCTCATTTTTCCAGAGTTACTAGCTGAGCTAGGTTGGAATAAACCCACCAATATGATTTTCTAGTTGATAGCCATTTTAGAACTTTTAAGATTCAGGAGAGACTGCCTATCCAGTTAGTGTGCTGAAAAAATGCTTTTGGATCAGAGAAGCTCTTTCCAATGTGTACAAATTATTGATAAAAGGGAGTGAGAAAAAAGAAGGCAGACTCTTCTCAGGGTATCCAGTGACAGGAAAATATGTACTGGGCAAAAGGTAAACTACTTGAAATTCCACATGAAAACAAAAAAAAAATATTCTTTTTTAATGTGAGGGTGGTCATGTGCTGGAATACATTTCCCAGAGAGTCTCCATCTGTGGAATCTCCATCTTTGAGATACTCAAACCAGTCTGGACACCACTCTGAGAAAACTCTAGCTGTACATGTTTTGAGTGGGGGAGTCTAGATGAACCTCAGAAAAGTTTTTCAAAAATCAACAATTCAAGTATTCTTAAAACTCTTCTCTGTTATTTAATACCTTAAAACCTTTAAGGTAGAATATAAGGCAGGTGATACCTATATATTTCACTGGAATGTGAGAAGTAGAAGGGGAGTTTTCAAGCAGGTGAGAACCAAATTTTATGCTTAATTCATCATATAGAGACAGAGGAACTTATAGCATTAACCTTACTTCTCTGGATACAATTCATGACTATAGCTTGCAATCTTTAGTTTTGACTTTAATGTTAAAACAGGTGGTAAAATATAAAACCATGAATACAATTTGTGTATTTTCATTGCCTTCTCCTTTTTGTTTGTGTTTCTATAGAAAGCTTTTCAATTTATGGCAAGATATGTGGCAAGTAAAGAGATAATATTTATGGAAGCTGATTTATATCTGTTGGAGCAGTTCTATGTGTCACAATCCAAGCAGCATATGGGGCTTATTAAAATGAATAGTCTACATAAGAGTCATGATTTGGTTTTCTAATATCAATGGGCGCATTTGGATTTGGTCATTGGAAAGAAAAATATTTATGTTGGCAAGCTGGTAAAACAACAGAAAGAAATTCAGCATTGACTATCTTTAGATGGGCTCTTAAAAGCATATATCAGGCCTTTTTTCCTCTGAGAATTCTAGAAATCCTCTTGATTTTTCTAATGGAGTGAAAAATAATTAGTTTTTTGCAAGTCTGTTTGGGTTTTTGTCTTTTTATCAGTTAATTTCCAGGAATACCAGCTATATGAGATTATTTTGTAAGCTTTTAATGTTCCTAACACCTCCTTACCTTTTTTTAAATTACAGTTCCCATTAACACAAAATTTTTTCTTGATTCTTAAAACTGAGCCTTGGGATAGTTGCTTCTATGTATAGTTGCTTCTATGTATTTTTTTTTTTTTTAACATTTAATGAGGACTCCAGTAATTTTTTTTAATAATGCAGAAAGGAGTACAAAAAGCTCTGCTATTAATTGTTTCCTTTGCATTAATATTGACTGTTGCATCTCACCTGGTGGCTGGCATGAAGCCAGGGTAGGACTGGCTAGTTGTTTAGTGTAGATAACTGCTGTATTTCAGTGACCTAGTGTTCCCTGTAGTCATACAGAAGAGTTTTGATAACTCAAAGGCAGTTATGAAACTCATTAGGGAAAAAAAGGGAATGAAACATGTTTAATGTTTGCTCCTCTGCACCTCAGTTATGTCCATAAAGTCGGAGCAGGTCAGAACTGAATAGTGTTCTTCTGAATATGAAGTGAAAGGCTCTCCATTTAATGAGCTTTTTAAGCTAAAAATGGAGCACGGCCAAGTGCTACCTACCAATTTGTAGTAGTGCATCTGTAGCAATTTATTCACAACTTCATAAAAGAAGTCAACAAAAAAATGAGCAGCTGTAAAACAATTAATTCTGTGTTCTGATCTGTTGGGTCAGAGTGTTCTCTTGTGTTCAGTATCAGACTTTTGGAAATGCTTAATTTGTAAGAGTCTGATGCTTTTATATATTGACTACTTAAGAGAAAATTCAGTAAAGCACTGATTGGGCATGCAGTGTTATTCAGTGGATGTTGCTGTGGATGCATTCTGCCATGTATAGCAAAAGAAGATATGTTTGTTGTGCATAAAGAGAGAATAAAAAAATATATATTTCTTTTAACTATATTTCCAAAAGTATGTTTTATCATAAATGACAAGTCCGGAAAAGTGATTTTTGTCAGTTATTTTGAGAATGTCTGAATGTTTTTTGATAGTAATAACTATTAGTTTTTAACATGAGAAAAACACAGTAACCTGATTTTTGAATCCTTAATGCTAAAATACTCAGGCCTTTAAAATTATAAAGCTCCTTTGCAATATCCATTTCATTTCATGTGACATGGTAATTGTATCCCACAAATAACACAGAACACAAAAAACTTGAAAGAAAAGACTGGGTTTTTTTAAGGGTGAAATTTGCCTTTCATGTGGCAAACAATATCTGTGCCTTAGAGAACAGAACTACATAGCAGATTATGCATTAAATGACCTGTTTCTTATTTAACAACAATTTCTTTTATCAGATTATAACTATGAAGATATATTTGAATGGTTTAACACCTGAAATCAATATTGATCAAAGCAGACAAGAGCTGGAATAGTTCATCTTTCATATTGTCTCTTGTCCTGCCAAACAGTGGTAAAAATTATTTCAATTTTATTTACAGTAAAAGTAACAGGAATATATGACTTTTAAAGTACAGAGGCCTCTTTTATTGCAGCTAGTGAAGAAATTTGGCTTTGAAAGCTTTGAAAACATTAGCAAATTGTTTTCTCTGAATTTACAGAACCTTATCATATTTATATTGTGAATAAAAAAAGATATTTATCTAATTCATGAAGATAGGTTCCTTACAATCAGATGTTATTTAGACTTTGGTCAAAGTTTTCTCTTCCGTGTTAACACTAACAGGTCTTCACAAAAGAATTCAAAAAAGAGAAACAACACAATGAAATTAGGATCTTTCATGACTCCTACTTTCTTTCTTAAGAATATTGGATACCTGATGCATTTCATCCCAAACATTGAAGTACCTACTAGTTTCACACATATGAAAAGGTGTACTTCTAGTCCTTAAAATTTAAAAAATTTACTCTTCATATTTGATAATCTGTGTTGTTTCATCTTAAAAATGGTCTAAACATGATTCTGGGTACATTTGCTAAACCAGATGGTTCTCCAAGTGATACTGTGACTTATTCTAAGTCCTTCTACTTTTGCTCAGAAAAATTCTGGGAGAATAACCTGAATATAACTTTCATAACTATTCATAATGCATGCTGATACCATTGCCAGGGGAAAAAAAAAAGGTAGTCACAGACATATATTATTGATTTTCTTTTTAATTTTTTTGTTAATTTTTATTCTGCCACATTAATGCTCTTTTTCATTTTTCTGCCCCTCCAGATGCACGTGTACAGCAGGGTGGACAGGGCCAGACTGCAGTGAAGATATAAATGAATGTGAATCTGAACCATGCTTGAATGGAGCCACATGTTTTGAATCTGTGAAGCCGGGGCAGTTTGTCTGCATTTGTCCTCCATTTTATACTGGCGACTTCTGCCACCAGCGCTTCAGTCCCTGTGAGCTGCCTTACAATCCATGTATAAACAATTCAACCTGCTTGGCACAAGTAGATGGAAATCCAATGTGCATTTGCAAAACAGGTGAGAATTGGAATAGCTAATTTCTTCCATTTTCTGTTGTGCTCTGGAAAATTGTAAATATATGTTGAATTTATCGCTATCTTTATTGTAAGTGGAAAAGAATATGTTTCAAAGAACATAAAATCATCATGAATTGCAGCAGTTCTATCTGTTGTGTCAAAAGACTGGAAAGATAGCTGTTAGTTTATCTGTTATTAATTTCTTATTTTACAATACTTATTAAATCTATGGTGGCTTAGATTCAGCACTCAGAATTAGTATTTCTCAGTCAATTGTTACAATGACATAGAGATAGACATGCACCTGCCCAACAGAGACAAACTAAATTGACAAAACAGGCAGATTTAGAAAAAATATATGCAAATTGGTGAAGGTACAAAAATTGGAGCAAGTTGGAAATAGTTTCTTTTCCTGCTGAGCTGTCAGGAAGGCCTGGCACATCAGGGAAGTAATCTTCCCTTGCTTAATGGATATAGAGGGTCGCTCCCTGTATGCACAACAAACCAAATCACAGCAGGTACTGACAGCTTCCCTGGTTCATGGCTTAAAAGACACAATCTCCCTCCACGTACGAAAACTGCTAAGGTGGAACGGAGCAACAGTTTTACTGTGCAGAACATTGCTATACACTTCCATGTAGGAATTGAGGAATACATTAACTAACAACTGCACAGAAAATTTAGAAAATTTAAGTAGCAGAGGAGTACAATTACTGAAACTGGAATTGGAGCAGGATTTTGAAGTCTTCAGTGTTATGCCTATAAAAGTAGGGGTCTCTTAGGGACAAAGGTTAGCAAATAAGTGCAGTGTTACATGACAATACTATTACTTGTCAATTACTAAGCTACAAAGATACAGATATAATACCTAGGAACCAGAAACATATAATACCTTGGGGGTTTTTTACTATTAAGGTAAAGGTTACTACAAGCTGCTGAGGTAAAAAACCTAAACATCACTGGGGAGGTGTGCAAGTTGCTTAGTGAAGCATCTTTAAGAAAAGCTGTTTTCTCAAAAACATATTTTGACACACGATATTGATTTTTGAAACCTTTTTTAGAAATGATCTATAGAGAGACTTGTAACTCAAGTCTTTTCTTAACATTCCCCAGAAAAAGTAATCTTTTCCAAACATTTCTGTGCACCATTTCTGAAGAATTAAAAAAAAACATGCAGCCAGGATTCTCTGGGAGTTTTAATGGAATTTTTAAGACTTCTTGAAGCTTGCAGGTAGGAATCCTTGGGGAAGTCATAGGGCATTTATGTGAATCAGTAGCATACGTTGCTAACAAATCTTGGAAAGTGGAAAATTCAGAATTGAAAAAGGGTAAAAGGCATAATTCATAAATGGCAAGTTACACTTGCCAGTAGCTAACAGTCCAGTCAACAGAAAGTTTGAGTCTGGTATAACAGGAATCAAAAAATGTAGCAGTGTTTACCAAATTCTAACAGAACACCATATCTGAGACAGGTACAACAGAAACATAAATTATACCATTGGTGGTGGGACATACTTAGAAGAAAAAGAGAATACACATTGGCTAGGTCAGAGAAGACAAAAGCTGATACAATAGGAACTGGAAAGATTCAAAGTTGATGTAAGATGTTAGTTTAGGACAGAATTACCACAAAAAATTGATAAGAAGAGATAAAGTCATGATTAGCTGTAGTACAAAACAAAAATCTTTCTTCCTGTATGTACATTAGGGAACTACAGTAGTCTGATTTTGCTATAAAGATTTCTAAAATTCTATAAATACCATTAATGTAAAACTTCTTGAGCTGTTTGCCCTAGATACAGAGTTTTTTTAAGGAGATTATAATATTTGTGTAAGAAAACTGGGCTCTCATATCATAGATCATGGAACAGTGTCCTTGACTTTAAGTTAAATTGTCCACACAAGCAGGTTAAATAGTTGAAAAAATTATCATCTCTATAATTGCACAATGGTATATTCAAGGTTGCACAAATGTTGTAGGGAGGGTTGTTACTACAAAAGCTTAGGAATCACTGCTGTAGAACAAGTTTCCCAAGAGGTGTACAGAAAATCCCTCTCAAATACTTTGCCAGTAATTGATAAGCAAGGGTTTGATCAAGACAATTGAGGGGACATAGGGATTTGAGCTGTTAATCATGTAGCCAGCACTGAACCTCCTTAAATGCTACACACTAAATGCAAAGAAAACAGGAGGAATGGAAAACTAAGGGCACATAGCAGAATTTTTATTGCTTCATTTATCAACATGCCTTTCCAGTATTGGAGAATTCCATTCTCAGAATTAATCTTAATAATAGAAATAAAAATTTAGTGTAACAGAAGAGCAAGGCAGGACAGGTAAGCAAAACTATATAGTTTAAATTATGTTGAAATATTCGTAGCTGAGCCTTGACCACTATTTGTAAATTCCCCAAAAGATCTACGTGAAAAAGATCCAAAGAGCAATTCAACTTCATATATAAGTAAAAAAGAGGGTAAATAAACAAGAGTATAGGCATTAGACCATGCTCTTCTAGATAATGGTAAGCACAAAACTGTTAGTTTTGTAGAGGCAACCCAAAAGAAAGATAGGATGGTTTGGTAAAAATAGTGATCCTTTCTGAGAGCAATTGTGTTCCAAGACAAAAAAATGTACTGAAAAAATGTATTCAAAATCAAGGGAAACTGAGAGGGCATACAACTACTGAATGCAAGATCAAAAATCTGGCTGGGACTGCTGAACAACAAGTTTAATTAATGATGAAATAGAACATAAAAGGTAAGTTTTCACAAGGTGTGGAACCTGTGTAATTACAAGCACAAAAATATTGCAGAGAATAACAAGAGAAGAAAATAATTTGTAACCATAAACTATGGGCCAGAAAATATCTAGTGTTTTCTAATAAGATTTTTTTAACAGTGATTTATTCTTTTATGAGAAGTATTAGTAGATATATGTATAGTAACAAGGCAAGCTAGTAGGAAAGGCAAATAGTTGTTGCTGACATAAAGACAGGAAGGAAGGGGCAAGATCATTGAATTAAAATGGTTCCTAAAATTCCTGCTTCTTAGAAGGTAGAAATTAATCTCTCTTTAGAATTAGATGTAGAACTTCCTTGAGTAGTCCAAATAATATGGATGGGCTAAGCTCAGGATATTCATGCAGCCTCCTTATTAAAATGGAAACAATTTTCCATATACGTATTAGGTTGAGATAGAAACATTATCATGAAATGCTACATATTCTACATTAGGTATTACATACATATGGAGAGAGTTTATATCAAAGCTTTACCTACTTTTTTTCAGAATATGGATTATTTGGCCAGCATTTGTGTTAACTCAGTAACATTTTAATGAGTTATGGCAGAAGGGAAATTAGATCAATAAAATAATGTATGTATGAAATGTTGAAAGAAATATACTGAAATGTATATAGAATAAAGAAATGTCTGGATTGTGGATGTCCACAGTATTACATTAAGGAGGTATTATTTTCTGATCTACTTCATTTCATGCAGAAGCAGACATAAAAAGTTAAATGTCTAATGCTCTAGAAATATTTATGTCATGCTGCTGACTATTTAGGCAGCTTAGGAAAAATCTTTCAGACAGTAGGCAGTCTGAATTCTTGACCAGTTGCCTTTTGCTGTTTTATTATTGCTGTAAAGATTTATTTATTTATTTTTAAATTTCATGCTTCTGGGAAGCACACAATTTTAGAGAGGAGTAAAAGGAACAGGCAGCAGAAACATATGTCATTGCAGCACACAAGTACACAAAATCTTTGTCATCTTGTTTGTGCTCACCGCAGCTTTAAAGATATCAATCTAGAAACTGAGAAGTTGAAAAACTGGTTTAGGGCTTAAGATAAAAGCCATCAGTTTTAGGGTGTAGGGAAATGATGTGTATTGTTCCAGGGAGATCTATGAAAACGACTCATCTCTAAGGAGAAACGATAGCTGCAGTTTTTACTGGAATTAGGCATTCCATTTTTTCTTGTCTTTTCTAAAAGAAATGCTTTCTTGATGCTTCAAGGTAATTTCTGAAGTCCTTGTTTTAAACTGATTTTCCCAGTACTTTTTCACCTCTTTTATCAGTCTTCTGTCAACAGCTTTCCCTTGACACCTAATCTTTGTTCTAGATGCTAATGATTATTTTTATTTCGTCTATAGCATTGTACAGGTAGAAATTTGAACTGAGGCAAAATAATTTTCAGCTGATGTCTGAAACAAGACTAAGTGAAAATTATCATAATGTACAAAATTTAAAATACCAAGAAAAAATAGTAAATAGATTATGAAAAACAAGTTATTTAAATTGGAGTTGGTTAGATTTCTGAGCCCTTCAGTGTGTTTTTCCTTTTCAAACACACACATACATAATTTACAGGGGGAAATAGCCTTTTTACAGTGCCTAATATTTTACACACCTTTGATTTTGATTTATGTTCCTACTTAAGTTTTGCTGAACAACCTAAGTACCTAAACTAATGATTATGGGACTGCTATAATATCTCTGCTGTTTGCAAACATTGGTTCATAAATAGTTCATGGTAAAGAGACAAACATCTATGATACTGTTCTGATAAGCAAAACAGTAGAGAGCTTATGGCAAAAGAATCCTGTTAGAATCCTGTTACCTGCAGAGGTCAATTCCATAATATTTCTCTGCAATGGAATCCAGTGATGTAAATGACCATAACTGTGACAGCAGATATTTAGCGTCTATGCTCTGCATATTCCATCACTTTGCATCTCCCAGAAGGCCCATAGACAGAGTTGAGAAATGCAGGATTTCCAATATTTCAGAGAAACAGAAGTAAAAATAACATCTGTCTCATCTCAAGTAACAACTTCCCAGATGTTTCTACACCTCATATCATTAAAGTTATGTTCATGCCACCTGAACAACTAAAAATAGAGAGAAATAAGACTATATTTTCTAACACAAAGAACTGTAATAACTTTCAGTTGTTTTCCATCTCCGTTAATTTCTGGAAGTCTTGAACATGTTATGTTACTACAAAAATTGTTAACCTTTCTGAGATAATTCCTCAAATATATCTATACATATTTAATACATTCACAAATAAATGTTTTAAACTAATTGCTGTATCAGTTTGATTTTAAAAAAACTATGTGGATACCAGCAATACTTATGAGATTCTGTTTACACCTTCAGTTTTTCTAATGTGACATAAAAAACAATAAAATATGCTTGACAAATAAAAGCCATTTTACTGTAGCATGCCTCGTATCACATCGGTAATGTCATGATTTAAAAGAGTTTTATACAGTAATATATTTGACATATCAAACATTTTGAAGCACTTCCCCTCATTGTCTATTTCCTCTTGCAACATATGAAATAATTTGGAAATATGTCTGTATTTCTCTAAAAATTACATACCCATATAAATTTTAGTTTAAGTATCCCAGAAGATCACAGCTATGTGTGGCAGCAGTTGTAGTTTATACAAAGTAACCTAATGTATTAAAATACCCTTTAAATTGTGTATGACTATCATGTAAAATACAAGAGCTCTTGCATGTTAGACTCATGAGGAATCTCATCTTCAATGTAAATAAACTACCAATTCTTTCTTTAAACCATTTACATTGGGGTATAAGCATTTTAGCTAGCCTTTTGAATAAGAAGGTAATATAATTGGTATCTGTTCAAGAATATTCCTAAAACAAATATCTTATTAATATCTGCAGTATTTGTTTTGAAGTTTGAACTCTCTTGCTTGTACAAGTGATGTGCACAGTGTTGCACTGCTTTCTTTTTGTAATTTACTCTGAAAACATATTTAAGGGATGAATTAACATTGGCTTATTGTCATATGACTTTATTGAAACATCCTTTATAAAAGCTTGTTAAATTCTAAATATTCTAGTGTACAGACATGCAAAAAATTTGAATGAAATAATATTTTGGGATCCTTTTAAGCAGATTTGTGTGTTTCTGAATACACATTTTAGTTGAAAGCAGGCTTTCATTAAATCTTCTGCAAAGTTGCTCTAAATGTTAAAAATTCCTTAGAAAAAGTTACTGCATTAATTCACAAGTTTTTATCACAGATCAAAATATTATCTAAGTAGTTGTCTGTAATTTTTCATAGTATATGTCATTATGAAAAAAAAAAAAGTGAGAATTTGTCAGCAAGCATAAGAAAACATTATAGTAAATTGAATTCTTTGCTCATTTCAAAATGTAGTAGATAGACAGTAAAATTTTTGATGAAATTGTTATTTTTCTCCATTTGCAGGAAAAATATATAAAGTAGAATACCTGTTATATGTTTGTTTATTTGGTCTTTTCAAGGTATTGATATATTGCTATGGGCTAGAAAAATATGTACAACTGAATTCAAAAAATATGTTTATATAATGCTTTGTATGTTCACTTCTGTATTATTTACTTCAAAAAGACCATAAAACATCCTTAACTAGAGAGGATGATAGGCAAAGGCAGAATGAGAAATGCCTCCATTTCCCACTTTATATTTTCTAAGCTGAAAACTGTGGTATTTTTTTAAGATGCTTGTTTAAATATTCTATAGTATCACCAAAAAGAAGAGGTTATTTTGCATAAAAGCTGTTAAATTTTATTTTCAGTTTTGCTTTGTTATCTTCACAACTCTTCTGCGATAGCATTATAAAGCTTAAATATATCTGCATATCTGTGAGTTATTTATAATGTTGCATTGGTTTACCTTCAGTGTGCCCTTTTCAGTGAAGTTTCATTTTCTCAGCCCACTGGCAGCCTTCCATTCAGTAATCAAATTTAGTTTTAGAAATTTCAAACATTACAAATAAATGAGAAATTAAAGATGAGGAAGTTGACTACATATAGTCCTGTGAGTCCTAGTGTCTTACATTCATTATGCCCTCCAATTTCTTAATTAAACCAGAGCTAGAGAAACATATTGTCATCTTTTCTGCTATTACTCAGTGGCACTGAATGGCATGTATCAAACACCTACTGAATAGTTTGTGTGTCAGTGACTTCTACCTACTCACATAACCAGGCCTAGTACTTAACTTAGTCTGTGGTGTATTAATTCACAGTTATTTTATCTTTCTTTTTTCCTCAATCAAACCTCAGGCAGGAATAGATGAAGGTTCAGCAGCTTTAAGATGCAGATTACACACGGTGCAGATAAGAAAAGTGTTTGGCTGATTCACTCTGGTTGAGGTCGTTTGCATACAATAAACTAAGCACAGGCAACTTTGTATCTGAATGGTTGAGGGAGATACTTCAAAACAGTACACTGAGACAATTTTTCTCTCTATTACCATTCTTTTCCAGTTTTTTGTGGGGGATTGGTGGTGTGTTTTGGGCTTTTTTGTTTGGATTTGGTTTTGTTGGGTTTTTTGTTTGTTTTTTATGTGAAACATACAAATAGAAAATAAATGAGGGTATCCTTTCTTGCTCAACAGATTTCTGATAACAGCATAAGTGGCTATAATTGAAAGGCTAGTTTGAAAAATGTTGCAGGCTTCATTTTTCGAGCTTTATAGTAACATTACTATGAAACCTTCAGCCATTATTAAGAACTCATTTCAGTTGGGTCTGAAACTTATGGAACAGAAATAATCCTAATAAGAAGAAAATACCAGTTGTTTTGATGTGGACTTGTATTTAGATCATATATTGAAGTACCAGCAGAGGTTTCTTTCTACAGTTTTCTCTGCAACTCTAAGACACTTATTTCTTCCAGTCATAATTTTCTCTAGATTAAAATAAACTGTACTATTCTAACAGTGGTCTTTGATGATTTATACACCTCCATTAAGTACTTTGAAAACCACAAATATATAATATAACAAAAAAGAAATATTATTCAGGTATCTAAAAAAGTACAGATAGAAATTTTTGCTTATTGTTTTAATAAAGAATCCAGTAGTACCTTTGCCATATTTATAGCAATATACACTGAATATCAAAAGCTAAATTTAAAGTTGTTTCAAATTCATTTTTTATCTAAGTGATGTTCAAAATCCCTTTGGTGAACTCTATTAATGGTCTTTAGACAATCTGCAATCAGCACTCACATATTAGTCATACAATGCAAATAGTTTGTTCATTGCAATGGTTTAATTTCTCCATCAACTGAAAACAAATACATTGAATTTGTGCAAAATTCAACTACGTAGCTATAGTTTCTCCTTCCTGTGTATAGCATTTTAACACAAGTACGCATTTAGCAGAACACCTACTTATGCGAGTGTTGTAAGATGTAGTATGCTGTCTAAGAGTAGAAATAGGGTTCATGTATCACTAAAGACATTTAAGTGTCTTAGTTCATTTTAGTACCCATTCTGGAACATTTGCACAGGCAAATGTATTATGCAAGTGATGGACTGTGCAGATAAGATTTTAATCACATTTTTTCTTCATTTAAATATTAAAACCAGTTGGGTTGTTTTGGTTTATTTTTCAGCGACTGACTGCTTTGAATAAATGTGTTCCACTAACTTCCACTACTGTCTCTAATGTATTAATTACTGAATTAACTTTAAGTTTCTGATTTTGTCCCACGCTCTTCAATAAAGACTTTTCAGTCTTTTAAAATGGGTTATATTTCCCCAGTATATTTATCCAGGTGCTCTATCTAAATCTGTTCTCTCTGGTTCATTAAAGTATGTTGAAACTTCCTATACTGTCTGGAAATTAAATTGCTGAACCTACAGGTCAAAAATAGTTGGAGAAAGTTCTTTCAGGGCTACTTCTACTTGTAGTACTGATCTTAGGATCAGTGAAGAATAAGGGCTGGCTCCTTCAGAAGCAAAGGTCAGTCAGACGTCTCACAGTATGTGAATGAGGCAGGAAGGACAGCACCAGTGGCTGTGTCCAGGAACAGCAGAGGATGTCAGTCAATGCGACAGGGAATGGGCAGATCCAAGCCAGGGAGCCTGTCTGTAGGCTAAAGTCAGCACACTGCACAACAGGCACTGGCCATTGCTGCAACCCAGTTCAGCCAGACACCTAGGGTAGCAATCTTCAGCTTAAATGTTCCAAAGAGAAGACCTAGTCGTTGTTGATGCTTCTCTCAGCCTTTTCTTAAATAGCTTTGAGTGCAGCTGAGGCTTCCCAGGCTGGCCACTTTGTCTGAGTTAGTCCAGGGCTCAAATAGACAAACCTCCATGAGAATCTGTGACCCTTTTATTCACATCAAATAGCAGAGTTCATTCATTCACAGTTAATGAAATGTGTGTTTCAGGATTTGAGGGTACTTACTGCGAAGTTAACAGTGATGAGTGCATCTCCCATCCATGCCAGAATGGAGGTCTCTGTGTGGACGGGGTCAACCACTACAGGTCAGGAAAATTACTTGAATGACAGATATGATTCATGGATTTTTATCATCTAGTTTTTCCTATGGTACTTTGCCTGTCTAATGTTTACTGACCTTCAGTGGAGGGGGTGGGGAAGAAGCTTGTAATTTTTTTGACATAGTTACATTATAGTCTAAATCTTCTTGTGTGCAAAAAGTAATGCATATACACCATAAGAACAACCCCAAGAATTTATTCTTGGGCTAATTAAAACCATAAAGATCTAATTTTAAGAAGTAGGATTGTTGTTAGTCAAGTTACAATAGTACAAAAAATCTGGGTTGAAATTAATAGAAAAACTTCTTGAAGAATGTAGATATAGCTGTTACATAAGAAAGCTTGCAATTATTTGTCTTTGATTATGATTACACTCACAATGTCTGGGTGCTTCCAGTGAACTGTGATTTTGTTCTTCCCCAAGAGCTGGCAGTCTTACTGGAAGTCTCTGTGAGGAGAGCTATGATGTTCACAGCGAATTTTTTCTCATCTTCAGTCTGAGGCCTTCTTGAAGCCTCACCAGCACCCCCAAGTCCTCAGCAGGGCTGTTCTTAATCTGTTCATTCCCCAGCCTGCTTTGATATCAGGGTTGCTTTGACCCAGGTGCAGCACCTCACACTTGGTCTTGCTAAATCTCATGGAATTCCCAAGGGCCCACTTCTCAAGGTTTTCTAGGTCCCTCTGCATGTCATCCTATCCTTTAGAAGTGGAACACAAAAGGCTAATATTGTAACACCATTGTAACTGGTCATCTCAGTGTCTCACGCCCTCACCATAGATGCTATTCCAGAGCTGAAGCTATACCATGAGAGATGTCAAAACAAGTGAGAAGCAGCTCAGGCCAAGGCACGTTCTAAGTAAGCTCTTGTACAGTGGGGTCAGCACAAAGCCTGTGGCTTTCAGCTAAGGATAGCAAAAGCCTTATTTACTGCGCTTCAGACACTGTAATTTTCGATGCTTGTTAAAGTACAGCCCCTTGCAATTACCAGTAAAAGGCAAACATGATTTTGGTACCATTTAATGAATACCTCTCAACATCGGTGATATTTTTCCAGAATCTTTATAATGATCTAAAAAGTAATGTAGAGACATCCTTTTTGGTAGGTGCTCCTGCCAACATGGCTTTACTGGCACCCTATGTGAAGTGGAGATTAATGAATGCTTATCAAGACCTTGCAAGAACAATGGAACTTGCCTGGATCTCATAAACAGGTTAGTTACTACTAAATGAAAAGTTTCCCTGATTTCCTTATGTTAATTCCTTTTGTTAATTCTGCTTTTGGATGGGACCTTCACCACACAACAAGTTAAAACGGAGTAAGCAAATGCTACTGACTCAGTTTTTTGTTTCTAATGTCATGTTAAAAGGAAGATAGAAGGGAAAATGTTTTCTGCACAACTTGATCTTTTTCCTCCTTACTTTTTTTTCCATTTGGAAAAAGACTGAAATAGAAGTAAATTTATCTAGAGTTAAATTGGTACAAACCCTGTGCTTGTTCAACAGCACTTCACAAGTTATTCAGAGACTTGTGCCAGATCATTAGCCATTAAGTAATTTCTTATACGTTCAGTTAAAATTACTGCACCAAATTTTTCTATTAATTTAACAAAAAGTAAATCACCTTCTGTGCTTCAGAAACATGGAAATGAGAAAACTCGGTTCGTTATTTTAATATGCATGAGGATTAGGGAGATCTACTTGGCATCAGGAGATACATATGACTTTAAAATATTGCAATAGATCCCCCTGTTACTTCCATTGACATACCTGATTTTCCTTTTTCTAAAGATTCATTTGTAAATGTGCACCTGGCTACTATGGGTCTCTGTGTGAGATGGATGTAAATGAGTGTGAAACTTTGCCTTGCTTGCATGGAGGAAGCTGCATCAACAGGCTTGGAGGCTATCAGTGCCTCTGTCTAGCTGGATTCACAGGTATGATCTACTCTTTACCACAGCCAAGAAGCTTATTTCACAGGTTTTACATGGTTTTAATATTATAGCAAAAATAAAAATTGTCTCCTTATTGGAGGTTAAATCAATACTAACTTAAGCAGAATTTTATCTAATTCTTTTGAAGTAGCTCATTAGAATATTATTTATATTTAGACTTGAATTTAATTTCTCTAATCACCCATACATTCAGTTGAAATGAGTTATTGTATAGTGAAAAGAAAACTAATGTGTATGCTTTTTAATTTAGCTGTGAAAAAAACTATTACCATAGATACAGAGTAAATTTTGCAAACAATAAAATGCTTTCTTGTAGTTTGAATTTGGAAAGAACCATAGAAGCACCTTGACTTTTTGACCCGTTGGATCGACATCATAGCCATAAGTGCTAATCTTTACATTTTTACAGAGTGATGACAAAATATTCAATGGGAAGAGATGCAGTAAAATTTCTCTAAAATGATCTTGACTTTTATTATATGCTCTGTGTGCTGCTGAGCTAGTTCATACACAATGTTTTGATAGATCCATCTTAAGCAGCATGAAAACACATGGGATCCTATGACTGCAGAAATATTTACAGTTGTTTCCTCAAGTTTCAAGTTGTTTCCTCAATGCAGAATCATTTCTGCATTTTTTCTGCATAAAATGTTTTTCCTATCTATTCCAGCCCATGATGATTGCCACATAATGTACAAGATAAAAAAGGATGCAATTTGCATCCACTGAACTGAGAGGAATGTAATTCTCCACAGAACAAAGAACAAGTACAGTTTTGGGAATTTCTATATAGCTGAATATCCTTCTTCCTTTCACCACAAATCTTAGTCCTCAGATCACTTGTGCACTGCTCTTCAAAATAATCCTTGACATTTCTGCAAAAAATGAAAAAATCAATATCATTTTCCTGCCTAAACCTTTTAAAGCCTGCCCCTGCAATATTTTCTTCACATGGCCTGTGCTCTAAGTAGGATTTCTTGGGTGTCACATTAACTTCTGTTCATTAGGCAGTGATGCTGCAGATGCATTATTTCTAACTAATAAATGTTAAAACTGTTGTCTTAACTTTTATGTACCTGTTTCTGGAAGACTTTCCTGTTATATTTATAAAAGACAAGATGCCTGCACATGAACACTTAGGAGATGCTAATTTGAAAAGGAGCAAGCAATCTGTAGGTGTGCTTTTGTCTTGATTCTTCATTATTGACAAAATAGTTTGACTTTAGTGCTTTTCCCTAACGTATTTAACCAACAAGGATAAGATGTGGGGTTTTGTTTTGGGGTTTTTTGTGATTCTTTTTATCCAATTAGCTGCAATTTAGGAATAACCTTTCAAAGACAAGGCCCCTTTAAAGACAGATGACAGCATGAATTGTTCCCAAATCAGATGAATTTAAAAAAAAAATGTTTTAATATACTGACAACTTTAATCATCAACTATTAAAATATTATATATTTGTAAATGAATGGAGACTAGAAACAAATTAAAATATATTGAATTAGGCCAAATTATGTTAATATATTTCATTTTGTTTAATGAATCCTATTTTAAAATTATTAATTTTTATTAGATATTCTGAATTTTTTTTCTGCTCATCATGTAATTTATTGTCTTAGAGAAGGAAGTCTTTAGACACTAATCTCTGCTCTGTTGCCTCTAAAATTTTGACATATAATGTATCTCTTAAAATTTTAAGTTCTCCATGAAGTTATGTTATTTTTGATTTATTTTACATTTATAATTTTATTCCATTTAAAATAGATTTTTAACAAAAATGCATTAGAAAAAATTTGTTAACTATTAAAATATAGGTTTTTTTATCTACACTGCTAATATAAAATCTTATGCTTTGCACACCACATAGACTTACAAAAATTATCACCATTCAGACTGAAAACGCACAGGTGTATTCTGTCATGATTTAAATCACAGAAACAATAGTCTTCCTAAGCTCTAAATATCACTAATGCACTCTGGTTAAAATTCTTACACCAGATACTTTAGAGAATAAAACTTTGGTGATCTGGGCATATAAGAAACTGTTTTTTTCCTAGGCCAAAATAAGAAGTGATTTCATAAAGCAATTCTGAAAGTCCTAATACTCAAGATCACAGATGTTACTGCTTATTGCTTGTATCTTGACAGTACCAGTGTTAGATATAAAAACATAAAACAGAAGATACCTTGTTAGTCACTGACTCTAAAACCCATTTTGTCTAAAAAGCCATTTATTGGCTGGAGTAATGAATGTTACTGCTTATAACAGTAACTGTCGAATTTATACTTCAAATCTAAAGAAACAAACAACCAAATATTTTGCTTTGTATTGTACCAACTATGAGACTTAATGTGCAGAGAGAATAGATATTTTGAGTAAGAAAACACCACTTTGCCATAGTCTTCTTTACACTAAGATAACCTTTGAAATATGTCTTGCTCAGGGACTGCTTTTCTCTACATGATTCCAGAATCCTTTGATTTTGTAAATGTTGTTATAAATGCAGAAAATTTGCAGAAAATTTGCTAATAATCTAAGGACATCAAAGGGTATGTAACAATTATTTTGGCTTGATAGATTACCAAGGTTCTTTATTAAAGAATCTGAAGATACACTGTAAACAAGTGGAACTTTTATGACTGTTTGTGGAATTATAAATCAAATGGAATTTAATCAGCAAATTAAAACTAGAAGCAAAAATATATTCTAGGAGTACAGAAATATCTTCACTGATACAAAGTGGTCTGACGTTGCATTCTGAATGTGTATTACAGATTTATGTAAAGAACAAAATTTTAAAAATATCTCAATATTTCACTGAATTTGATATTAAAAAAATAATGAAAACACTGATATTAATTTCACTTCAGATGCTCAATATAAAATTGTAAAAGAAAGAAGTAATTAAACACAATGTGTTACAATCTCTTGCCCTGAAGGTCACTTTCATGACTGAGGTGTTAATCACCTTCTAAATCTTGACATCTGAATAAACTCACATCAAAATATAACCTGGATGACTCAGACATTCTTCAAGTGAAATAATTATCATGTTCATGAAAAATTTATTTTACATTCAAGTATAATCCATAAGTGTCTGGGTCAGCAACTTTACTGCAAAATGGATTTAATAAAAATACAAGTTTTTTCACTCTAGAACTTTGTTAATTTTTATTTGCTTAATTTGAAAGGATTCTAGGATTACCAAATTGTGATTGTCTTCATTGAAAGACTTGATCATTCTCAAGACGTTACTTGCTGGTTTTCTTTATTTGAGGTTAAGAAAAGTTTAAGATCTCTTTGAGAGACTAAAGTGTTTGGGTTTTTTTAAATGTGTTGGGTTGATCTTGTCCAGCTGCCAGCTGATGATCCAACTATTCTTGCAGTCCCTCTCATCAACAGAATAAGAAAATAAAGATAAAAAACTCATGAGTCAGTGACATAGAAGGTAACATTGAGTGCAGTGAGTTTACCGATGACACTGAGATGTGTGGTGCAGATGATTTGCTGGAGGGAAGGGATGGCATCCAGAGGGACCTTGCCACACACAGTGAACTCGTGGGAACCTCATGAAGCTCAACAAAACCAAGTGCAAGGTCTTGCATGTGTGTCTGGACAATCCCAAACTGGAACTGTTTGTTGACAAGGAGGTCAGAGCAACATGACATGGCAGTGTGCACTTGCAGCCCAGAAAGCCACCCATATTGCAGACTGCAGCAAAAGCAATGTGGCCAGCAAGTTGAGGGAGGTGATTTTCCCTATCTGCTCTGCTCCTGTGAGCCCCCACCTCGAGTACTGTGTCCAGCTCAGGTGTTCCAGCACAAGAACAACACAGGCCCTTTGAAATAAGTCCAGAGGAAGGTCACAAAAAATGATAAGGTTGGAGCACCTCTCCTGTGAAGGAGGAAGATGAGGCAGGCCAAAAGGTTGGGGCTGTTAAGCCTAGAGAAGTGAAGAATATAGGGAGACCTTATAGCAGCCTTCAAGTATGTATAGGGGGCCTGCAAGAAAGCTGCAGAGGGACTTTTTGAATTTTACATGATAGGACAAGGGGGAATGGCTTTAAACTAAAAGAGGCAGCTGCATCTGTCATGAGGCAATACCTGGTCTCTTCTCACAGAAGGTACCTTGCAGCTCCTCAATCAACACTTGCTCACCTCCAGTCAATATTAAAAATAGTATTTCAGTGGCTAAAATAGAATGTGTGTTAAAATGAGCTATACAAATTCAAAATTCTTGTTCAAACTGCCAATTACTGGCTATCATCCAAAAGATGCCAAAAATGACTAAGTACTGTAAAGTCACTGATTTTTGGTCATTTCTGCAGAGCAGTAATTATTTCTTAGCTCAAAATAGTTATTCTGTTAAGCACAGATCTACCCTTTCTATTTTCTCTAAGAGACGAGTACAAACTGACATCTGGAAATGACTAAGTGTGTACTTAAGTTATATGTTAAATGAAGTCAAAATCTTAAAGGATTTAAATAACTCAGCTTGTATTTTATCTTTTACGTCATTTTTGAGGCCAGTCTTCCTTATCAGCAGCCTCAGAACCTGCTGCTCATCTTGTCTATGTGACAATGAAAACTCTGCTCCACTTTCCTTACAATAGATTTACCCAACAAAAAAGTCCCACAAAATCTAATCTATTAAAAGGAAGAGAAGTTTACTTTATCTTTTTGAACTTCCCAGCTGCTTTTACAGCTTTGTACTGCCAGTCACCTCTGGTAGCGATTGCATCTGCACTCCTCAAGCCTCTGCCTGCATTTCTTGCTATTGATATCCAGTGGAAGAAGAGCAACTGCACTGCTATCTGAAGTGACTATTTATTTAGTCAAAGGGGAGGAATCTAATGGCATGCCCCTTGAAATGTTAAAGCAAGAGGCAGCTTACATATAAAGAGGTCAAAACTGATTGCCACACTGAGAACAAATGCAAAATGCAGACTGACAGATCTGAATTTCTGTACTAAATGTAGAGTTTGTGGTGTCTTTTGGTTTAAATATTAGAGCATTTATGTAAGTTTGGGGAACTTTAGAAACTTTAGGTTTGGTGAACACACTGTAAGAAGGGCACAAATTTGCTTCATGCATTTTCCTGAGAAGTGCTATAATGTCTGTGCTGTATTCTGATTTGTGAGGAAAGGTGGGGACACTTTTGCTGGGCTTGTTGAGCTTTAGCAGTAGGAGAAGATAGTCCAAAAAAGTTCCTTGTATTTGAGGAAAAATTTATTTTATGTGATCAGTAAAAGCTGTCATACTGAATAGCAGTGACCGTCAACTAGTAAGGTAGAGAAAGGTATAGTTTCAAAGAAATTAAGTTACTGAACAGCTGAAAATCCTATTTGTAGGAAAAATGTCTCAATAGCATATGAAAAGTCTCTTGTCCTTAAGGAGACAAAGTCAATGATTACCTAAACTTTTACAGATTATGCTCAAAATATACAATCCTATAGTCCATTCATAATGAGTATTTGGCAACAGAAGCTTTCACTGTGTATACAAATAAAATCTGTGATTTGAACTCAGAACAGTACACTTCCCTTGTTTTGTACAATATAATTGTTTTGGGTTGCAGATCTGCACCTCTAGGGACAAAAAATCATGGTCTTTTGGCAAAGAATATCTAAATGTGAAGTGTTTGTTCTTCATGCTCATTAGTTTCTAATTTAAATATATTTACTACAGCAATTCTAACATGATTTCACCAATGTGTTCTAAAGTTAATTCCTATTTATCTTCAAACAGAACCAGCTTCTTTTTTTTGGATTTATAGTAAAAATGTAAAAGAGTATAGTAAAAGAGGAATAAGTTGAACTCTACTTCTTTTTTTTATCTGCCTGAAAGAAACAGCAAGTTATTTGTGAATTTTCTTTAAGAATAGCAGCTGTGTAGGAAATACCACTTCATAATGATAAAAGGGGCAGTGTTCATCAACTCATGTTAGGACTAAGACTCATTCCCCATTTTACCTACTGCCTAAAGTGGTATCATGGATTGACAAAAAAATTGTCACGCTTTCCTCCAAGTTTTTGCTCACTCAAAGGGGTTGCTAAAAGGTTTCAAACAACCTCTGCTGCTTTTTGCATACATAATCCATATCTTGAAAAAATCTTGAATCCAATTCTTGCATATAATGTAAGATTATGATGATTTATTCTCCCTTACATTCTCTGTCTTTCTGTGGCTGGTCTGTTTAATAATAATAGTAATAATAATTTATGCCAAATAAGAAAAAACAAACAAGCAAGACTTGAAAGAAAAGCAACAAACCAAATAAAAAAAAAAACCTAGAAATATTTTCAAAATAAAATCATCCAGTATGTGAGACATGTATGCATTCTGTCAGTTTATGTGAAACGCTCTATTTCAAGTAGATCTGGAAACATTTGAGCACAATTTTTAATTCATTAGTGAAAATGGAGGAAAGTGATCTGGTAGACTCATACAACTGACAGCAGTAAGGATATTGTATTGTCACAGTTCAAAATTTGCAAGCTATTTTGAATGGAATTAAAAAAAAAAATAGCTGCATCAGAATTGTGCAGCCCCAGGGTAATTTTTTTCTCCTCAAAGGCATGGAAGTAAAACCATTGTGACATGGATGAAGCAGTTCCACTGCTCAGAGTATCTTTCCTAGGGAGTCTGACTCTCTAATGCACTATCTAGACAGATGCTGACAGTTCTTTCCTCAGTTTTTTAGTTTCTGAACATCTTCAGCATCTAACTTTCCCTATGGATTTCATGGAAAGGCTGGTTGCCTCTCTCAAAATAATGGATTTTCCTTCGGCATCCAAGAATATTGACACTGTTCTTGTAATTTCTGTCCTGTTGCCACAATTTTGATGAGAATAATAACAGTAATAATAAGAAGAAAAATAAGAACAACAAGAATTCCTTCAGGAAACTGTGCAACAAAAGAATGGAATCAATGTTAAATATTGTACCCTAATTAGGAAAGTGCTGCTTAGAAGTTCTGTGTTTTGCCTTATGTTTTAGATCATGATGCTGCTTATACCACGTAACTATCTTTCTTAGGACAAACATGTATTATTTAACAGAAAATAAATACTTAATAGAACTGAGACAATGCCCAGCTAAACAGATAGTAACAGAAACAGCTAACATAAATATAACCTATGAGATCAGTGTCTAAGGCTAAAGCATATGTAGAATCCTTTCCTGAAAATCTTTTGTTTAAAATGAAGAATCAGAGGGTAGGACTATCCTGTGAGAACATTTGAGAGCTTCTGGTAATGTGAACACTGCAAAGGCAAATGAGCACTTCCTCATCACTGGTGAGGCCACACCTCAAATCCTGTGTTCAGTTCTGAGTCCATCGCTACAAAGAAGATTGAGGTGCTGGAGGATATCCAGAGAAGGGTGGTGAAGCTGGTACGGAGTCTAGAGCGTAAGTCTTATGAGAAGCAGCTCAGTCTCTTCTCAGCTAACTCTTTTCAGGTAACAAGTGACAGAATAAGAAGAAAACATCTCAGGTTGTGCCAGGGGAGGTTTAGATTGGATATTAGGAAAAATTCTTCACTGAAAGAGTGGCCAAGCATTAGAACAGATTATGCAGGGAAATGGTGTACCACCATCCCTGGAAGTGTTCAAAATGCTTGTGTGGCACTTGGGGATATGGTTTAGCACTGAACAAAGTGGTGCTAAGATAATGTTTGGATTCAATGATCTTAGAGGTCTTTTCCAACCTTAAGAATTCTGCAGTTCTAAGTGATTATATCTAGATCTTATTATTGTAAGCTATGAGGTGAGAATTTGAACTATCTTGGACTACTAGACCCAAAATCAGTGGTTAACAGTAATTATACCAAAAGCTAATTGGTGAAAGTCCTGATGCAACTGTTACAGTTTTCCCTAAAAGTTATTGCTAACTAGGAGAGTCTTTGTGCTTTTCATGCAGTGTAACTGTGGAGGGATCTTGAACATATTCAATTATGTCATTGTGCATGCTTTAAAGGAGTCTCAATTTTGTAAGAGTTACCAAGGTCCAGGGGACTGAAATCTCAATTTCCACACAAATTAGTCTGCTAAAAATACTAATACAAAGGAACATTTAAGCAGTTCTAATGTGAGAGCACCACAAAGGAACATGACACATCATAATGCCAGTCTATTCTTCTGTGATTCCATGATATTTCTTTGAGTTTTGTGTAAGTTTTTAATGTGCTTAATATCTTTTATATTAAATTATTTTAGTATTTATAAAATAAAATACTTTAAATTAATACAAGAATATTTCAATAACTATTTCTCATGCTGCAGTTTGTTTTACTGTGCACTGAAATATTCTTGATTGGTTTTGGCCAGGACAGGGTTGATTTTTGCAGTAGCAAGAAAGGGGTATGACTAAGGCTGTGATGTTATTCTATACCAATTCAGGTCATTGTTGGGATCAGTTGGAAAGGGAGTCTCTCTTCCAGTGGAAAGGGGCTCCTTCCAGTCAAGAAAACCTGGTGAGGAAAACTGTCCAGTATTTGTTTATTTTCATGGGTTTTCCATGTAAATTGTTTCTCTTCCTTGTACATTATTGTTCCTTCCTTGTTATTAATATTGTTGTTATTGTTTATTTCCTTATCTCATTTCTGTTTCCAGTAATTTTTTCTTGTCTCAGCTCTTGATCTTTGCCTTTTGTGCCTCCAGTTGTAGTGGGTGAAGAAGAAGAGGCAGCATGGTTCTAGTGGCAGCACTAAATAGGGAAATATGGTTTCTAACCCACAACAACTGGGAACTAGTTAGAAAGAAGGAAGCAAATTAATCAGATAGATCTCGTAAGACAGAAACAAGCAATCCATCATTTAAAAACCTGTGGATGTTTCAGTCAGTCACAGCAATAAATACCTAAAGCAATGACTGCTGACAGATGGTTTCAGTTTGCAAAACACAACATGTTATACATTAAAACAGGTTCTGTAAAGATGAGCTTCTTATTTCCAAAAAAATATGGCCATGGTAGCATCTTTTTGGATTTATTTGAGAGAGATTGAATTTGACCAAATTTTTATTAAAAAATTGTAAGGAAATTATGAGGGTATAATAAAATACATACTAGTCACAAGTAATTTTTCATATACCATCATCATATTCTTGTTGCATTTTCATCTGCTTCCATGCACCCATGTCGTACTTCTGATCCTATTCATTTTGTCATTAACTGGGTCAAGCTCTACAGGAGAAATTTCATTCTTGAATCAGAATAAATCAAGCTGGAAGGGTCCTTCTGATGTCTCTAGTCCAATTGCTTGCTGAAATCAGTTTTAGCTGTGGGGTCAGATTAGGATGGTCAAGTCTTTGTCCAGTTCAGTTTGGAAAATTTCCAAGCAGAGAACAGTTCTCACATCTGATAGAACATTTAAACTGTTATGTGAATAATACATTGCTTTACTTATAGTAAATGTGATTTCTTGTGTCCCAAGAAGAGAAAGAGAAGTTGAGTCTTTGGCTGAACAACAAACTTTGTCTTTTATTGTCATTTGACTCTAAAGAATGCCTCCATTTTAAATAAGACCATTACATACAACATAAAACATGCCTAATAGAGAAGAAAATCAAAACTACTACTACTACTAGTAATAATGATAATGATAGTAGTATTAGTAGTGATAATAATAATAATAATAATAATAATAATAATAGCAGTGTATCCTGGAGCTATTCATGTTATAGAGTGCTTATGAATTAAATATGATTTTTTTTTACACAAAGCTATATTTATATTGCTTTAGAGTGATGACAGAACATTTCTTTATGCCTTTAACACATAGTAAAGCTCTTCAAATTTCCCTTATTTCAATTTTATCTTACATGCCATTTTATATCACAATGTTCAAATAATAAACAATGACTCAGTTATAGATATACAGTATACTGGATAAAACTCTTTTTATTTGTAAGACAGGTGAGTGTGTTTATATTATTATAGGAAATACAGGAAATATATACATATTATATTCAGTAAAAAGTGACAATACAATTATTTTTTTCCATATTGAACTGTATTAGTTCATATGAGAGATATGTTGTTTCTTAGAAATTTGTCTTTCACTTAAAGTTTTCAGTTATCTTTTAGTTTTAAAATTCTTCCTCAATTTTAATAAAGTAATTGATCACCATAAAGGCTATGTTCTTAAAAATCAAAGTTAAGAAGTCATAGATATTGAATTGATATCTGCACCTTGCCCAGCTATAGTGCAAGAATGTGACATTGCCACCTCTGGAAATATTGATAACTATGTAAACTTTCTTATGATGTTTTCAATATCCAGACAAGAATTAATGGATTTTACTTGCCCGGTCTTCAGGTTTATCTTGTTCTATACCCCTTTTTGTAAGTTTATTCAACTGTCAACTAAATCTTATTTCTTAACTGCTATATTTTTAGGTGTAGCTTGATTTCTTCATTCTGTACTGCAGTAAATATTTCTGCCCTCAGTAGGGGGATGCCCCAGCTGTGCACTGATCCAGCAGTGCAGGGGTCTACCTCCCCATGGCCTGATCAGGTCGCTGGTTTAACCCAGTGGTGGGGTCAGTGGCTGCTGCCTGCTCCGTTCCAGCTTCAGCTCTGGGGTGGCTCCGCTGGGGAGGGGGTGACACCCCCACCTGTCCCTGCCTGGCAAACCATGGCCCTCTGTGTGCACAGGGTGGGGTGTCTGGGCTCCGCTGCCAGGCTATTGCTGGCAGCCTGGGAGGAGGAAAGGTAGAAGGGGAAACCCAAGCAGAGCCTAAGACTAGAGGAATAAGTATCAGTATCATTTTCCTTCAAACAATGAGAAGAAAGAAATCATGCTCTAGTCTAAAGTTCAAATATTTAAAAAACAGTGCAAGCTACTGGTGATGTTTTTATATTTTATCTCTCTGGTTCTTGTATTCACTTATAAATTATATGGAAAGATATTGTTCTCAAGAGCCATGCATATGTATCTAAGATCTCAAAATTATATTTAATGAAAAATAAATGTCAAAGTTTCAGACCAAGGAAATAAATTTTTTAATTGTTTTAATAACTTTGTTTCCTGTGGTCTAATCTTATCTTCTTCTCTGTACTGGAAATCAAACCTTGTCTAAACTAAGAAAAAGTTACTTCAAAATAGGTGGCAACCTTTCAAATTTACTACAGTCCAATCAGCACCAATTTAATTTTACTTGATATAGGTGAAATAATTGCCTGAAATAAGTCTATTACTGACACAAAGTACAATAAAAATAGAAAACCTAAATCTCTGGTATTAGTCACTAAGCTATAATAAATCTTACTTAAGATGAAATCAACAAAAACAAGCTCAGTGACCTTATCAGCCCTGGTTTTCCATGCTCTACACATAGAAAACTTTTGTTAACAGGTTATTTACTCATAACAGACTTAATGAGACAATGCTAAAATGATGTTGGAAGGACCTTATGCTTTTTGCAAGGTTAATGTCAGTGTGACGAAATGATTACTTTTTCTTCGCAGTCAGCTACTATTTTTATTTTTAAATTTGTAAGAAATTATTTAACAAATAATTGACTTTCTTTCTGTAACTGGACTATGCTCACAATATGTTTTTTTAGTATTTCTGCTCATGTTTGTTAATTTTAATTCCTTAGATTTATGCAATAGATTTTTTTGCTAATATACATAATTGGCTTCATTATTGGTTATACATATGATAAACCTATTGTTTGTTGATTCATATCTGTCTATTATGAAATTTCATGGAATGATCACAAGTAGTTGTCAATAGTCCTAAAATTTTTGATACCAGAATTAACTTGAACAAGGGAACTAGACACTGCTGAGCAATTCTGAAAGGAAATCTCTCCTTTTGTCTCAATTATTTTTATTTTCAACAGGATGTGAAATTTTCAGTTACCAGAGAAAGACTAACTTTCTTTTTCTTTTTTATTTCTGTATCATATATAAATTAGTATAGCATGCTAATTTATTACTGTTTTCCATTTCTGAGTATGCTCTCAGCAATCAATTGCTTTTTTTATCATGCATTGTTTTTTCTTTTCTGGGTAGAACATATTTAATTTTATTGCACAAAATTCTGTGTTCCTCCTTTTTGTCTTTTCAAACTAGTCAATTCTCATTAATTGGTATGTTTAATTTTTAGTCTTCTCAAATGGCACTCAAATATCTTTATTATCTCCTATTTAAAAAAAAAATAAATAAAAATAAACAGAATTGAAGAATCTTCATCTTCCTCAGGCTTTAACCCTAATAATGAAGTAATTTCACATTTGGTATATAGAGGTTTTATATATTCTTATAATATAAAAACTTATAATAATGTAAGTTCTATTATATATATAAGTTCTATTGTATCTTCTTGTGAGTCTGATAAGAAGTAAATGAACTAGAGTATATGTATTTTCAAACATCAGATCCCAGGGTGATGATTCCACCACTTCCCTGGGCACCCTGTTTCAGTGAAGAAAGTTTTCCTAATATCCAGCTTTAACTTCTCCTAGTGGAACTTGAGACCACTTCCTGTCATTCCGCCACTTGTTACCTGGAAGAAGCGTATCTCACTACAACCACCTTTCAGGGTGGTGTGGAGAGTCTCCTTTTCTCCAGGCTAATCAACCCCAACTCCCTCAGTCACTCATAGGGTTTGTGCTCCAGACCCTTCACCAGCTTTCTTGCCCTTTTCTGGAGCAGAGGGCCCAACATTGAACACACAATTCAGGACGCGGGTGAAAGTCTTGTTGGAAGATATGAAAATCTCTAGATTAGGATGCAGTTGTTGAATTGTGCCAATGAGCTCCAGGGAAGGCTGAGGCATCACCAATTGTGAAGTGGGTTGAATATAAAGCAGGAATTGGGAAAGGATGCTGGGTTTTCCTTATTAAGATATGAGACTGACTGATCCTTCCCATGCATGGATGACTTGAAAGAACAGGAGAATAATTGTTTTCTTTTCATCTTACTGTCACTCTTATTAGTCTATATTAGTCTTCTCACATCTATGGCATTTCCTTGCCTCCTGCAACATTCTGATATGTGGAGGAGCCTCCAGGTTGCCATCAATACATTAATGCCCCCAACATGGTATGTGTGAGGTGCTTTTCCCTTTTTTTTTTGATGTGTGGATGACTTATTTCTAGATAGGTAAGTATGGTCTGTAAAGCAGAGCTCAAAGAGGTGTCTTGAGCCCAGTAACACATCTTGCATAGTCTGAGCTATGGAAAAGTTTACAGGTGGTATTTTACACAAAAGTGCCTGTTATGTGGTATTATAGTCTGTCTAACACCAACTTTACAGAACATTTGGTTGTATTCAACAAGATTATTTCAATTAAAAGTTTTCATACTTTGAAAAAGGATTTAAAAAAGGGCAGGTTTCAAATTAAGTGACAGTAGCATTGGAAGAGAATGACAGATTGTCTAGGTTACAGTCATAACCAATTGCCAGCCTTTTGTGTCTACAGTGAAACAAATTATAAATTTAGTACATTTTGCTCATGGAAATAATTTAAATGAAAATGTTTATTCATATCAGGAGGGATTAATCCATTGATCTTAATGGATTAATGCTAGGAATGTATTAGTGATATATCAGGGATGTATTATTCAGGGGTATTAGAATACGGATGCTGAATTTAAAGGAGAAATTTTAACATCTGAATGTAAATTATTTTCTGTAAGAACTACCAAAAATATTTTGAATTTGAGCATTATGGCAAGAACATTTGAGGTCTAATATTGAGAAGGTTATTTTCTTTGTTACAACTAATACTTAAAAAGCCCCTTTTTTTTTGTTTTTTTTTTTTATTTAATTACTTTTCCTGTGATACATGTATTCATTTTCATCTTTAAACCCAATGTACTATAATTACTGTAAGGGTTAGAGTTTTTATTCACAGCAGATCTAAGAAATTCTTTCTAGGGTGGGAATGAAAAATGGAATTTTACCTTCTAGAGATGTTTGAATCTTTTAGGACTGTCTGGACTAAAGGTTCATTTTTCCTGTTAATAACACTAAAGCTTTCCTAGTAAGAGCAAAATACAGAGATACTATTACAAGGCATTCCTGTTGGAAAAACAGAGTCAATCTTACTTGGCAGAATCTAATCTAAATTATATCTTGTGATACATGGTTTTGAATAAATTAGGCACAAAATTGCAAAGGAAATATATTTTTTTAGTTTTTCAA
This sequence comes from Pseudopodoces humilis, assembly GCF_049639895.1. Classification (NCBI taxonomy): domain Eukaryota; kingdom Metazoa; phylum Chordata; class Aves; order Passeriformes; family Paridae; genus Pseudopodoces; species Pseudopodoces humilis. The sequence goes on from NC_142202.1 coordinate 87,695,632, forward strand.
CAGATTAGGTAGTAATAGAAGCACGCATGAATATGTAATAATTGTCAATGATTAATTTATCTCCTTCCAGAGTGTTCTCTTTTATATTGTCTTAAACCCCAGAGATGGCCAAATATCTGCCTGCCCATGGAAAGCAGTGAATAAATTCCTTGATTTGTTTTGTTTACATATGTGGCTTTTGCTTTACCCATTAAACTGTCATCTCAACCAATAAGTTTTCTCACATTTACCTTTTGCTTCTTTCTCCCATCCTACTGTGGGTGCAAGCAGCTGGCTGTGTGGTGCTTGGCTGCCTCCCAGGCAGTGGGCAGTAACTGCTTACAAAGAGACCTAGGCACATGTTGTTTGTCAATTAGTATTTTGTAAAATACTAGTATTTTAAGATATTTAGATAGAAGTTGTGGCACTTGTAAGGATAAACGTGCACCACCATATCAGTCCTAGTGAATGGCTTCAAAAAAACAAAGATTTTTGTGTCTTGCATCACTTATCAAAAGCCTCTGCATTTCAACTTCATTTTGAGAAATTAGACCATCATCAACACATATCATTTTAATTCTGTATTCCTCCTGTAGGAAATCTGTGCTATTTAACTTACCAAAATTCATCATTTTATATTTATCATTTTTTGTTATACATGCCAATATACCCATCCTTTTTGATATTTATTTTATATTACTATAGGTAATTCCAGTTGGATATTCTTAATTGGTGAATATCACAAACTATATGAACAATCTATGTAAATAAAAGCATTCATGTGGAAATATTAATATTAATAAATATACTGTTAGTTGGTTTGAGTTCAGAATTTAAAGCTTAGTTTTATTTTCTGTTTTGTTAAACAGGTGATAGGTGTGAAGCAAATATAGATGAATGTATATCTTCTCCTTGCTTTAACAATGGAAGTTGCATTGATGGTATCAACTCCTACAAGTGTCACTGTAAGAGAGGCTTCAACGGAACAAACTGCGAGATGAATGTTAATGAATGCTTGTCAAATCCTTGTCTTCATGGAAGGTGCCTATTTTTATTTAACTACTATTATCTCCATGATAATGTACCTAACTAACAATATTTAGGACTTAACGATACGGGAAGTTTGATAAATATACTTTTAATTGTGTTCTTCCATAAAGTAAGAGTACAAGCACACTTAAAGATGACAGATGTTGCTTACTTAAGCTTATGTAATATAGTGACATTATCTCAATTTCTCTTGCATTTTTGTTCATTACCATAACTAGTATTCAGTAAGTGGGGATTTATTAGTGTTTAATATACTTAAAAGCAAATCTTTAACTGTTACATGCCAACAGTTGAAACGGGAAGATGTCTTCTAATGTGACAATCAGAATCCTTACAAAATGCCTCAGCATCCATAGTATACACATTTGAAATCCATTATAATACTATTGAAAAGTACCATGGATTAGAGTAGGTGATATCAGACCAATATTTTGAAATGCATGGAATGATACTACTAGTGCTGGAATTACTGAGCTTCACCTGCATAACACTCTTGTGTATTTCAGATGCATAGATCTCATTGATGGGTACCGATGCTCTTGTGAAGCAGGATGGACCAGCTCAAGATGTGAGATAAATATTAATGTATGTTTTCAAATTGTTTTTTTAATTATAGGGGAAAGGATAATATGTTGTTGAAACTCATCTTTATTTAGTTAACCTCTGAAGTCAGTATATTGAAAATATATGACAGAAATTCAGTTGTTTAAAATCCATTCTGAAAAGTACATTATTTTTTGCTTACATGACAGTGCATTAGAAAAGACCATTACCAAAACGTTGAATGAGGTTTACGGGTGAAGTGTGAATGATAAGTCTGGAAAGCCACAGCAAGCTAAGCCAACATTACCTGAATATCATTTGTCCCTCAGTTTTCAGGATGAATAGTATAATTACATAATCTGAGTGTTTGAGTCCCATTTGCTGTAGTTTAGCTGCATATTTGAATAGTAAACCTCAAGGTGCAATGTTCTACACTGAAAGTTGCCGTGACTTGTCTTTAAATTTCAAAACACATGCAACAGTAGAATTCTATTGTACAAAACCATGGGGTTATAAATATACTGCCCTCTTCATCCTCTGAAGCTCATTACCAGTTTTATGTTCTCATAGGGGCAAGAAGAGATCCATATATATAGGTCTGTGTTGTGCAGATTCCCATGGTCAGCAAACCAATTTGTAGAAGGTGACTATGACTGGCAGAACAATGAACAGAGTTTACAATATTGACTACACTTTGCAGAAAGTATTGATTTTGACTTTTTTAGGTTTACTGCCAAATAGAGTTTAATCTGAACTTGAGTTATGATCCTTTTAAATGCATTTGGTCTCATGAGAAAATCTGGCATGAAAAAGTCTGGCATGAACCTTCCTTCAGGCTCTCTGGCTTCTAATATTGTGCTACTGAATTGTCAAAAAACATTCCAAAATGTTATAAAAACTTCTTCTTAACTTATGTATGAATGCAGGGACTTTTCATTTTTTTTTTTTTATTTACAGCTTAAAGTACTATATAACTAAAAATGTGTCATATGACATAAAATATGGTTCACAGTTCTTCTGTTGAAAATCCATGAAAGTCTCACACAAAGAGTAATTCTATCTGGAATATTAGCTTCCAAACTCCTTTACAGAAAGAAAAAGCCAGAAAATAAGTAAGCCAGCTCTACAGAATGGTGATCATGATATAAGATATGATATTGCAAATCTGTATGATTATCAGCTGTTGCCAATGCTAATACAGACTACACTTGGGTAATGCTTTCTCCTGAAACATCCATGATTTACACTTTTCTTCATTTGAGGAGAGCAAGAGATTAAATGACCTGTAGACAACATCATAAAATTATATTCAAAAGATAATCATATTTCATAGTGAGATGTTCAAAAATGCATAGATTAGAAATTCATGGGAAGAAACATTATAAATATACCTTTGACTGATGTCTGTCAGAGTAACAGCTTCATTTTTTGATAGTCTTTCTATTTGCATGCAATGTGATTCCCAGAATACACTATGCTGCAAGTGTCATATTTTAAAGGTTCTATCATTGCATTCATCCTGCTCAGACATGTATCATGCCTATGCAACTCATACAGTGATCAGCAAAGCTTTCTGACTACGTAGGGGTATGCACATCACAATTATCATGGTAGGCTTACACTCTTTAATTGTATTTTTCTAATTAGCTTCGGCCACTTCTTTTGTTCTAAAAAATAGTAATGATTTAATCCAGATTTTTTTTTTTCACTTGAAGGTACATTTCTTTGTATTATGGGCAATGTGATTTCATTTGGTGTAGGAGCCAAGATTTTGCTTAGAAGGAGATCTGCAGGAGCGGCTTTTGCGAGAGCAGGCCAGGGGCTGCTCCATGTTAGAAAAAACCCTTTTTTGTCAGCTTCAACAAACTTGTTCAGGGCAGAGTTGAGCCTCTCACTCAAGATGATGGCACCTTTGTACAAAGATATTTAAGAAAGAGTAGAAAACACTGTTCAGCAGAGAAAGGAGTGAGGGGGAAAGAAGCTTGAGAAACAACCAGGAATTATCTAAGGTCATTGAAGAAGGAGAGAGAAGAGCTCGAGGTGCTGCAGCAGAGATTGTCAGAGTTGTAGCCCCTGAAGAGAATCATGGTGGAGCAAGTATTTGCCAGTATTTCATTAAGAGAACCATGCCAGAGCAGATATCTGCACTGCAGCCCAAGGAAGACCCCATGCTGCAACATGTGAATATCCCCTGAGAACGCTGCTGCCCATGGAGTGCCCCGACAGGAGCAGGCTGTAGGCATGTGATGCATGGAGAGGACCCATGCAGGAGCAGTTTCACCCTGCAGCACATAAAGAGGATGGACACTGAAGCAGGGGAAAAGTGGGAGAATGAAGGAGAGAGAGTACCAGAGAGCAGCTGGTGCAAACTATGATCTGTCTCTCCCACCCCATCTGGACTTTTCAGGGTAAAACAAGGAGGTAGAACACTTTAAAACAGAGGAGTGATGTTGAGCCTAGGAAGAAGTGGAGTGTGGATTTAAGTTTTCTTTCTGTTCCTCGTTGGCCCAAAATCTATTTCTAGTTCCATGAACGAAATTATTATTTTACACATGTCAAATCCATTTTGCCTGTTACAGTAAATGGTAAGTGATCTCTCTGTCCTTATCAATCTAGGAGATTTGTCATCTTATTTTCTTTCCTTGACATGTAGGAGGAGGGAGAGTGAGAGAATGAATGATCATTACAAGGTCAGCAACTAAGATGATTCAAATAACCATTTTAAAAATAAAATATATTTATGTGTGATATGTATTTCCCTAGGCATGCTTGGATTTTTTTTTTCTTTACTTTTTTTATCCTGGATTTTTTCTTTTTATCTTTTTTACCCTGGATTTTTTCATCCTCACCTATGTTGCTATAGAGTTTTCAAAAAAATACACTTCAAAATTTTCTCTGGTTGACTAATACTTTTAGATATAAAATAAGCACTATATATCTTTGTAGTTATAGCCTACAACTTCTGCATATCAATTATGGAGTGTATATATTGAAAATTCGCTCTCTACTACAGTTTTCATTGCTTTTTCATTTATGGAATTCACTCAAGAACAAGTAACAGTAAAAATATGTACGCTATATGAATCAGTTTGAATAGACATGATTCCCTTTGATATTTGCATATATTTGAAATGGTAAAATGAATGTACATAATGGAAAATTGACCTTTCCCTCTGATAAACAGATTAATAATATGTGCAGTAGAAGCAATTATGATTAGTAATAGACATTACTTCTTACTTTTTTTTGCTTTTTTCGATTCTTTGCTATGATGGATGAGACATGATTGACAGATGTGCTTCTTCCATACTCAATTAAGACTGTCTCATCCTGTCAAAAAGGAAGCAAAAAGCATTTTGAGTCTTTACACAGGAGAGTATTCAGCTTGTTGGTGCTTCAGCATGTATCTCATAGAAGGCTACGATCAGACTGCATCCTAGGTCTGCTTTATTTTATCTAGTTTTACCAATCTTTTCTCTCTATTTTCATAAAAGATAGAAACAAGTGAAAAATCAGGAAAATCAACTAATTTTCTGTGCAAAGGCACCACAGTTTATGCACATGCAGAGGCTACTTCAAGCAAATAAATATTTATTCATCAGGACCAGACAGATTGCACAAAAGACTAGGGTATGGCAAACATTGGTGGATGTACAAAGACCCTCAGATAAGGTGGATGCTCTTCATGCCCCTCTGAGACCTTTTCATGCTGCAGAGTATTTTTATCTATTGCTAAATAGTTTAAAAAGCATTTGGTAAAGTAAGTTATTTCTTAAAAGAAGCTAAACTAAGGTTAACTTAGCAAAAAAATAATGTGGTTTATGCACAAGATGCAGATAGGTAAATCTAAGAGCAGGAGGAGAGGGAGACACCCACTTTATTCTGCATTTGTAATTACAGACCCACAGAACAATTTCAGTGAGTATAATACTTCAGAGACATCCTGGCCATGACATAGGAAGTTTATTTTAAGTCAGAGTGACTGAATTAAAGAGTCTTTTAAATAGAAAGTAATAGGAAAAATAAATAATATCGATTGGAGAAGTAAAGAAATGGATGAGACCTACAAGAATGTTGAAGAGTAATTTCACCCCCAAAGTGCTAAGCCTTCTGAGGACATTAAACTGACTGGCATATTTCTAATCTCTTTCATGAGATAATCCTAGCAACTGATATTTTGTATCACAGATACTCTAGCAACAGAGAGTATCCTAAAAACCAGGAATAATAAATTATTATATTCAGTTTCAGAAAAATAAACTATGTAAAAGTGAGGTCCACAAGCATATTGACAGCTATTAAACAAATAATGTTAAAAGCCCAGGTAAAATGTATGCTACAGCTGAAGAACACAAAGTGGTTCAAAGCCCCTGACTGGCTTAAGAAGGAAACTTAAGACTGTCACAAGGAAAAAAATGGCATTTTAATAAATGGAGAGCTTGCTTATATGGAAATAATAAAAGAGTTTTCAAAACATATAAATTCAAATGTTGGCAGGAACTTCAAAAGCTTAAACCAAAAATTTGAAAGTGTCTTATAAATAGCACTCTAACTTATAAAAATTTCTTAACATCTATCAAAGTCTGGAAGTAGGGAATTGTGGGATTGCTTGGTGGCAAAACTAAAATATGCACTCAAATGGGGTTGGAGAGAAGCTTAGTGCATTCTTTGCATTTGACAAATGCCAGGAGGACCTCACAAAATGGAAAGAGGGAAAAGGTGGCAGATAAGCTTTAGTGTAAAGATAATATTTAGTGTAAAGTAATACTTTAGTGTAAAGTAATAAAGGGAGAAATAGCCTCATACAACTGAATTCTACTGTCAGTTACAATTCAGGAAAGAATATTTGGAATGTTCATTGACAGTTCTCTGAAATCACTGTCTCAATCTACAGACACAGCAAAGCATAGCAAAAAAACCTGCTAGGCATGATCAGGAATTGTATGAGAAACAAGACAGAGGACAATGTTTCCCTGCTACATAAAACTGAGGTGGGCTCACACATTGGTTACTGTGCACATTTCTGGACTTTGTGCCTTAAGCACAAGTAGAGTTAGAGAAACTACAGAGAGTAACAAATATTATGTGAATTGCCTAGCTGACATAAAAGAAGGTATTTAAAGGGCTGAAACTATTCCCTTTAAAGAGGGGAAACTAGAAGGAAATGTAATTAAGATGTGGAAAACTACGGTAGAGGAAGATAAATGGAAAATCTCTTCCCCAAATTCTGTAAAGAACAGACACCTGGGGGAAAACAATAAAAATAGAGAAATATTTGGAAGAGGACAAATGACTTTCTTTCACAGGAAGCAGAGAACCCCTAGAACTTGCTGCCCCAAAAGGCTGGGGAGTCAGGCTGCCTCTTAGTAGGTTCAGAAAAATTAAGCATATCACAGACAACAGGTCCATAAATGAATGATAAATTAATCAATCAGGGAAATACAGTTTATCATGTCTGATTAGACAGTTCTGCTTGCTGAAAGGAAGATGCATGGGACACAGATTTTGCAAAAGTGTCTTTCCCTCCACCACTAATAGACAGAATACTGGGCCAGATGGAGAACTGGTCTGATTCAGTATGTTCCTGCTTTGTATCATTCTCTCAAAATTGGATTTACTTTTATTATTCTTTCTCTTCTCCCCATTTTCATAACACAAAATTTCAAGGCAAAACATTCTTATAATTTTGAACCTCTTTTTGAATTATTTTGGGTAAAACGAACATTCTGAAAGGTGGACACAAGCTTTCCCAGTTAATTACTTGAGATGTTGTAAATATATTTAATCTACCAAGAGAAAAAAGTTTTGGGAAATTAATAATTAAACAAAATGGATACATGATTATATTAACTGCAAACAATAGTGTAACAATTTAACTTTATACTTTAAGTATTTATATTCACTTTATTTATAGTTTTGTTAATCATCAAATAGAAATACATCTGGACCATTCATCTCAAGGTCTCAATATAAATCTCATGCTTTTACATGGCATCAATACTATTGAGAATTAACCCAAAGTATGCACACTATAAAATAAGATTATTTTTTAAAACTTCTAAAGCATTTATTTACAGCCTTTTTTTTTACTTTCTGTGTGTTTTATTTTTTTATTTCATCCCAAATCCTTAGCCACATGGCTCTTGCTTATTATAAAAAAACCTTCTATTTTGATCTGGGAATAACGTTGTCCTATCATTAAATTAATGGAAGCATGCGTCTTGAAAGCATCTTTCTTTTGCGGTGCAATATATATCTTTAAATTCTTTCCTTATCCCTTTCTTTTCTCCCCTTACCTCCCCCCTCCCTCTAACTACCATAGAGGATTTGAATGAGTTCTCTTAAGAATTACTCCACTTTGTAAATTTCATTTTGATACAAAGCAAAACTTCACTTAAATTTAAAAAAGGCTATATTTACATATTTTTTTTGCATCTAATCTCTTTTATAGAAATAGATTTTAAAGATTAGTTAGAAATAATTTTGGATTTTTAATCAGCATTTCCAAGGCAGACTAATGGAAAACAGTCCTTTTTGCTGAAAAATAAAAAAAATCTGCCTTCCAAAGTGCACCTCTAGATTTTTTTGCTTAAGAAACAGTGTTGAACTGACACATTCTTTTGAAAAATAGTGGATTTTCACTATTTTTATTAGCTTGCCAATATGTGTTCCCTTAGACTTGTTTCAAGCTACAGATTGTGAATTCGGAGATAATGTAATGGAATATATAGAAAGTTGGGCTTTCTTAGACAGAATAACCTCACTTCCAAAGACAGATGTCAGTATGGACCCACAGATTTGGATATGGAAGTAGTATATGCCTTGAGCAAAGTGCCTTTCTAGGTCACTTGTTGAGATTCCAGATTTCAGAACAATTCCCTGCCAGCAGAACCAGTGAACGATGCCATGCCAAGGTGGACTCTCTTATGGGACAGTCATTTTCTTCCTAGCAAAACCAAGATTTACTACACCATGACATTCAGAGAACAGGAAACACAGAGAAAAAATAATAGATTATTGAGTTCTAATAAATGTAGTGGATCTTGCATGACATTGTTTGAACTAAGGATTCTTAAGAAAATCTACCCTTAATAAAGGTTCATAACTAGAAATTTCAACATTCTTTCACATTTTGCCTTGATTTTTAAATTGCCTTGTTATACTAGGAAAATCAATAAGGACTGTAAATATTTACTGTAACATAGTTTAGTAAAAATAAAGCCAGAAAATCACTGTTCTCTTGTCAGAAATATGTATATTCCATTCATTTACTTCTCCATGGAAATTAATGCTTGTATTTAACTTTTGTTTGCCTAGAGCATATATTTTAGAGATGCCTTGAGCCTTTATTTTAAAACATAATGAGGTGGAAGATCAATTTTAGCGCTTTTACAGTGGCTGATCCTCAGTAGTCAAGTTGAACCGTATGCCTTGCTGCATATATCTGGATTTGGGGAATCCAGGTGGTTATTATTGTAATGACTTTCTCTGGGAGTTAAATACTCAATTTATAATAGTTCTTGTGAAAATAACTGTGCACTGCCATTATGTCTCTCTTTCCCTCAATTTTTTTGTTGATTATGTAAACCTGAGAAAACTCATAGAGTCATCAAGAATTCTGGAACTTCTTATAGCAAAGAACTCACATTGATTATTGCTTTTAATAGCAAGAAACATCTATACTCCATAAATTTGTCTAATAATTTTTAACCCTTATATATTATGCTTTCACCAGTATCATGTGAAAATTATATATATATGTTGTAATAATGGTTTTGAAAAAAAAATTCTATTCTAAAAATTCTGTTGTGTTATTTTTCTTAGATTTAACTTACTGTGAAGTATTTTAGCTAGTACTTAAATCATGTTATAGTCTACATTTTTTCACATGCTTTGTAATAAACCGATTCAAGAACTTGGCACAATGTCTCAGTTTCCACTAACCACAAAAAGAGAAATAATCACCTGTCTTGGTAAGTCACAGTATAAGTCACAGTTCCCCTCTCTGAAGGCTTAAGGGCAGAACTAGCAATTTTTCCACAGCATTCCAATAGAAATTCATGTTGATAGCTTGTCCATTATAATTTTTAATGTTTTCCAAGTTCATTGCCTTTTAGCAATACATAAACTCAAAGGATTCCATGTTAGGTCAAAAAGGAGAAAGTCCATGCTTCACAGAAAAGACCAACAAACTCAGAATAAGAAATCCCTACTGAAAGGGACCCCTCCTGCTTTACTCCTAGGAGGTCAGATGTGAGGAAAGATATTTGGATGAGAATAAAGTGTGTTAGACTACCTAGACAACTGCCTAATTTTTATTTTGTTAAATCATTTATTTTCTTTGCATTGGAGCTTATTAAAGTAATCCATGTTTTGAAAGATGAGCTGGGAAGCGGAACATTGGTACGCTGTAAAGTGTGAGTACTGGGCATCCCTTGTGGGTGTGAGGAAGGCTTGGGAATAAGCAGAACACCCCAAGTGAAGCCAGTAAGGGTGGGGCATTTTGAGGTATTTCAGTGACAGTGTAAGCAACAAACCCATTCAGAAGAAGATCATGAGAAGGCCTTATGAGCAGCTTTTCCATCATGGTTTACTTGTCTGTGTGTGGCTGTCACCCTGGTTTGGCTGAAGCTGCCCTCAAATGGAGCAAAGAAAACAGAAAGGGAAACAGAAAAAGGGCAATTATGGCCACAGAAAAGCTAGGTATTACAGCTCCATTTGGACAGGTTACTTGCTCTTATAGGACAGAAAAGAAAATTTTACAGCCTATGAATACCCAGGTGTGGTGAGTTCCCTTTGTCTGGCTGCCAGACATCCACACAGCCTCTCCTGCACTCCCCCTCCTTATCAGAAGAGAAGGAGGAAATAAGAAGAGAAGCTTGTGGGTCAAGATAAGGACAAGAAAAGATTAAATTAAATTACTGTCAATGAAAAACTAAAATATTTTCCTTCCAACCTGCCAGAAAATATGTTTCTGCAGAGGCTCCTCTCCACTTACTGCAGCTCCTGCCAGGATCATGGTCAAGCATGGGTTCTCCCATGGGCTGCAGCCTCCTTCAGGGCACATCTGCCTGCTGAGGTGTGATAGTCACACATGTGGCAGTGAAGATATCTGCTCCTATGTGGTCCCTTGTGGGCTAGAAGGGACCAATCTGCTTCACAATGGTCTTCTTGAGGATCTTCCCAGGGATTCCTGGTGGACACTGCCTCCCCCTCCTTCTTCTCTGATCCTTCAGCCTGCAAGGGTTTTCACACTTTTTTCTCACATGTGTCTCACACTTTTCCACACATTTTTGTATGCTTTCTAAATACATTGCCGCTGCCCTGGCCATGGGGCCAGCTGTGCCCCATGGTGGATGGTTGGATCCAGCTGGAACTGGCTGTGTCTGCTGCAACCGGCTGTGTCTGGCTGGAACCGGCTGTGTCCGGCTGGGGCTGCCCTGGGCCGTGGCTCAGCTGCAGCCTGCGGTGGGTGGTGGATCCAGCTGGAACCGGCTGCGTCTGGCTGGGGCTGCCCGGCTCTCCCCTTACAGAGTGCTTCCCCCCCCCACTCCACAGCCCCACCCACTCACTGCGAGCGAAACCTTGCCACATGAAGCTATTTTAACAGGACAGCACCAGAGGGGTACCCCGCGTTATCTCCATTTCTTGTGTTAAACGAAGCCGTCTGCCAGGCCTATAACAGCGTATTGCTGCTTGGGCTGGAGAGCAGCAGGGCGGTGAGGCCAGGTGGGTGTGAATTTGGAGAGTCTGGTACACGCACACAGGGCCCCAGTGCAGCCACGGCCACAGGGAAGCCTTGGGCCTCCCGGTCACAGCTGAGCGAGCCAAAAGTGCCCCAGTCATACAATGGGATTTTTGGTGTCCTTAGAGGAAAATAAAAATGAAAGTAGCGCTTGAAAAATATTAAGAAATCTGAGAGTAAAGTAATTAAAAGGAGTGCTTGAGGTTTGTACAAAGTCCTGAGGAAGAAAAGTTGGGGACCAAAGCTGTCATTGTTATTGCCCCTTTATCTCTCAGTGTTATGAGTGCTCAGCAAGACTTGGAGGTCTCAGCATGTCTCTGCTTTCTAAATGGAAAAATTCTGCTGAGAAGTCCAAAACAGAGCTGAAAGTAATTTTGTGCCTTTTGGGAGGAATTTAATTTTGGTATTGTTTTCTTTGTGGTGATTTCTTTTTTGCTTGGTTGGTCTTTGGATTTTGTGTGTTTCTGTGTACATGAGTGGCTTTGTTTCTTGTTTTGTTTTGTTTGTTCCTAAATATTTATTGCTAGCAAATTGTTAGTAGAAGCTGCACAGAGTCTTAAGACATTTGCCGTCAGATTAGGATTTTGTCTCTAAAGCTTAAAAAGTCATGCATTTTTAAATTCCTATTCAAAATTAATTTTCAGATTTAGTAAAGACTGAAAAGACTCCATGAAAATAAGAAGGTGCAAGTTTAGGTATAAATAAACCAGTAATTGTGGCACTCCTGTATCAACAAATTTGTGTTTTGGAAAAGCTAAAATGACCCATCTTTTGAATATTATTAGCGTAGTTTTAATTTTTCTCAGTTATTCAGAGGCAGTTTTCCTTATCTGACCAGCAAGAAAAGGTTCAAAGTTTTCTTATTCGGTTGGGAACTGGTCAACAGAGGTGACCAAGAAAGTATTTTTCTCCTACTATATGGAAAAAGAGAGGGAATGTTTCTAGGACTGTGAGTCCCTACTAATGTTGCTCTGATTTGGTAACTGTCAGGTTAGGGATCATAGTTAAGATTCAATCTCCTATTATTTAAAGGAAGAGAAAGTGAAAATAGCATTGGTGTTTCAATGAACTTGCCTTCAGATAATCAGGGTAGCTGGGAATTTTCTGCAGAGCCTGCTATTCCCTAATGTCATGTTGTAAAATCAGTCTCTGTTGGGAGCTAAGATAGGTAAAACTTGGTAACGGTTGTCTTGCAACTTCAGTTTGTCATCTCATGTCCTTGTTTTTATACTACAAACTACAGCATCTAGTGATAACGTGGTAGCTCATCAACTTTGGGATAAAGTTATTCATGGCATTATTAACATAGTTGTGTCTTTTCACTGACACATTCTTGCATGAGTTAAGAGCAGTGCAGACTAGCATGTCTCTGGTAATAGTGTATTCTGGTTTTTTGCAAGTCTAATGACAAACTTTTAAGTGCAGCACACCGCAGTCTACTGGAAAGTGATAGGTATGATTTCTTTCCTACAAACTGACATTTATCTTACTGTAAAATCTTATCAATACATTTGGAAGAAGACAATAACACAGTTTTGCATTGTTCCCAACTTGGTACAACTGTGATAGTGTATTGAATCAAAGCTGTGAGCATTTATCTGAACTTTGAATTTATCCTTAGTTACTTTGATAATTTTGGTATTTTTTGGACTTTAACTTTTGAATCAAATCTAGGTAAAAATTTGATCCATTAATTGATATAGATTTAATTTATTCTGCTAATGAGATTAAATAAATTTTGGCTTTGTAGTGTGGAATACAAGTGAATACAAATTAAGAAGACTAGACAAGTTAATGGAATAGAAAAAAGAGAGTTGGAACTGGGAATTGAGATTTTTTTATAAACAATAAAAGAACACTACTGTCTGCCAACAAAAAATGTAATTAATATAGCAAAAGACCACTTCTAGAACCTAGACACAGGAATTTTGGCAGTCTGTAGGACTATCTCCATCTTCCTGTGGGATATATAATTCAATTAGCTTATGTAATGCTCACTAATAAATCATCCTATATACACCCAGCTGGAGAGCTTATAGGAAAATAAGTTGTTTTCTCACAATTCCCCCTGGATATCTGCATTTACATTCCGTCAAATCTACTGTAGTACCTGCAGGAAATGTGAGTGCCCTTGGATATCCTTAAAGAATTAAGGATTCTAAAGTTATGGGAGTGTGAAAATAAATTTAAAATACTGGATTTAGCTAGACTATTTGGGTTGCAGCTGCAAAATACAACTCCTTTGGGATACAGGTGAAAACTAGTTTTCTGTGATCAAGGGCAAACACGTATTTTTTGCACTGGCTATTGCACTAACTAAACTCTCCTGTAATTCTGGAGAAATATTAACTTGCTGCTAATTTGTGTGGTTTGAATTTGATGATTTTTACATTAGCCTTATCAGAGGAAATTGTTAATATGTGAACACATAAATATGTTTCTGTTTGCAATATTAGGCATTAATTGATAATGAGAAAACATTTATCAAGAAATACTGATAAAAGGCTTGTGTGCATTCATTTATATAACTAATTCTTTATTCTGTCCATAATTGCCTTACTAACGTGTTTCTTTCACAGCAGTAGAGCCTAATGTAAAAAATTAGAAGAAATAATTGTACAGACTGGGGCTTGAAAACATGCTTTAAAAATTTAATCATGAGCGGGATTGCATACTTTTGGCTGCAAGACTGCTTATATAAAGAGCTATATTTACACCTCTGCAAGATTAATGAGTAGAAACAAGTATAGTGAGTATGAGTTGTAATCAAAGGATCACTATATAAACAAAAAATTGTGTCAAATTAGACACTACTGTTTATCGGACAAAAAGGTCCAATACTTTTTATAATACTTTTTCTAATCTCCAGATTTTGTCTCTTGCAGTTGTTGAGATGAATGAGTAACTAATGTGTTTGAAAGATGTGTAATCAATGTATTATTATTTCTCAGGAATGTGAATCTGCTCCCTGCATTAACGGCGGTTCTTGTCAAGATGCCATCAATGCATTTGTTTGTGCTTGCCTGAGTGGGTACACTGGCAGGTTTTGTGAAGTTGATATTGATGTTTGCAGTGAGTCCACACTGAACTCAGTTCTGTGTTACAATGGAGGTGTATGTGTTGATGGACCTGGAAGAACATTTCATTGCAGGTTAGTATGAATACTGTCAAATAATTGCTTTAGTTAATACACATTGATTTTTTAGTATTTCAGGGCACTACTGATACTGTGTGCACTATGTGAACTCAAATGGATTTGGTGCTCAATCTAGTGCTCAAAAATATTGTTATCTTAAACCATTCACTGCTTAACATCAGACCCTTTAGTACACTGACTCCTGAAGCAACCCTTCTATCTGAAAAGTTATCTTCTAGTGCTTTTCAGAATCATGTATGGAAATGTCTAACATAAAATGACTCTAAAATATTTAAAATGATTATGTTACAGATATGTTTGTACTCATGTATTTTGTACTCAAAGGGAAAATGAACTTGCAATCAAATTTAGATGACAGGTAATTTACATTTTACATCTGTGCACAGACACATATCCAAAACAATGTCCTAAAATCCATCATCATCATTCTCCAGCTGTTAAAGACTTCTGTTTAAATACATGTAATTTTATATCTTATATACTTGTAATATGGCTTTAAAATTAGACTAGACTACTTTATAGATTGTTTACATTATTATGTCAGATCTTAATACCTAAGTCCCTTTTCAATTGCTACATTTGTAGAAATATTAAGATACTAAGAATTTATTTTATAAACACTCTTAAGAAAGAAATGTAAGTATCTTCTCATATAAAATAATTTTTTCAAGATCCCTGTGGGTACTTTACTCCCGTGAATCAACTGCAGCACTCATCTTGGTGTCATATGCAAACTGGCTGAGGGTGCCTTTGATCGCACTATCCATGTCATTGATTCATTGATGAAGATATTAAATAGTGTTTATCTCATGACAACTCAGAAAATATTATGGTTTAGCTTAGATCTTTCAATACATGATAAAGTAATTCACACTCTCTTGATTCTGCAGTGGGCTACTACCTGCACAAACACTTCTGTCATGACTCAGATGTCTCACAACCTGTTTTGCTCATTATTTTTTATCACCAGTTTGAAAATTCAATCCTATGCATTCTCCTGTTTCTTCTTTCCCAGCCCATATTCACTCTAGGCTCCTTTTTTCAGGCTTTAGGTACTGCAACACCCTTTCATCTTTCACAGATGAATCCTCTGAATTAAATGAAATTGCTTGTATTTCTCCCCTCTTCTGCTTGGGAGCTTAAACCAAACATGGTAAGGATATTTATGTTGACCATCAGGAGGACTTCAAAGAATGAGAGTAGGGGAATTTGAAAGCAATTATGATCAGAATTTTTAGTGTTGCCAAGATTACAAAGGTTTTAATCAGTGTTGTAAGACTACAGTAAGGTAGCTTGATGTAAGATATGGCTGTGATCCTGCAAAAAGAAGTGACATGCTTGATATCAATTTCCTTTTGATGGGGTCCAGGGAAAAGACATCAGCTGATTTCCTCTCTTATTCTGAGGTGCTTTAGAAAACAGACATAATTCCCTTTCCTATCATTCAGCAGGTGCTAACATTCCAAGTAATGTGTACAAATAGAAGTAAGAAACATAAAAAGATCATAAAGTCAGGTTTGCTCCTGTACTGTGAATGTTACGATGTGAACCCTATTCCTATTGTACTCTTCCATTCACATGTTTCAAGCAATCTGAACAATGCTCATGTACAGACTGGGGGATAGAAGTTATATGGAGGATGGAAAAGTGGAATTGAAAAAGAAAAGGAAGGGAGAAATTACTACTCTAGCAAAACATTAGAAAACATTAGGACATTAATCCAGCATTGCTTAGTATTATTAGTATTGCTTATTCTTGTTTTGGGAATATGTCTTGAGATGTTTTAATCTTGTGGCTGGTAGATCAGAAAACAGGAAGCAGTGAAAATGATCCAGTAATGGGTAAGTGTCAGGCTGCCTTAACTGTGAGCACCACTGCCAGCTTCAGCTATGATATATGTGATATTTTACTCAGTAGTACAATGAACATTTCAACTTTCCTTGAATTATGTGGGAATCAATTACATGAACAACCCTACAGGCCTCTTCCTGAAATGAATATGAAAAATACCCTTTGGGATAGTCCTTGAATTGTGTGTTATCTGAAATATCTTTCTGTCTTCAAACCCTTGGTTTAAAAATAAAACAACTCATTGGAAATGAGTGGGATGCTGGGAGTTGTAATTCAGTTCTATCCTGGGCAGATTGCCACTGATTCAGTGCTTCAGGAAACAGATTACCATCTGAAAGGATGCCCACCTACCTTCCTTTGTATTTCAGTCTTCTCAATTAAAGGTGCCGGCTGCCACAACAATAAACACTATATGAATTAGCAAATTAATAATAAAGATAACGTTGGGCTCAGAGGGCCTTTTAGAAGACAATTCAATCCAATATACATATGATTGATATAATATGTAATAGGAATTCCAAAGCCTTTTCATGGTATGTTCCAAGTATTCTGGGGAAGAGAAGCTGTTTACATAAAATACTCTGAAATTTCTCGTTGTATTTAATCCACAGTTGGCTCATCTCCACTTTTGCATCTTTTGTATGTTTAGCTTGGGATTTCAAAATGTAAGCATAATAATAATAAAAAATATTCTTCCTTCCCCACTAATTCTTGCATTGGCCTTTTTCAAATGTTCATTTCAGGTACTTCCTGCTGATTAGGTTCAGAAGTCATAGCATCTTGGGTTAACTGTGTAGTGCTTTCAGCCCAATCAGATGAAAATAATGTCAACAGTCCTACGACAGGTCTTGCCTTAGATTATGATCTTGAATATTATAGATTCATTGTACTTTTTCAACACTTCATAGGACATATGGGGTTTGTAATCAAGTTTTTTTTCAGGAAAACAGAAGAAAGTTTTGATGTCATTCTGTCTTTTTCAATCTTTTTTTTTAATAATTTATTGTTATGTATTTATTGTTATAATTTTGAGAGATGTGTAGCACCACAAGTTTGACCCTTTTTTTGATTCACAAAGGAAGATTGGTGTTTTTTAAATCCATTTTTTGGTATGTATTTGACTACATAATTTGTTTCAGAACTGATGTTTTTTGGCAGCATCTTTACAAGATTATTTTATACACAAGACAGGTAAGAGTGAATATTTGATCAACAGAATTACTGATCATAAAATGAGAATTTTTTTTTCCTTCAACTCATGAGATCTTAGAAAAAATCTAAAATAAGAATGTTATTCTACATTTCCTCCAAATAAAGTGCAATTATTTTTAAACATTATGATATCTACCTATCTATTCTTTTGTTCTACTGATAAGGAAGCAGAGTTTAGATATTAAAGCATCTTGTTTCCAGTACCTATGTGTTCTAATTTTCTTGATCTGTTTGAGCAAGGAGCAGTAGCCCTCATAATTAGATAAGAATTCTTCAGGGATCTAGAAAAGGGATTAAAACAATTCAATATGGAGAGACTGTATGAGCAAAAAAACTGGAAGACATATAACTGGCTGTGGTATGCAGACAGCATATAAGATAAGAAATGGTAATATAGAACTGTTTGTCTTAGAGCTTGTATAAGGTAAACAATATACTACTAGTAAGAAGCAAACTGTTGTGAGGAGACCCTAGAAGTGCAGTCTTGTAGGACAACCTAGGCAACTGTATCCGAAAAATCATTTTTCTTCAAACTTGTTTAGGATTTGGTGTTTTGAAACAGAAATGTAATTTATCAGTAATGTACATTCAGTCTTTTACCCCAAAGGAAATAGAACTATTCTTTGAAGTTGTTCATGTCAACTATACCTCCAGGCAATACAGAAAAAGTTCTTCTGTACTTCAAAAGGCTTAACATGGGGAACATTTACACAGCTGTGTGCCCCCATCAACTCAAAAAGTAACTTAATAGTAAAGTGTTTGTTCTGAGGCTTACTCAGGTCTTGTTTGCTGGGTAACAGGAAAAACATACTTCCACTGGAAGATTGCTAATTGAAAAGCTTAATTTCATTTAGATAGTGAAAGACAGCTTGCAAGGTTTGACCAAAGTTGCAGAGTACACATTACACAGAGCTATGCATCTGAGTTCCTCACGCCACTGAAATAAATGTAAGAAAAAAGTTAATTTTTTATATGGAAGAAGCAACCTCACTGGACCATTAGAATCTCTAAAACTGGCAAGTCATAAAACAATAGGTTCTCACGTTTGCATGAGCTATGAATATGTACACAGTACTCTGTTTCATCTATGAGAACAGATGCCACTCCATTTATATGTAGATAAAATGGATTCAGCTGATTTCATAATTGACTGCCTAGTTCTTTACACTTAGTGAAGCATGAATATTTTAATGTTTGCATTGTGTGTATGTATTAGGATACATGAAAACAAAATAAAGTGTGTATGGATTCAAGCAAAGAACCATATAACCCTGTACACTATTTCCAGCAGTGGCCATAAGGGGATTGCCAGGAAAAATATGAAATGCGCATGTTATTTGTCCTCCAGTACTCTCTTACTTTCTCTCAAATGGGGATTTTCCTGAGCCTGTTTTTATTTATTCAGTAGAAGTCAGTGAGTCTTTACCTACACCATCTTCCCTTGAACATACATAAACTTCTCCTCTGAGGAGGGGGCTTTAACTAGGCAATCTCCATAGATCCCTGCCCATATCAGCTGTTCTGTTCTAATATGGTACAGCAAACTGATCCACAGGTCACACCTTCTGCATGGAAAAATATCTCTCCTTTTTAAAATTTTAACCACTGCTGATGCCAGCTTCATCCCACATCTAGTGTAGAAAATGAGAATGAAAAGATGATTCCAAGCCAAGCTTTCCTTATTTTTTTTTGCCACTTCCAAATTGCCCTATGCCCTTTCCTTTCTAGGTTAAAGGTTTCTTGTTTTCCCAGTCCTTCTGCCTTCAGAAGCCATAACAAAATTTTAGTCATCCTTGTTGCCCTTTATCAAGGCTTTTCAATTATTATTTTTCCTTTACTAACACAACAGGACAAAAAGTAAACACAGTATCCAGGCTATGAGCCACTCTGTGATTTATACAATGGCATTTTTTTCTTTCTCTATTCCTCCTATAATAACTGCAACTAATTTTTCACTGATGCTATGAGGAAAGGAAACACAGGTGTTTCACTATTATTCTTAAGAAGGCTGATCACTAAATGTAGTTTCAATGGAGAATAGTTAGATAAAATTAGCATGCTACATGTGTCTATACTAGTCTATGTATCATTATTTTATATATATGTGTATATATACATATATATATAAAATGCATATAAATATGTGTATAAATGATTTTTCATGACATCACACTTCTTTATTTAATCAGAATGTCATTCTTACTGTCAGATCAATAATAATAGGAAATTATATTGATGACAATTTCTAGTTATTTATCCATTTTATAATGAGAAATACTAATGTCTTCATGTGAAATATACTAACTGTAACACTTTCAAATGAAATGGCATAATAAAAATGCACATCATGTCTTGTATTTTTCTTATTTACATGACAAGTATATAAGGGAAAAAGGAGCAAGTCCATCATAGTCTTTATTTAGTAGCTGCTAATATAAACAATTAATTTAATAAACTACATTTATTAACTATTAACATACCCCTACACTTTCCACTGTAAATGGAACTGTACGCAAAAGAAGGTTAACATGTAATTAAAAAATAAAAAAAAAAAAATAAAGTAGTTCTCTAAGTTAATTATTTTTCAGAATTATTTTAGAAATATTTTTGAAGAAAATATTGAATTGATATGTTGCTCTCTTTGTATGATGTTGCATGAAGGGTAATGGTATCTACCACAGTCATAAGGAGGCAACAGATTAATTTTAGAAAGGTTGTGCCTGTAGTAGCAAATTAAGCAGAAGGTCAAAATTACAGGGCTTGGAATATATATACCTAACAAATAAAGATACTTAATGTGTACAATATGCCTGGTGGAATACCTGTCTCCTGGAGTTTCTGGGCAAAGGTAGAGAAAAATTATTGTTCTGTCACTCAATTGGTTTTGATATTCAAACATCTCAAAAAAATTAAAACACCCGTTGTTATATTTAGCTAATTAAGTAAGAAAAGGGAAATATAGAAAATTGAAAATGACTAGAAGCTGCGAAAGTGGAGCATGAAGAAGGGCTAGGCATTAAGAAGCATATCTCAAACATGACTATATATATTTATTTATTTAAACAAATGCATGCTCTATATTTTTTCAGCCTTTGCTAGTGATATTTGCAATGGCAGCACTTCATCTAGTTTAAATTACCCACTCTCCTTATCATTTTACTGTTCTAAAATTCAACAATAAAATGCAATCTGCTAGAGAATTATCATTGTCTACAAAAATGCAGACAGCAGTGCCTGGAAATGAGGCACTAAAATCTAGTAGGAATAAAAAACACACCCAAAAGCAAAACACAAATCTAATACAAATCACCCATCTGCCCAGTCCCAAATAAAACCATTTTAAATCTTCCATCTGAATAGCTATTGTCAATTGTTATATTCTATTTTTTAAGCAAACCATTTAAAAATTCATTGCCTGAAAAGACACAGGATGCCTCTACCCTATATATATATATATATTGGTTTGGGGTTTTGTTTTGTTTTGTGTTTTGTTTTGTTTTGTTTTTATAGGTAAGTTGTTTTGTGACTTTATGATACAGAAGCCAAATAAAAATTGCTAGTGGGAATCACTTTCACATCCTCATTATATAAGATGCAGGGACTGAACAGGTGGGCATGTACCTGTAACAGAACATTTTGGTTTTTTCTAGTAGTACACAGAGAATATTTAATTCAAACTTGCCCAAAACATGAATGCTTAAGTAAAATCCAAGACTGGAAAAATCTATTTTATATATATATATATTTACATATAAATAAAATATGTTGCTTATTTATTCAACATACCATGTGAAATACCAAAGCATGTTACACAAGTGGTACAAAGACATGTAACTATTGATATTTTTGCTGTTGGTCTTCAAAACTTTGTGATATTTGCAGCATTCTTTATTTTCTTTCTAAAATGTATCTTCTAAGCACATGTACAGAAATGAAAAATATACTGCTAAGAGTGAACTGACTGAGCATTTCATAGTAACTGTTTACAAAAGCATCAACAAACCTATCAGAATTTACATCATTTAAAAATAAGATTTCTGTACTCAGTTATATTAAATTAACAAGTCATATAATTTGACAATGATTAATATGTTATTGTTTAAAATCCCTTTTTTACTGTTTTGCAGAGTTCAAACCTACTGGCATTTTGCAAACAGGAAATTTAATACCTTGTATCTTGAGTGACAGCCCTCAATTTGAAAAGAAAAGGCTGTGCCTCATATGAAATCTGCTAACTCAGACTACAATACAAGTGTTTACTAGAATCCTTAGGGTATTTTTCAATAACTAAATTTATATGCTCACTTTTTACAATAAAAATAGTTATAAGGAATAAAAAAAAGCAATGGAAAATATTACTTCTTTATTTTAAGACCAAGAAAGAAGTATTACCATTTCAACTTGTCTGTATAAAAAAGGTTTTTTCTAAACTGCATTCACTTCTCCATTGACCTTAGCACAAAGAATTTTAAAGCCAGTCTATTTCAGGTCATTGCTTAAAGCAACAGAATTTCCACAGGTTATATTTGATTGATTGATTGATTGATTGATTGAGTTTTATTTTTTAAAGGGCATTTATTAAAAAAGCTACAGGGTAGCTTAAGGCTATTTTGTTTTACTGTAGCCTGCATTTAAAAAGATGAAAAAATGAAGTAGGTCTGAAAAAAATTAGAGCATTTTCAAATTTTATTTTTTTTTTAAGAGAAAGCTCCCATTGTCTTTCAGATGTATATATTGATGCTTTGCAGAGATGGGCAAGTGCATAGACAAGGGAAAAAGAAAGGAAAAAAGGAGGGTATTATCCAGGTAAATCAGTTATTTTTAAAGCCCATAATAATAATAAAAATGTTTTTTTCATCTAAGTTCAGCATTGAAAATGGACATTTCAGAATTAGTCTCCAGGGGAGCCATACAATTTTTTACAAGCACATGTATATGCTAGTATGCATGAATATGATTAGTTACTACCTTAGAATATTACTCTATATCTACAAATAAGTGTAAAGTCCATCTGACTGAGTAGTAATACTGGAAGGATACCATTTACCATAAAACCCTTTAGTAATTACAAATACTATTTATATTTACTCATATTTAAATATGTATGTATAAGGCATTGTGTTCTATGCCTGAATGTGACACACAATATAAGTCTATTAGAATTTCTCTGAAGTGTAATAAAATGTGTATATTAATGTAGCTGGAATTACATATTCTTTCTTTATATGGTTTTACCTAAAATGCTTTGCTATTTTCTGAAGATTTCATGCTGAAAATCTCAATTTTAGTTCTGTAGGACACAGCCAAAGATCAGTTTTCCCAGTCTCTATTCATCTGCACTGGTGAATTAGATGTTTATCCTGAGAGCTCAACCCAGGGGAATAGCCATTTCCCTTCAGAAGATAATGTAGTACATAGTATCAGGCTGTACCAGCTATAGATTTATTTTTTTCTCCAACTGTGTACACCTGAATTACTTCATGCTGAAGTAACCATAACTTAGGAAGCACTAATGCTAGAAACAAGATGAATAACTCTTGTAAAATAATCTTCCTCCATGTTTGAGCATTGAAATAAAACTTTATTTTAATTGTTAATACAGTTTTCAGTACTTTCTGTCTAATATTGAAAGATAGTTCTTTGTACTCATTTTTGTGTCAGAGAATTGGGGGAGAGAAAACAGAACATGGGAACTGCCATTTAGTGTCAGACCTCTCCCTCCTTTTGCTCTCTATCTGATCTTGTACTGAACTTCAGAGGAATGCCTAAGAAATTCAATAGAAAAATATTTTTCTCCCCCACTCTTCATTTACCACCACATATAGGTCTCACTTTTAGGCAGTGATTGCCTGAAACATAAATTCAAGATCCTTCATATAGGTTATTTTAAAACATTTTTACATTAAATATGGACATTTCCATATCCACTAAATTTCAAAACCTTTCCATGATTTCCTTCACAGGACTACCATTAAAATTCTGTTCATCTTAAATAGTGTTTTGTAGGTCATGTATATTGCTTTATGTCTCCTTGTTTTGATTTCTTCCAGAACTCAGCTTATCCAAAGCAAGTGTAAGTCATTCTGGGTAAGGTGTCCCTGAAACACTGTTTCCTTTAGATTGCAGGTGCTCTGTCTTCTTCTCGGTGAGCATTGCAGAATATATTATTCAGATACTAGGTACATTGCTTCTTACTAAATATTCATATTATTTTTCTCATTTTCTAATCAAAAACCTTCTTGTGATGGTCTTATAGTAAGAAATATAATTGCTGTTTTCTCTCAAATATTAAAAAAAGAGAACAGAAAGACTTCAGGAAACAGACTCAGCCATCTTTGCTTTCCAAGTAAATGTAGAGGACCAACAATAGGTAGTTGGAAAGCTATTAAAATAAGGAGCAGAAAACATAATTCTTCACTGTCAGTGGTCTGTTGGAATGAAAATATTTAATTTTTATTCTAAATATTAAACTGATCTGGAAAGGGTGATAAAAACTAAAAATAATAACATGCAAATGGCCAAAAAAGAGTGAAGACTGCGGTCATAAGCAGTTCTTTGACTGTGTTTGATTACTTTCTTCATTAGCAAACAGATGTCTCTTATTTTCATTCCTTCCATCTATTTAGTGATGTTTGATCCAAGATTTGGAAAACTTTAAAGGTGCAATTGTAAGGTGCAAGCCAATTGCCTATCCCACTCTTACTTGCATGTGGCAAAAATGTTTGTTTTGTATCATGTTTTGTAAATCTCTCAACAGTTTTAAATATCTGCAGCTAGCTGGATTAAGACATTAAGATGTCACTCTAGCCACTACATTGGCAGTTAGCTTAGAATGGTAATTTTTTTAAAAAAATCAGTATGCTATAAACCTTGCTCAATGCCTTAGTTGTGTCATTGTAGTACATTCTCTAGAGAGGCTGCAGGCACTGGGAAAAAATAAGCATCTGTTTTCCACCCTAAGTCTTGCCAGATTTGGAAAACAAAAACAGTTTGAACTGAGAAATTAAATTTATAGTTTACTGGTGAGTAATCCCAGCAATTTACAGACTTGTTTCCTGAAATTCTCTCCAATGGGAAGGATACCAGATATGGTACAGTAGGCACTGCTGAGAATTCTTCTGGTACAATCTGGTTAAATGACAGAATAGAAATCAGACAGTGGAAGAAATATCCCTGACCGTAGCAGAGGGGTTGGAACTAAATAATCTTCCAGGTCCCCTTCCAAGCCAAACCATTCTATGATAATCTATGCCATGAGGTTATGCAGGTAGAAAACTGGAAACACCAAAGCTTGAATAAAACTTATCTTCCTAGTGGCATAAAAAAAGTTTTCTATAATTACATTAGTAACAAAAGGAGGGATAAGGAGAATCTTCATACATTATTGGATGCAAGGGGGGAAACAGTGGAAACAGAAGAACACAAAGCTGAGGTACTTGATGCCTTTTTTGTCTCAATCTTTAACAGTAGCTACAGTTGTCAGGAGAATCAATTGCCTGTTGAAAAAGGGCCTGGAAGTGCTGATTGATGGCCCTCTGAACATGAGCCAGCAGTGTGCCCAGGTGGCCCAGAAGGCCAATGGCATCATGGCCTGTACCAGAAGTAGCATGGCCGGCAGGATTAGGAAAGGGGTCATTGCCATGCAGCTCCGGTGAGGTTGCACCGTGAATTCTGTGTTCAGTTTTATGGCCTGATGACAAAAAAAGACAGTGAAGTACTGGAGCATGTCCAGAAAATCTGGGAAAAGGGTCTAGACAGTAATACAATGAGAAGCAGCTGAGGAGCTCATAATTACTTGTGAAATGCCCCTGATTAACTTTCTGTCCTTTATATGTTTGGAAATGGGTTCCAAGAAACCTTCCCCATGACCTTTCCAGGGACAGAGATAAAGATAATTGGCCTATAGTGTGCAGTCTTCCATTCCACTTTTTCTTCTTAAAGGTAAACATAATATAAATCTTCTTCCAGCTAATAAATCACCCAAGGACAGTGACACCTTTAATATCTATGTTGTTATAAGTACTAAAACAGCCATTATATTTTCCTCACAAATAACCTTTCTTTTTCTTAATTTACTGTGGGTGGCTGACCACTGGTATAAGCACAATAGAGAATTACCTATTTTCATTGCTGATTCCTTCATTTATACTGAAACAGTTAGGAAACTTCAGGTACACACTTTTAAAGAATTGACAATCTATATAACATATGGTAGCAATAGCCCTTACACACCAGCATATAAATTATTCTCTTATAGTTCATAGCAGCTGCACAGTTCATCTACCTTTGTCCTATTGGTTAGTGAACAGCAAATGAAGGCAATACAGATGATCATGGTAGCGTGCCTCTTAATGAAAAGTGTATTTTGTCAGTTACTCTTTTCTTTGGATTCATAAATAATATTCCCTATATGATACCATAAAATAATCCACTGTGCTATTCTGAAGTCAGGCAAGCACTGCTTATTTTGCTAGTTTTTGGGTGTTTTTGTTTTTGTTTGTGATTTTTTTTCCTGTTTGTTTTTGTTGATTTTGTTTGCTTGTTTGTTTGATTTTTCTCTGGCACTTATTTAATGAAATGTTAAATAGATGTGTTTGGAAAGAGGTTGCTCCGAGGCATGTCTTCAAGAAGCATCTGTTTAATCTTACTGTCTCCTTCTTGTCCACCTTCTGAGTTTTCTATAGGTTGCCTCCAACAGCTAGTGTGCTTTTAACATTGCAGAGGCTGTAGAATCTAGAAATGGTTGATGGTTAATGGTTTCCCACACTATAAGACCCAGCTGGATGATCTCTAAATATTTGAATAAATTTGCTTTACTTGGATAGAGCGGTGAAATCAGTAACATGAGCTTTGTCTAGTAGCTCAGTCACAAGCATAGATATACCTATAGTGAACTGCTGTCAGTAGGAGATCAAATAATAGCATCACACCACCTTAGTTGATAATCACTGTTGTAATTATTATACAATCAAATTTGGACAAATGGAGTAGTCTGTGTAATGTTTTGGTGGCCACCAATTTGCATTGACTTCTCTGAATTTATTCTTAAGAGCTGTGTGAATAGAGTACAATATACTAAATATATGTAGCTAAATTACCATTTGCTGCTGCTTACTCTCTTTTTCCTCTTTGGTTGGAAACAAAAGACCTAAAAGTAAAAATCAATGCTTCTAATTTTGAGAGCTTTTTGGATACAAATTTGGATATGTCACTGACTGATGCAGAACAATAGACACCTTTGGGGATAGGATCTAAATAGGTTCCCAGATTGAGTTCTCAGTAATGAAGCTCTTGTTGAAGATTAAAATACACTGTTAAATCTGTTGCTGAGTATTATGCTGACAGTTCATTTGGTTTTGATTCAAATCTGTGGATACCTTTTGAGAAGCAATAACAGAATTTGCAGTGATTATACTATTTTTTTGCTTTGTTTTGAGGGAAATGCTGTGTTTCTACCTGAAAAAAAAATAAAAAATCAGTTAATGACATAGGCAGTCTTTGCAATTGCCTCATTGTGGCAGGTGTGCAAACTTAGAATCTGAATTAAAAGGAAGACAAGCCCAGACCACTATTAAGTGTGTGAAGGGATGCTACCAGTATGAGTCCTTTCAGAGAGCTGAAACAGCATGTGTGGCACATATTGCCGAGATTATTCAGAAATTGAGAGCAGAGATGAATGCATGACCTGTTTTCAGATGAGAATGAATGAAGCTCCTGGTAGCTCAGCATGATGTTTTCTTTAGAATCAGAGCCAGCTGCTTCAAAACAATAAAGAAAATCCTCTCCAAGCTGCATCCATCCTTCAAATAGGAGACCAGCAATAGCTGGCAGGGAGTGGAGGAGTTCTGCATTTGCTTTTGCTATATTATTTCAGACATCTCCTTTTCTCATGGTTCCTTCAGTAAAATCCCGTGGTGAAAACTGACACCAGCAAGACTACATATATATTTATACACACATACATATATGCATATTTATGTACACTATTTTGTTGCAACATAAGTGTTTATCTGGAGAAATAAATGAATAATCCACATTTACAGTACTAAATACTGCCTAAGCAGATCTTAGGATATATGTTTTAAATTATTATATTAAGCCTTATAGCTGGAAGTACAAAAATAATGTGCCTTTACATGGAAAAAATACATTTCATTTCTGAAGCAAATGGTGACTAATGACTTCTGTACATTGCTGTGAATATGTGGGCAGAAGAATTGATACACAAGAAATCTTCATGCTGTTGAGAAAATATATATAGTCTTCAATTCAGACCTCCTGAATTTTATTTTTGAAAATGTGAACATTGAAAATGTTGTATTAAAATATTATAGCATAAACTGAAGGTAGTGCAGATGTTAATGGCTCTTCAATGTCATTATTTATTGTCACTATTTATATATCATAACTTTGAAATAATGTGACATGGTGATTCTTCCCCTCTATTCGACTCTTGTGAGACCCCAGATAAAGTATTGCATCTACCTCTGGGGTCCCTAGCACAGGAGGGACATCAAGAGGGACATCAACCTGTTGGACTGAGTCCAGAGGAGCCCACCAAGTAGATCAGAAGGGTGAAGCACCCCTCCAGCCTATCAAGAAAGGCTTAGAGAGCTGGGATTGTTCAGCCTGGAAAAGAGGAGTCTTTGAGGTCACCTAATTGTGGCCTTCCACTACCTGAAGGAAGGCTACCAGAAAGCTGGAGAGGGGCTTTTTACAAGAGCATGTAACGACAGAACAAGGACTGGATTTAAATTGAAAAGAGGGTACATTTAAATTAGGTATTAGGAAAAAAATCTTTACTGTGAGAGTCATGAGGCACTGAAACAGGTTGCCTGGAGATGTTGTGAATGACTCATCCTCAGGAATGTTTAAGACCAGGTTGGATGGAGGTCTGAGCAATCTAGTCTAATGAAAAGTGTCCCTGCCCATGGAAAGGGATTGAAAATCTTTGAGGTCTCTTCCAACCCAGGCCATTCTCTGATTCTGTGATTCTATGGTATATGTGATATGAAAGAATATGTTAAATGTTAAGTATTTGACATGTAACTTTACTGTTATCATTTAACATTACCAATATGTACATGGCACACATTCAGTATTTAATTTTTAAAATAATATTAAAGTTTGTAAATTTCTGTCATAATTTTCATTCATCTTTGTTTCCAGTTTGAATTGATGTTCCCCTGAAGCAAATCAGATCCTTGTGCTTCTTTCAGAAGTTCCTATTAGTTTGACTTTGTATCCTTCACACGGTATCATAAATAGATAAAGGAAAAAAATCACCAATCAAGAGGATAAAGCCTCTTCAATAGACTTCTTGAAGGCATACAAGCACTGATCGATCATATTATTGTAAAAGGTATCAAAGAATGAATTTCAGCCAAGATAAGCATTATTGAATATTGGGTACTTCTCTGAAAGCATTTAGTATCTCCATGATTAGATCTATTCTGCACTCAACAGTTTTCTCATGCATTACCTCATCATTTACTATTTATACATTTTATTAACTTAAATTCTTTACTCACTGAATTTTCTAGAGGCAGCTCTTTGAAGTTATTAAGCGTGGGCCACACTCTGAACCTTTCACTTGTTTAAAAACAACATAAACTGAAAGTGAAAGCACAGTAATTAATAAAACTATGGAAAGTACAATATAGCACTCTATTTAAAAGTGTAGCAGCATCAGTCTATCGAGACTTATGTGCTACACACAGACTTGCAAAAAAAACCTTGTAGTTAATCCAAACTTGTAAAAATAGTAAGAAAATGCTACAGGAAATACATCTCACAGCCATGGTGTGAGTTTGGAAGTTGGCACAAGTAAGAAAAAATATATTGGAATGGTGCTAGAGTGTCCACATAAATTATACACTGTTCAAATCTTTTTTTTCTTCTGCTCACACAGGGAGTTATCCTGAGTCCTATAATGAAAAAATCCTTTCTTAGGTGTGGGCTTCGTCCTTTCACCTCCCTGACTCAAGAATATTAATTGATATACTCTCAAAGCTTCCACCCCTTCCTGCCTATCTCCACCTCGCTTATCATCATGGGGATTAGAATAGACGTCAGGGTAGGAATCACAGAAAGGGTCAGGTTGGAAAGGGTCACACAGAGTCACCTGGTCCAACCTTACTGCTCAAGTAGTGTCATCCTAGAGTACATGGCACAGGATGGCTCTTGAATATCTCCATAGAGGGAGACTCCACAACCTCTCTGGGAAATCTATTCCGATGCTCAGTCACCTCACAGTAAAAGAGTTTGTCCTAATTTTTATGTGGAACTTCCCAGGTTCCGCATTTGCCTCTTCCACACCCTGCAATTGCCTCTGTTGAGTTTCAGTTTCAGTTCTCCTCTGCCCATCTGCCCATCTCTCCAGCTTGTCAAGGTCCCTCTGAAGGCCTGCACAGCCCTCTGGGGTATCAGCCACTCCTCCCAGCTTTGTATCATCAGCAAACTTGCTGAGCAGGCCTCTGCTCCTTCATCCAAGTCACTGACAAATAAACTAAACAATACTGGACCCAGTGTTGAACTCTGGGGAGCAAATTGTTTCCTCTAACAGAGCCTTATTGTACAGATATTCAGGGAGGAGAGGAAGGGAATTCCATCCAACCTCATAGACATCTGCAAAAAAACATAATTTAATTTTGAAATTTTAAGCAAAGGTTACAAGAAGCAAACATTATTCATAAAGAAATTTTCTGTTTAGCTCCCTTTACAATACAACATAGAACCATTAAAAAAAAAATATTTGTGTTGAAAGGAATCTTAAAGATCATCTTATTCCAGCTCCCCCAACTCCACAATGGGCAGCAATGTCTCCCACTAGACCAGGTTGCTCAGAGCCTTATCTAATCCAGCCTTGAACTCCTCCAGGAATGGGGCATCCACAACTTTTCTGAGTAACCTGTTTCAGATCTCACTACCCTCTGGGCAAAGCATTTCTTCCTAACACCTAAACTAAACCTCTTCCCTATCACTATCTACCCATGTAAAAAATCCCTGTCCCTATTTTTTTATAAAGAAAAATAAATGTTAAAAAGTTACTGATGTTTAAATCACCTCTTTAAATCTTTGGTTTGGATACAGAGCAGCTGAGAGGGTCTGCTCTTTAGAATATCAGCTATCTGTACCATTCTGTACAGATAATCTGGAAGAGGCTCTGTGAACATGATCATATACATACATGATAAAGTTATCAAGAAAGTCGTCTTAATTTAAACTGAAAAAAATTTTATTAGAGGTTATTCTGACTTCAATAAGCAGCCTTCAATGTTAAGCAAAAACAAAACTTCTGTTTTTTCTTGTCTTAATAAATCCCAATGTTGGGACATCCCAGTTATGGCTGAAGAGACAGTGAGAAGTTTTAGGATAATCATGCCAATAAAGCCCTCTGCTTGAGAGCTACCTGCTTGACAAAGGAACTCTTTCTTACCAGACTTACCACCTTCTTGAATGAAACAGATTTCTTCATCCCCCTAGTTTTCTTGGTTGGAAATGTGATTTCTTTTTTCCACACTTTAATTGGATCTATGCTAGCAAAACATTTGGAGTTCAGCCTCAGCCATTTTGTCTTTCTTCTCAGGAAGAATGTTGGCCATCTGACAAAATGATAACTGAGCAAGAACATTTTTAAGAGCTAAGCTCACAGTGCTGCCAAAGCAACACCTGCAGCAGCAGCATATGTTGCACTGGGAATGCTTGTAAGTTTCCTAAGCAGTTTTACTTGCTAAGGGGAGGAGACACCTGTCTCTAACTGCCTGCAGTCTCCAGAGCTGGCACAGGCCTATTTTATTTTTTTAAGATATTGTGCCACTTCTCCTAAAAACCTGTAGTTGCTTCATTGGTATCTTTCACCTACCATTTGGACGTGCATTACAGTGTACTTTATACAACTATATCATTATCCATGGGAAGAAATTCACAGGCATGGTAGACATGTGAATGACACTCTGAAATACAAATTCTGTCATTATGTTAGACATGTGGCTGGCAGGATTTCAACAGATGGAATTAAATGATTAGCATAACGAAATAGCAGTTTTTAACTACACAAGGTGGTGTAAAGAACAAGTCCTGCTGTGTTATTAGTCTTTGATGTTTATTCATTCACATTTAAGTAGTTCCCTTCTGTGCGAAGTAGCCATCAGTACAGTAAGAATGTTCCTGCTAGAACATGCACTTGTTACTGCCACTGTGGCATTTTCTGTGACATGGATCATCACTGGCAAGACTATGAAACAATTTTTTCAAGAAAATGGAAACAGCAAAAGGAACATACAAATATGGAAGTATTGCTGAAATTTTAACACTGCTGATTTCCACATTTTCTACAAAGTTTATGGTCAATTCACGTATTGTATGTATGTCATTCAATGTATTAAAAATTCATGTGAGATCATTTGCACTATGTGTGCTCACATGGAGTTTTGCCCAGCTGCATTTTATGTTGTCACTATTTATTTCCACTTTTAAATATTGTGCAGTTCAAATTAGGTTCATTGTTATCCCCATCTTTTTGATACCACCATGCAGCATTGCTTTCAGGACTCTCAGCAACACCTTAGCTGTTCTCCCTTTTAATTTGCGTAGTGATCAGGTAAACCTGCAACCACAAAACCAAGTACTGCTTCAGTATCCAGCACACAGTAGTAGACAGAATAGCATCACCAAATGCTCAATAGAATCTTTTTGCTGTTTCATTTTTAAGAAGCTAATCTATTTACTAAGAACTCTTTGGAGGATCATTCAGTTATGAATTTCTCAGGTCAAATAATCTTCACAGTTCTTTGTTCAAATATTTAATAAATCTCTTAGAAGAAAAGTGAACCACATAGGTTCTAAGAATAGATCTGTCATAGTAAATATCTGCCTGTTCTTACCTCTTGCATTGATACTAACACATATCCTGAGCTAAGCTTGTTTGTGAATTATTTAAATAGATATGTACTTGATCAAAGATATGCCTCTGATTGATGGAAACATTACTTTTCTCTGCAAATTAGCAGTTATGTGACATATTTCAAATAACAAGAGAAAAATATACATTTGATGCAACTGTGGAATTAAGATCACTGCACTTCTGAAAACTTTAGGTTACTTCATAAATAACAATATATTCATTTGGGAGCAGAAAATGAATGACAGTGTCATTAACTGCATGTTCTTGATCAGTTTGAAAATGGTCCAATAAGTAGTCACATTATCATTACTTACCTTTAACTGGTTGATGAAGGATATTTTCTTCTTTCTTTTGTGATAATTCATTTCATAGTAACAGAGGGTTGTTTTCAACAGAAGTACTTGTCAGCTGTTCTATTTATGGCCCCTCCAATGAACAGGTTTGTATTCTAGTTTCTTCCCAGCTCCTTGGAGTATTAGACAAACACTAAAAAACAATTTATGTGTAGAAGAGAGAAAGAGAAAAAGTGTTTTCCATTTCTAAGCCATATTTTCTTGTGTTACTATGTCTTTTAAAATTTAACATTAAATATTTCCTTTCATTATAAATTGCCCTGTGGTACAGTCTTGCCCTAAACCAAAAGTGAGGGATTTTTAGTGTCAATTAAGAGAAGTGTAGTTTTTATTAGTCAGTTTAGCTGACTAAAAAAGATCAGCTAGTTCAGCCCCAGTCCCTCTCCAGCTTAAGCTCTTCTAAAAGTTATTTGCCTCTGCAGGAATATTAAAGCCAAAGAAGTCATTATTTATTATGGATAACATTTATGGGTACAAAGAAACCTTTGAAATGCCTGATTAAGCTGTATGGCCAGAAAAGCTGTTGAAGTAACTGAAGTATTTTTCCAATGTTTTTATATTTAAAAATACTGTGTTGAGGCAAATATGATACTACAGAGCACCACTGAACAAATTATACAAGTAGCAATGAGGAAAACTACAGCTTACCTTCATCCTTTTCATTTCAATTTCT
Organism: Pseudopodoces humilis; assembly: GCF_049639895.1. Lineage (NCBI taxonomy): Eukaryota > Metazoa > Chordata > Aves > Passeriformes > Paridae > Pseudopodoces > Pseudopodoces humilis. The sequence goes on from NC_142202.1 coordinate 87,729,100, forward strand.
GAAAAACAGGACTCATCGGGAAGGGGACATATGCATTTAATTTCAGGTTCTGTCTTGGAATAATTCCTTCTTCTTTCTGACTGACTAAATGATTCATTTCCATCTTTTGCATTTCCTTGCTGAATACCTTCCTGTATCAGGTAAAAGTCTTTGAAAGAACAGCTTAATATCTAGTATGAAAAGTGAAGAAATTCTGGCCCTAATATATTAAAAGCAGATATTCTTTGGAAGACTGAGCTTAAATTGTTAAATTTAAGTGTAGAATGTAAAATTCATATTCAAATCTAAATAAAGCACAAAATCAATAACTTTTAATTTTACATTTCATATTATTTAATCTGTTTCATAAATCTAGTGGTTGCTTTTATTATCTTCATAGATTTGAAGACAAAATAACTCTGTTCAATCAGTATTTGGGCTATAGTTGTACTTCTTCCAAATTCACATTTTATTAATTACAGAATAATATTTTCTTTCATAAATCTTTGAAATTAGCATAATTCCTTGTTTGAAATTAATGTTGACTATCCACTTACTGTTAATATAGGGTGATTTTCCTGAAGTTAAATCATATTTCTAGGTTGAAACAGACATACATGTCATGGCCTACAACCAAGTGACAACCTATCTTTTTAGTTAACTTGAGCATTTGTATATTGTAGAAATATTGGAGAGACACCTCCTTACAGTTTTTCTCCTGCATTAATGCAGAACTTCTAGATGCATGGTCTCCAATAAATTTGTGTGTTTATGAGTGGTTTTCACAGCCTTTTCTCCTCTAATGCAGATCAAGTGAATAATTATTTTGGTGTCTTTGCCATAGATTTTCAGCAAGTTGTCTATCCTAAGCCCAAGCTTTCTCACAAATAATATAAATGATACAAACATCTCCAATGTTTAAAGCTTGCTTTATTTCCTCTATTTAAGGATACCTTGGAAGTACCATCATAGTAATTTAAGCTGATTTCTTTCTATTTTTTTCTTATCTTTTCTCAATTTTCTCTCCACAATTTCTAACTTGAAATCATTTTTAGTCTCACATATGTAGTACCATCAGTCTCATTGTTAAGACCATCTCATTAGATAACTTTGGAGTATCTTTCTCTCAGAATAGCTCATTATCTGAAGAATTTTTCAGTTCATTAACTCTTAATTTCCCATTTAAATACCTTTCCTGACCCTTAACTGAACGATGTTTCACCCTATCATCATTAAATCTCCCCCAGAATTGTGTGTGTATATGTGGTAGAAAGTGGGGACTGACTTGCAAGTGCTTGCTTGTGAGGTTTTATTGATGACAACAGAAAGCTTAAAAGTGTATTTAGAACTACAATCAAAATTTTTAATCAGTTTCTGTAGAGATTAGATTATCTAGAAATATAAAAATCTCTGTTTAATATTGGAAACATCTTCCCTACACTATTTGGAGTTTGAGTCTTAAACAGTTCTGGTTGTTACTCATCATTTCTTCGTGTAGCTAGTTTCTTAAAGCTCCTCCTTTAGCATGAGTATGGCATAGTTGATGAACATGTCAAGTACCATATATTAGGACTTATCTAGACATAGACTATAATTTTGTTTCTTTATTGAAGTCCAGGATGCGAAGCATTAAAATACATTTATTAGTGCTTGATATTTAAGCTTAAAACTTGTCACACAGGACTATGCAAAACTAACTTTTCCATCTAGAAGAGAAATTACTTTGCTACATAGACCAACCAGTTGTTTAGAAATGTGTCATTTTTATGGTTTTGTTACCTTCTTCTCAGTTTAATTCCTGTTTTTAATGTTTGATTGGTTTCTTCAGCAAAAGTGTTCGCCTCTGTGTTTTTGTGTGCTACTGCTGTTACCCACTGACTGACATGCCTCAGTGTCTTGAAAGATTATTTCATATATTGTAAGATTATTTCTGGATCATTGTGTTCTTGATAATACAGAATACCAGCATCAGCTCTACTAAATCCTTAAAAAAAAGCAATGTATCCAGGAAATTTTATATTTGAAATACCATAAAAAAGACAATTAAATGACAGTTCTATTCCAAAAACAGGAAGAAATATTAATGATAAAGACTATTTTTTTAGAAACAGTGATCAGCAATAAACAGATGTTTAGTCCAGATGGAACTAGCTAATACTGTACAATGTGCAAAATCTGATGACTGAAAAAATCAGTGAGCTGACCAGTTAGAATTATCTTTGACTCATTCTGACTGTCTTTATCTCACTCATTAGCAGAAAAATGAATTAGTATCACGTACTGGGTGCAAATTACTAAAGGCTGATGGACACATTTTCAAGGATGGCTTTTCCACTATTTATTTTACATACAACTATGCATCATAGTAAATTTAAACGAAAAATAAGTCCATTGAAAATTAATTAATGTTTACTGGAGAAGAATACTTTGTTGCAACTTCTGTCTGTTAGTTCCAGCTGGTGGCTGAGCCTCATGCAGTGGCTCTCACCACCCTGTGTTGGGATGATGAGAGAAACAGAAGGGTAGAACTGTGAACACTTGTGGGTTGAGATAAAGATTGTTTAATGGGGAAAACAAAGCTGCACACACAAACAAAGCAAACCAACTTCCCATGGGAAGGAAGGTATTCAGCCATATTCAGGAAAGCGGGAATCAGTGACACGTCACGATGACATGGGAAGACAAACACCGTCATTCCAAATATCCTTCTCTTCCTCTTCCCATAGCTGTCATGCTTCTCATAGCTGAGCATGATGCCATACAGTACGGGATGTCCCTTTGGTCAGTCTGGGACAGCAGTCCCAGCTGTGTCCTCTTCCAACTACTTGTCATCCTCAGCCTGTGCCCTGGTGGGGTGGTTGGTGGAACAGAAGAGGCCCTGAGGCTATGCAAGCTGCTCAGCAATAATACAAAATGTAGCACCGTAACACCTACTAGGAAATTAACAAAGCCAAATCAGCAGTTGTCTATACAAACTCCAGCAAAGTTTTAAACCTGACTGCATGTAGCCAATTTTTTCTGCATTTCTGACTTACTAGAGTATTAATTCCTAATTAATTCTGAAAAGTCTAATGTCTGAAAATAGCTTACTTGAAGAAAATTAAAATTAGACAGTTCCACCAAGCTTCTACATGCTGTCAAATGGAATTTGCAGGCTCTTTCTTTCAATTATCTTTTCATTGTGTCTTTATGTCTCTTGTCTCACTAGACTAGCCTCAAAATGTAGTCACTTAAATCTAGTTAGTCTGTACTTTCTTGTAGTGGGTTGAATCTGTCTGGATGCCAGATACCCACCAAAGCCTCTCTATCACTCCCCTCCAAAAGCAGACAGGGGAGAGAAAATATAAACAAGGGATCACAGGTTGAGATAAGGACCAGGAGAGACCAATCACCAAATACCATCATGAACAAACCAGACTCCTAAAATTAGAGATATTAATTGAATTTATTACAAACAAAATCAGAGCAGAATAATGAGAAGTAAAATAAAACCTTAAAAACACTTTCCCTGCACCTCTTTCTCCTTCCCAGCTCTGCCTCTTTCCCTGGTGGAAAGAGACTGGGAATGTGGGTTATGGTCAGTCCATCACAAGCTGTTTCTGCTGCTGATCAGGGAGAGGAGTATTGGATCCTTCCCACAGGACATAGTTCTCCATGTACTTCCCCAATGTGAGTCCATGTCATGGGCAGCAGTTCTCCACAAGCTGATGCAATGTGGGTCACTCTTCTTTGGGATGCAGTCCTTCAAGGACAGGCAGCTCCAACGTGGGCTCCTCTCTTCACAGGTCTGAAGGTCCCTGCCAGGAGCCTGCTCCAGCAAGGGCCTCTCACAGGGTTACGGCATCCTCTCAGGAATCACCTGCTCCAGTGTGGGGCTCCTCCCCAGACATCCCTGTGGCCCTCAATGGGCTGCAGGGGCACAGCTGCGTCACTGTGGGCTGCATCAGGAATCTCAGCTCTGGCAGCTGGAGCACCTCCTGGCCCTCCTTCTGCATTGACCTTGGAGTCTGCAGAGCCATTCCTCTCACATATTCTCACCCCACTCTTCTCTGGTTGCAATTGCATCTGAGCATTAACTTATTTTTCTTATTAGATATGTTCTCACAGAGGCATTACCATAATTTCTAATTAGCCAGCCTTGGCCAACAGCAGTTTTGGAGCTGCCTGGGATTGGCTCTCCCAGTCATGGAGGAAGCTTCTGGCAGCTACTCACAGAAGCTTCCCCTGTAACCTCCATGGATAGCAAAACCTGCTCATACAAACCCAATTAATTTCTATGTAATTTTACATTACATGCTGTAGTGCCATTGCCATCCGTTTTTCTCTGTGTTTCTGAAGACACTTGCAATTAAAGTATTTGTCTTAGCAAAAAATCCATGGGTCACTTCTGGTGTCTATATGTGCATAGACACCTGGATCCTAGACACTTAATTTAATAACTCCATGTGCATTTATTTAGTGACAAAATGTATACTAAGAAACCTAACTTCAAGTAGATGTTTCTTGAAATCTTTACTTGAATATTTTGCAAAGGGTAGAGATACACCATCTCTATCTTTTTGTCAGCCTTGATAGAGCAGCACTTCATAATGCTCAGCTTATAAATTACTTAATGTAACTACAAGTTTACAGCCTAACAATTGCCATTAGTTTGTAATCATAAAATGGTCAAGTGAGCAGTAATTCTCAGAGCACCTTTATCCCATATCCTTATGGGATGAAAGACATGAAATGTCTTTAGCAGGACTCATGCATTTTTATGGAGAGTAAATGAGAGTTCTGTCCCTATGTCTGACTCTAATGGAAATTTGCAGTCTCAGATGTCACCATAAATCTTTCTGAGAGCTGTACACACCATTCAGAAACTCAGTAGCAGCTGTTTCTGTCTTCTGAGGTTATGCATTTTTACCTCTGTATTGTTGTACAACTGCCAGCAGTGATTTATTATTTTTAATACATGCATATACACACACAGTGTAAAAAATATTATTTTAGAAACTTCATTGAATTTCTCTGATCCCTTTTGTCCTCTTTTTTCAGGATAAAAGCCGAATTCATTGATCTTACCATTTTTCACCATCCATGATTAGCTTGTCCATATCAAATTTTTATAACAAGATTCCTGTATAGGTCTACAGACAAAAAAAAAATATAGATTTTTCAAAAATGCTAAGAGAATATTATTCATTATTGCCTGTTTCTCTTGAGTCTCAGTGATTAGTCTGCAAAGAATTCTATTAAATAGAATTCCATTAAACTTACTAAACATTAGCACAAATTGATAACTTCAGGAAATATGACACAGACAAAATATTTTGTACACAGATTTTTTTTCTTTAAAAAGCTCACTGGCAAATGTAGATTTTAAAGAAATAAACCCTGAAATTTGTCATTGGAGAAGGACATTATATACTGGACATATACCATGAAAAATATATACTAATTGTAACTTTTTCTAAATATCTGAAAATATAATATAAGTCTATCTGGTATTTTGGGGGAAAATATTTCCTTTGGAGAAAACACTGATTAAAGAAACTTGAGCGTATCTGTATATGGTGTAAGTTAAAATACCAATGTTAGACACAGAAATTCTTGTAATTAAGCATGTTTTAAATTTACTTATTCCTAATTTGGAACCTTTGTCTTTTTAAATGTATCAACTTTAATTATTTTTTTAGAATAAAGTTACTAATTAGAATATTTTCAATGTGTACTTATACCCATATACAGATAATATGGAGCTATTTAGAAATGTAGAATTATTTTTTCAAACCAAAATCTGCTACAGTGTGTATTTTTAGCAGCAGATAAACACTTTTTTTTTTGTTTCCCCTTTCAGTTCTCCAAGTACTTGTATTCACCTTCATTCCTTTATTGTCTTGACATGTGAATCATTAAAGATGCACCAACATAAAGTGCACTCAGTTATCTTCCCCTTACTGTGCTGCCAGGATTCTGATTTGCAAATTATCAGATACATCTTCTTTCTCGTCAGAATGTCTTTTACTTTATTATGTACTGCAGAACCATCTGTCACACTGACAGTATTAATATGTGCTGTTTCTATTAGATAGTCTCCATTGTTTAAAGTGAGTGATTTTTCTGCTTAAACTAAATTTTTGTAGCAAGACTGGAGTGTGGAGATGTGTGATTTTGCTTCCATTATATTTTTCTTCTTGTTGCTTGTTGTTTACAATTCATATGACAAACATTTTAGCTTCACTCTGAACTGATGCCCTACTTTACTTTTGGAACATCTATTATAAAAGCTGGAGTTGTGCTACATTTAAATGAACCACAGAGGCCTACAGCAAAGCTCAGTGAAGAATTTGTTTTCCCCCTGCTATAATAATGTGCCACTTGAATTATCCCCACAGAAATGGTACATATTGCCTCAAGTACTACAGCTTAATCCTGCTTCTGTACAAGTCAGTGCTTACTTTTCCATTCACTTAGCAGGGCATAGTCAACAAGCCTTACATTGTAAATGTGACTATAAAAAGTTTCCTATTTGACAGTCTAATCTTCAGAGATAAATTTACTTATGCATAGTATAAGACATTTATAGTAAGATAATCTTTACCATCAAGATTATTTTACATACAGAAATAAATCAATGGTTTACTGCTAGCCTGTCCTTTCAGTTACTGTGGTTCTTACCTGTTTTTTCTTTTCCTTTCCAATAGACAGAACTCTGATTTATTATATTTTTAAGGTTAATATTTTACTAGTATGAAATGGATAGCTAATAAATACTACATCTTTTGAAGAGGCCTCATTTTAAGCTTAATTATTTTAAAATGTTTTTCAGTCTTTTAATAGCATTTCAGTGGCTGACTGTCTCCCTAGCTGTGTAATAACTATTTTGTTATTTGTTCAGATATTATCCTAAATCATTCTCTGAAGAGTTTAAGACCAGACTTAAATCTAGTGGCAGTTGTAAAAATCATTCAGATTACTACTTGGGGAGCAGATCTTGCATTTAGCTTCATGAAAATTTTCAACTTTGTCTATTTTCCATAAAATAATCAGATAGTGTATACGGATATCAATGCAAAGCTATTCAACATCAATAATGTTGCTACAGACAGTCTCTATTATCCTACTTACTGCAACTGAAACAAAAGGAAACAAATGGAAAGACAAACCAAAGAAACAAAACATTCTACAAGGCACTGAGGGCATAATACACACAAAGGCATAGACCATTTTTACTATAAATCTTTTGGCTTCATAAAAGACAGTGTAAGAATGGGACTTCTGATAGTCTATCCCATGATCACTTTTGTTCCTGATCATGTTTGTAATATGCTGTCAGTGCTGTACCTGGAACGTTCTTTGTGTACATGCCATGTTTTACAAAATCCTGAGCTTCTTGAGTGGCTCCTTAAAGAAGATTTACAATACATTTTTGAGAATTTCTAGTGTCCATTAAAATTAAGTATCTTGTATGAATACTTTTTTAATGCATTAAATTGCTGAAAAAAACCCATGATCATTTGGTTATTGCCCTCAGTGGCATGTTTCTTGGTAAAAATAAAGCTAAACATTCAAATGATAATCCTACAATTTTTTGTTCTTTTTATGATTAGTTTATAGAGAAGCTCACTGAACAAACTGAAGTACCTGCTGGTTTTTAGTCTTTATTTGCCTGCTTCTAATCTACTACTGAATGTCTCTTTTTTCATGAAAAAAAAAATCATTTCAACAACTGTTTCTGCACAAGTTTCAAGTGAAGCTGTATACTCAATGTTAATCCTGGTTGAATCAGTTTCAGCTTCAGACTTTAAACTGTTTTCAGCCTATCATATCTGCATGACAAACATGAATGACATCAGGGCTCTATTGGTTTCAATTTCTTTTTCTTGTACATTATCTAAGAAAAATTAATAATCACTTAAAATGGGTATTGCATGGATTCACAGTGATTAAGACTCTGAATGATAGACAGCCTTTTAAAACATAAAGCCTTCAAAGAATAAAATTCATCTAGTACAGTGTATTTACTGCATCTATGTTAAATTTGAAATAGTAGCATTTATATTTTACCTCTAACTTGATTGACATAGTGGCACTGAATTGTTTGGTTTGTTGGGGTTTATTGTTTGGGTTTTCTCATGAAACTTTTTTGGATTTTTTTTTCACTGTAATGGCTAAAATAGTTGTATTATTTGTTGTAGACCAGGGTTGGAATTTTTACTATACAGAGCACAGTTTATTCTCTGCAGTGTTTTCACAGAATCACAGAATGGTTTAATTTGAAAGGCACCCCTGGAGGTTATCTTGTCCAATGGCCCTGTTCCAAGCAGCATCACATAGAACTGGATGTGTTTGGAATATCTCCATGGATGGACACTCTGCAACTTCTTCAGGCAAACTGTGCCAGTGCTCAGTCACTCTCACAGTGAAAAAGTGTTTTCTGATGTTCAGACAGAGCCACCTGTGTACAGCTTGTGACCATTGCCCCAGTACTGTCACTGAGCACTGCTGAAAAGAGACTGGGTATTTCCTCTACATGCACTACATTCAGGTATTTGTAGACACTGATGAGAGTCTTGTTTTCTCCAGGCTGTACAGCCAGCCACAGGTCTCTTAGACTTTTCTCATAGGAGAAAAGTTCTGGTCCCTTTATCATCTTGGTGGCCCCTTACTGCATCCTCTCCAGTAGGTTCACTTCTCTCTTTCACTGGGGAGCCCAGAACAGCACTCAGAATTTGGTCTCACCAGTGCTGAGCAGAGGGTAAGGATCATCTCCCTTGACATGATGTCGAAGCATCTCTTATTGTAGCCTTGAATAACATTAATATGTTTTGCCAAAAGGGCACCTTTTCTGGCTTATGTTTTCACAATTATGTTTTTAAAAACAAAATTAGGGTAAGTTTTGGAAAAATTTCCATGTATGAATAAAAGTAGGGTGGAGTTGGTTTTGCTCAACAAGACTTTTTTATCAAAAGGTTAAGGTAAATAACTGTCTTTAGAAAATTACCTAGATTTGTCATCTATGTATTCTATAAGTTAGAAAGGATTTGTTTCTTTACACTGGAGTTGCTTTTCAGTCTTTGGGCTCAGTAGAACTTGCCACTAGTAGATGGAAAAAATTAGTCTCAAATAGTTAGTACACACACTGAAGCAAGTGGGAACAATCTGCTTGAGCACTGACTGGAGGTGGTTTTATGTTTTACATGGGAATGAATTCAAATAGACTATGCACCCATATAGTGACTGACTGCAGAACAGTGAATCAAATGCAGAGTTCTTTCAATTTTCTATATTATTCAAGTCCTTTACACCATTTTAAGTAGCTTACTATATTAAGGGGGTCTAAACCTCTTTGTTTTGTTTGGGGTTTTTTAATTAAAAATCACTATTTCTTCCTAGCCTCCATGATGCTAAAATATTTACCACTGTATATGTCCCAAATACATATGGCTGTGAGCTGTTAGTAATTCTTGTTTTTTTCATTCTGAAAAACAAGGATCACCCCTCTTTTGTTTTATTCTAGCCCCATCTGTAGACTGCAAAGAATACAGCTATGTTGAATGTACATAAAGACCTCCAGGTGTAGCATACTTAATGGGCTGTGAAATTTAACTTCTCAGCCAACTGACAGTGGATGCCAGCATGTCCTGGAGAACATCCAAGAGAGTGACCTTCCACAAAGCTCATATTGAAGTGTCTACCTGGTAAAACACCAAGAACATATGGAATGATACATATACCCTCAATTGCATTTCCATTACCTGCAGTTTTTTCTGCAAAATTTAGTTTACGTCTCTTGTTTTAGTTATTGATCTCATGTTAAAAAAGTTGGAGTTCTGGCAATCATTTCACAAAAATGCATAGAGGAGAAGCTCCATTTCTACTCAGAATCTTAAATCCTGATCTAGCTGAGAGCTGTCTTTTTGCTCTTCTGGCCTACCATCAAGTTGTTTTAGAGGTCCTTCTTTCATCATTCCTAACAATTGAGACCTGTTGAAATATTGTATTTAGAAGGGAAGAAAAAATTTGGATAATAGGTGAATTTGGAGATAGGATGAAGTTTTAAAAAGAAAAAAGATTAGTTATCACAAGTGTATGAATTACCTTCTAACTTGATACAATTCACAAACTTCTTTTGTGTTATATGTAAAAAAGTGCAACTATATGAAGAGAATGACAGATTATATAGTTACTTTTTATTATTTTTGTGTTTTCCTTTATTTTCTTTACATTATATTTCTAGGGAAGGAAAAAACATGCAATCTAAAACCAGTGAATAAATGTAGAAACACTTATGAGTGTTTGATGAGGCAGGGGCTGATAAAAGTCTGTCTGACAGGACACAATATATTGTGTTGGAAAATATATTTTGTAGGGCAACACAGATTTATTTTTGCACTATATTAACTTCTTTATTTTCTTACTTTTATTTGTCTTTCTGTGAAAAAGGCTCAGTCATGGATTATGGGATACCTGGCAAATAAGCTATCTCTCTCTTCCTATCAGAATCTTCTACAGTGTTTTATTACTGCTATATTCTATTACCCGTATAGGCTACCAAGGAAGAAAAACAAACCTGTTTTTTAAACTCTATTTAAGACCAGTATAATTGAAACTAATGGATAAAATATATATTGCATTAGTGAGGTGATGAGTAATAATAATTCTATGTCTTGCTAATTCTGTCTATCCTAGCTGTATTTCATGTATTCTTCTGAACTGGTTGAATCAACTTCAAAGAATAATATTTACATTGAAGGCAGGTGTAATTTATAGTCAAATAGAGAACAATCAATAAATTTAATTTTAAATTATTTTCTTTGGTGAAGTCAAACTTTCATGTGAAAAGTTTTTAAATATTTCCACTGATTTTTTTGTGGGACTTACATACATACAGATAATTTCTTGTGGGACTTACAAAGATGAAGCAATCTGTCACATCTTATTTATGAAGGCTTTTTTGATTTTGACGCAACAGAACTAAATGGGGCTACCATGTAGAAGTTTTCTGGCATATAAAAGTGATGTCTTTTTCAGGAGAGTGAGATGGTGAGCTGTTCACACTACACAGTATTGTCGATAACAATGTGAAGTATGGAGGTGGTTCAGAGCAGCTGATTTGGTAACACTGGATTGTCCTCTTGATACTTACTAAAAAGGGAATGCAACCCCCATTTGGCACATGTTCTTTCAAGTAAAGGTTCTAAAGGCATCAATCCTTAAAAAAAAAAAAAAAGATAAGGAGAAAGAAAAATAGAAAAATACATAGTCTGTGGACAAAAATATACAAAGCAAAAAGTGGCTTAAAAGTATACAAAAAAGACAGTAATTGTGACTTCAGAGGGAAATTGAGAAAATTTCACTTTAACAATAGGGAAAAAAGTCTGTATTGGCCTGTAATTGATATTTTGGGACTTCCAAGATTTTGATGTTAATTTTGTGAAAGTAGGTTAGTCATCAGACGTAAAACTGGGATTTACTGGATTATAAGTATACTTTTTATCAAAATCAGAGAAGCAGCACATTAGAGCTCCTGTTACTCTACAGTAAGTGACCTACTTGTTTGAGGAAAAACCCACAGGATTATTCTTTGGGTATAGACCTGCTTTGCAAAAGTAGAGTGTCAAAAAATAGATCCAGGCAGCCTTAGAACAGTCTTTAGAGCACTATTTGGTGGCTCAAAAGCAAGTTCATCTATGAAGGTTTACACGTCATTTTGCAGTCAGACGGTTTCTCAGATCACACACTGAAAGACAAACAATAGCACCGTGTAATATGGTATCTGGAAAGCAGTTGAGCATAAGGGCCACATTGACAAGTTTTCTTTTCCTGCTTGTTCTCCCTTGACATCCCTGTCACATTGCAAAAGAAACTAAGGCTTCCATTATTTTACTCAGGCATTAAATGTAAGTTATGATTCAGCAGTTTTAGGTCAGTGTTGTTTTCACAATCTTGTGTACTCAGATGCACTCAGAGAACTGTTCCTTGATTATGACAGAAAATGTGTATGCTATTTTTTTCCCAGAGGTTGGTTGGTTGTTTTTTTAATTTAAGAACCAAAAACCCATATTGATTTTCCTTGGACAACACAGATCTATACTTAAAGGTTAATCTTCTGGGAAATTATTTGTATGTTTAGGCACATTTCTTCAATAGCCCATTCAGTTTCAGGAAAATAATGCCTGGTTAAAGATGCAAGACAACTAAATGGAATGTCCTATTGTCTTTTGCTAAGCATTATGCCATAGGCATGACAATCCTAATAAAGAAATATCAAGTTGGTTGCCAAATCATAGACACAAGGTATGTCACAAGAAAGCCATCTATTCTACTTTCTATTTAGAAATTAAACATTCTTCAATGTTCTATTCAGTCAATTCCAAACCCAGCTCCTTTCTCACATTTTGGTCTTTAAATTACATAGGACATTAAGAAAGAGGATTACAGCATTAATTAAAACATCTGCACACTGAAATACAGTTGTAGCAGGATGAATAGTTAAAAATCAGGTCATAGAAGTTTCCTGTTTGTCTGGGAGACTAATCATTCTTCCATGGAAGTTGTCTTCCTGTTGGGAACAAGAAAAAAAGCATTATGATTAAAGGAAGCAGAATTCACAGGAAGAATACAATTTAATGCAAGAAAGAATTACAGTATAATGTAAAATTAGGGGGAAAATGTTATCAAAGAAACAAATAATTTAGAACTTATATTGAGGTAGAAAGAATTTAAGCAAAACAAAGTAATTGTCAGGGGACATTACAACCTAGCACTGATTAGGAGCTGGGTAGTTGAGCGATGGGTGAGGTGAACAAGAACTGAACACTGTGAGCTTTGGTACAAACACTGGATCAACAAGTGACAGGAGAACAATACTCCAGAATAACTTAGATATATAACAGTGCTTTATAAAAGATATCACTTTCATTTTGTGAATTAACTGAAAAATGAAAATAAAATTCTTCTACCTGAAGATAATAGATCACTCTTTTGGTTTTACTAAATCACATGAATTAAGATCACAGACAAGTAAAAGTTTCTGAACATGGGAAATATTAATATTTACTACAAAAATAAGAATGTTGGATAATTACTTAATGCTTCGTAAAATCTATTTCAATCACTGACATCTATTTCAGTCAACTTCCATCTCCATTACTATTTTAGCAGAACCTCATAAAAGAATAAATGCTGAGAAAAAAATGGCAGTTTATCTATGTTCTTCCAATGCAGGGAATTTTCTACTTCTGTTTAAATTTTGTTGTTTTTACTATTCTTGCCATAAGTTCTTATATAAGACCATTAGAAATGAGCATCCAGATGCTAGATAATAGTTTTTTTGTATCATATACACATTTTTCCAGACCAGGTCTACATGAACATTCTCAGTGAATAATGTTATGTGACTTCTTGTGATGCTTTGTAGTATTCCATAACTCTCTATTTCCAAATTATTTAATGAGTGCAGTGCTTTTAAGAAAAGTCCTACTCCTACCAAGGTATAATAAGTGTTTCTATGATGTGAGTGCTTCAAATGTGATTGAATTTCAATTACAGATTAGTTCAGGATCACATCTCATTCCATTACTGATGTTCTATGTTTGAACCCAGACCCCTAGAGATCAAACACGGGTGTTATGAACCAATTATGTCATCTTTCCATTTGAAGTGTTTCTCATAAGGTGCTGAGCACAGCCTTTCAACACCCCTCCTCCCCTCTGCCACCCCCCCAAACACATTTGAAGCCCTGTGCTTTGGTAACACTACTGCATCAATTTAAGAGTGAGACTGCCACAAACTTTGCTTTGTGAAACCTATTGTCATTCATATGGTGTTTCTTAGTCAGGCAGATTTCTCCGGAGAGCAAGCCTTTTTGTGCTTTGATAGACCAGGCAATAATATTAGGAACTCTTCCAGTTCCTACAAGAAAGCTGGAGAGGGGCTTTTTACAAGGGCACGTAGTGACAGGACAGGTACTACAGTGACTTTCTAAACTGAAAGAGTGTAGGTTTAGATTACCTATTAGAAAGAAATTATTCACTGTGAGAGCAATGACACTGAAACAGGTTGTCCAGAAAAGCTGTAAATCTGTGGATGTCTCATCTCAGGAAGAGTTCAAGGCTAAACTGGATGGTGCCCTAAATTTACCTGATGCAGCAGGTGGTATTCCTGCCCACAGTGGGGGTGTTGAGACAAGATGATCTTGAGAGTCCTTTTCATTCCAAACCATTCTGTGAAATCTGGCATATCACCCTAGCAATAGCATTCTATCTCTTGGCAAAGACTAACCATTTGAATATGAAAAAATATTACCTTGCTATATTAATGATGTTGGGTTTGGTACTGAAAGTGGCAAGACACTCTTACAGGTGATGTGACTTTTGTGTGCACTGGAGACAGTTGTAGTGATTATATCCAGAATAAAACATATACATTTAAATTTCCATGTGTCCCTGTGTTTACATGTAAACAACATACAGCCAGCCAGCTGTCTATGCTGCTGCTGTAGTCAATGAAAACATAGTGCAGTCACTTCTTCCGGAAAGGCAAATCAACCCTCCCTGGAGACCTGGTGCTCAAGTGTCTGTTTCAGGCTCTGCTGCCTAAGCATTCATAGAAATGCCATTGCAAATGCCCTAGAGTAGCCAAAACTTTCACAACAGCCTAGCAGATCTCTGGCAGGTCTGGTAGCAGCCTGGGTCTTCAGCCTCTAAAGCAGTGGGCCATTGACTCATATCCCTAAGGACATGAGTCCTTATGTATGTCAACTGTATGGCTGTCTGAGCTAGTTCACTAATTGTACTGGTTAGGTGTTTATCAGATATTATGGGATAAAAGAAAGGACATACATTATGTTTTGCTGTATGTTGATTGCACTTTTGAAATACATTTTTATTGGCTGATTTACTATGCTTTGATTCATAAAATTAAGTGGTCTCAAAGTATACAAGTAGGATTAATTTTGATGAAATTAAACTGGAATACGTGTTCCAAAACCATATCTCTGAATGCAATAGGTTTGCCCACAGAACTAGAACATGACTAATTTAAAGTTTAAAAAAAAGGAAGAAAAACACGAAATATGTACAGTCATAATGTAAGAATCTCAGAATCAAATTATTTGATCTCCAATTCTTCTCCTATCAGATCACATGTCTTGCCAACAGTTTGAGCCTTAGGTACCCAAGCATATTTGTTTGTTTGCTAAATTTAGATCCTAGTTTTATATACTAATACCAAGTATGCACTACCTACTGGATTAAGCTGAAATACTTCAATTTGAACTGAAATACTTCAATTTGTGAAGGCAGTGAAGACATCTTAGAGATAACAATTTTATAGCATCTGTTTTTTGAAAAAGGTTAACAGCTTTAAGGGCTATAGACTCTGTATGCTATAATATATACTCTGACCTATACTGGACCTTATAAAAAACTTGTTGCTTCTTCCTCGGTTTAGTAATAAGGCTGTGCTTTTAAAAAAAGGTTAATTACCAGTGTTACCTACCTTCTGTTTCTAGGCATCCTTGTTTAACACTGATTTAAAGCTCTATCAGAGAGGCAAACTGCATTCTTGATTAGTATTGATTGTTGGTGTAGTGTTGACCCAAACAGATTGTAACAGGGGAATTAAGGCTTGTGTGGCTGCAAGAACAGAACCACACTCCTCAGTAACATAAAATATAAGATTAATTTACTTTGTTGGTTGAGTATAGCAACTGTACAGCAGTTCCTATTTTACAGCACACATACCCACACACACACACAGATTCATACTCACCAATGCCCCAGATCCTTTGGCATGGCTGTGTCCAGAACTATGGAACTGGAGTAGCAGGAGAGTCACTCCTGGCTGGTCCCACTCCTGGTCTTTACCTGCAGCTCTCTGTTTCAGGCTCAACCATCACTGCAGCATTGTGTGTTTGCAAACATGCTCCCCCAAGAGACCACTGTTTTCACTACTCATTGCTTTTTCATTTCTATGGTTAGGACAATGGCCTTGCTGGTCAAGTCATCCTGGATAAATCTTCACAAGTTTCTCCCCTCCTAAGCTAATAAGTCATCATACCCTGGTCATTGAGTCCAACTGCAAACCCAGTACTGCCAAGTCCCCCATCAAAACACCTCTATAAGTGCCACACCTACTCATCTTAAAATATGTACAGAGACAGAGAATCAACCACTACCCTGGACAGCCTGTTCTAATGTTTGATCACCCTTTCAGTAAAGAAATTTTTCCTAATATTCAATTTAAACCTCCCTTGTACAACTTGATGCCTTTTCCTCTTTTCTCACTGATTCTTCCCACAGAAGAGACCAATACCCACAAGCAGTTGTGGGGAGTGGTTCATTATTTCATGCAATAAATGAAATTATTTTACATCTGCATTTTAAATGCAAAACAAAAATATAATACTTGGAAAACACTACTTACCGAACTTTTTTTCAGATCATGAAATAAATTTTATCTATTAATAGATTATTCTTAAATCTTTATATATTTCTTACAAGTAAATTATATATGGAACATTTCTCTGTTATGCTAAACTTTTTCAGTTTCTGACTGTAAATATATATATATATATATATATATATATATATACAGTATATGTGTGCTTGTATATATGTGTGTGTGTGTGTGTGTCCATGTATAGAGAGGAATATACCCCTATATTTACATGTATAGCCACATATGATTTTCATAGTAACATTTTCCAGCCATCAGTGAATCCCTCTTAATATTGATGTGAAGTACTTGCTGTATAGCAGAATAGAACATACAATGAAAATAAAAGCAAAACTAAGTTTTAGCATATTTTGATAGCTCATCAGTAGTCTATCATCATCACCACTTCTATTGCTAGTCACAGTCACAAGTGATATAAAAGCTCCTTCCCTGAGTACCCCAAAAAGCATCCACAAGGTCAGAGGAAATAAATGGAAGTGTTTTCTATACCCAGGTTAGGTGGCAAACAGTTTAATATTGAAGATAGAACTATATGGCCTCTTTGAATACTTAAACACTAATCTATTTGCCTGTTGCTTCTATTAGCACTGCAAAATTGCTAAATTAGGCTTAACCCTTGCTCAGGAGGGGATATAGTCTTGAATGATGATTGTCTTCCTTTGGGATTCTTCATTACTAGCAGAATAAAACATCTGAGCAGATCAGAATACATTATTAGCTGATCAGAACAGAGTCTATGAGTAACCAAGTTAAAATACATAATGATTTATATAACTTTTAAAACATAATATATGATATTTTTCCTTTTTTGAGATGGAAGAAGAATGTTTAAATGTATATTATGCTACAAGTGATAACGAAAACCAGCTGAAAGTAAAAGGAAATTTCTAACAGATGTCATTATCTGTAACTGTGAGGCTTGAACAGTGATCCTCCTTGAAGCAGTAATCCTTCTGGCTGCTGAATGCAGAGTAGTGGACTTGATAGTTTTAGAAAATTAGAAAATAGAATAGAAAACATTATAATTTTTTTTAAAAAATGAGGCTTTATGTACACAAGTTGTCTAAACAGAAATTGATAGGCTTAATAAATAAATCGTTGGAGGCAGTTTCATGATCTGCTTTGGGTTTGGGTTTTTTTTCCACAAATCTAACGAGTGAACGTCTGAAATCCCTCTGAGCTTAGAATATATTAGTCTGCAGAGTTTACAGCAAAGGTTTGATAGAAAGGAAAACAGTTCAGTACTAATGTAATTAGGGATTATGATCCATGTTGAAATTAATTTTTTAATCTATTGCAATATAGAACTAGATATACTCAACTCCTAGTATGACAATAATTTCTTTAATATCTTTAACAAGTCAAAATATTAATAAGGAGTGCTAAAATGAATTTTTTCCTTGGGTATCCATATTTCATACTTGGATTAGAGTTCTAGATTTTTTGTCTTTTCTTATACTCATGATCACTATTTCTTCAGGTCCAAATAATTGTTTTTTCCTCACCCATTCTTTCTTTTTAAGAAAATAAACCTGGAAACAGCTTCCCTGACAAAGAATTACTTGTAACACTTACTATTTTTCAAATGTTATTTATTACCAAGATTTAATGTGATACTGAGATTGTAAAAATACAAAAGTGTTGGTGAATTACTAAGTTAAACCTCCTTTTTCTTTTTTTAAACTTTATATATCTATTTACATTATAATACCACTCTCACTACTATTTTCTACATGGTCATGCAATCAGGACTCTTGCATATTATAACCCTAAAATAATAATTTCTGATAAATGCAAAATATATATGTTTTACTCTTCCATCTAAAAAAGAAGACTAAAGAATATTTATTTTTTGCTAAGCCCTGCCTTGTAGAAAACTTGAGATCCTCTTCAAGCATTTTGCTTTCCCAGAAAAAGAATGTTGAATTATGAGATTAGAATTAATACCCTGAGCAATTTTCCAGCACTTTTACTTAGACAGATTTGCACACTGTGCTTTCTAGCAAATCTCTAAACACATTTGAAATAAATGACCTAAAACTAAAAGGACTGTCAACCCTAATCAGATTTTGAAACATCTGCAACTTTATAACTGATGACTTCTAGATTTAACACAACTGTCTATGGAATTCTTTTTTGTCATAAAACCACAGCAGTGTCTCCTGTTTGTGTATGCAAAGGTGCTTGAGACTGATATCTCTGCTGATTTACATCTCAGCTGCATTTTACATGGTCTTTTTAGACAACTGCTGCCTAGTTTTCTGCAACTTCTTCATTCAGAAGCAAATGAAAATCCAGCATTCAATTTAGATCAAAGCATCTGGTCACAGCAACAATACACATGCTTAAACATGCACATGTACTTTTCAAGTTGCAGGCATTTGCATACATAAATCAAGCACCTGCCCTAGAAAGAGGTTTCATGAATTTAGAAGATTTAATGTCTGAATATGTCCAAGTATTAAAAATTTTGAGGTGCTTTCCTAATAGTTTCTGGAGAATCTGCATAGAATATTTACTTGTAATTCATTCAGAAGTCAACACTCAGAACAGAATATAAACTCTTTCAAATGCACTTCTGATACATAGTGCTAAAATTGTAATAGACATCTGCAAACGTTAGCATTTGTAATGGCAAATCAGTTTTCTTGTACAGAGGCGGTTTAAATATGCACACAGGTGTTGATATGGATATAAGTGCATATATATATTTAAAAATGAATGGGAATTAATAATGTATACAAATAGATATAGTTTCTGCTTATGTTTTAAAAAAAGAAAGTGATTGCTCTTGAAAGATTTCATCACTTTCCTGTTTTAGAATGATTACCCAAAGAAACCTATGTACCTGCAGGGACTTATTCTACTTTAAAGGCCTGTGTGTATGCACACTTATGAATAAAACTTTTTATTTGCTCAAAGAGAAAAGGAACACAGAAATATGAAATTTCCACTTTTTAAAATTTATTTGCAGTTTCTGTTTTTAACAGATCAGCATTTTTTAATGACAGTAGAATTCTACAGTAGCAAGAAATTTATTTTATCCCCATATAATATATACTTTAATTTTTGTTGACTGTTTTTTAGATATATAAATAAAGAATGACACCTGTATTTAGAAAAATTAATTTTGGTTCTTTCTCAACAGAGACATTGGAATGAAAAGAGTCACAAATGTAAAACAGTGATTGCAAAGATATTTGTCAAGTCGAACTCCCAATTTCTTTTTTTTCTTCAATCAAAAAATCTTAATGTGTATACCCTCTATTTAAGCTTGTAAAATACCTTAGCTATTTTCAAAACTATTCTTGGTTAACAAGTATACCAATACAAGCAGGAGTTAGGGCAGTTTGAGATATTTCTTCTTTAGAATAGAAGAGTGAAAAGTATCACACAGGTTAACCACATTACATCTAATGAAGATATATAGAAAATTTGAGGTGTGATGAATAGACTCTAAATAAGAGAGGAGGCACTGTGTGCACCCACACTATCCATTGAACAGTTCTCTACAAGACATATGAACTGCCCTGGATTCAAAAGGGCAGACCTCCCAAGGAAACTTTTGTTGCTGCTATTTTCTACTATTGACATAGATGGATCATTTCCTTCTTCCACTGAAAGCATGCTTTAAATATTAACTGGGGTTCATAAGCCTCTATGCAACTTTTATAAATCACTACTACAGAGCACAAGTCAAAAATGCCTTCTGTGGAATATTTTTTTAAAAAGGCAGCCTGAAATCAAAAGGGACGGCTTAAACTTTCTCCTGATAATTAGTATGAGAAAAGAAGTTTTAAAATTGGAAATGATTACATATATTAATAAACATACTCAGTTCTGAATTAGTTCTGTCTTTATTACTCTATTATATATATATATATGTATGTATGTGAAAAAATAAGATTTAAAAAAGGGCAGGAGTTTATTTATACAACAATGTCCCATCTAATTTTGATTAATAATTTGCATTGCTGCTGAATGTTCTATAAGGCACTATTATGAAATATAATATGTCATCATACACCAACATCAGAAATAATCAATTACTGATTATTACTTCTGATTATTCTGTGTTTATGTCAGATCAGATTAGCAAGTCACTACAGATTTACTGAAAAAATTAAGCTAGAGCTACATTACTTTATGTAGAATAAAATCCTAAATTTAGATCACTCTAACTTGGCAGCTTGTTTCTGTTACTTTCAAAAAGGCCACCAAATGGAATGATTCCGAATTTTTATGGGATAAAACTTTAGTTTTTTCTCACTTGTGCTTTGTATAACCTTGAGTATCTCACTTCTCTTTGACTGTGCTCCCTTTCCTCTGGCTTCATCTATTTATATTGCTAGCATTGCCTCTTACGTGTGTACAGACTCACAGATCATGAACTGGCTATTTTGATATTACATTCATACAAATGATAATAACAGTGACAACAATAAATGTATCAGTGATGTGATTCTGAGCCTATAGGTAAAGAAAGTAGCACTTCAGACCTGGTTTCTTTGCCAGAGAGATATCAGCTGGAAACAAAGTGTTTGTTAAGTCCTGTAAATATATGTATCCTTTTAAGAACTGAACAGGGTCAAGGAGACATAATATGCATAAAGCTGGACTAGTATTTTTTATGGCTTGGCACATTGTATCTGAAATTATTCATTCCTGTGAAAGTCACTGTTCTAGAATCCCTGCAGTATTTCATTTCTCTTTGAGAGTCGTAGGGCAACAGCAGCAAAGTCATCATCTTTTTAAGGCTTTAGTTCACATTCAGCCAAAGAAGTTAAATTAATGTTTTTCTTGTTGTCAGCAAGAGGCACAAAGAGAAATATATTACTTATAACTTCTATCTAGTGAAGTCTTACTGACTTCAAAGAACAAGCAGATCAGGCTTAGAAAGCCAGTTAGTTCAGCTGTGCAAGGTCCCAGCATTCCTAATTATCTGGAATAAAAGTTCAGTGGTATAAGGCAGGCATAAACATTGTAAAGGTTGGAGCAATTTGGGCCTTTCTGTATGGCTCACCACAGTGTCAGTCAGCAAAAACAATAAAATATGTGTCTGTGGCCTCTTTTACACAAATGGAAAATGTACTGTAGAAGGCTTGGGAAGACTGAAGTTTGGTCTGGGGTTTATATGGCAAAAAAGGCTTTGAGTTCGGAGCTGGGCACATGATTTTTAAGTAATTTGATTCACTGACATGAGGAGAAAGAAGTAGGTTAATGTCATCTTCTGGCAAAACATCTCCCCACAATGGTTATGTTTGTGGTGATCCCAGAGGATACCTTACAGGGTCTGAACTTTACTCAGTCTCTACTGACCTGGCTTAGCCTCAGTACAGAGTGAGGAAAAAGCAGGATATTTCTGGTTGCCATTTGATCTGAAAACTCCTCTGGGGATGCATGCAAGCATGGACTCAACATATATGTGCTCCACCTCCAATGTTACTTTGGGAAGGTTTCTATAATTGCAAGAGAAGATGTTTTCTCCTTCCTCAGCCTCTACTTTTTCAAGCATATGGCATTAACTCTCCAGCTGGTAAATCCAGGTAGTGCTTCAGGGTGCAGGAGAAAGGCAGAAAGGGAATTTTTGTGGCAGGTTTGTGTAGAGATTTTCCCCTCTTTAGAGAAGCTTTTAGGGTAGATGTCCCATTCTCAGGTAGTTTGTGGCTATTTTTTTTTTTTATTTTATCCCAGAGAACTTTTTACTTGCCTTTTATCTCTCTTTTTTTTTTCCCATGTGTTCCTCACAAATTGCTTGTGGGAGTTATTTGTACTTATTTTACTTTTTATCTGCTTTTTGTGCTCCTGTTTTCTGAGCTGAACTGAGGTTGGGGACCAGGTTGCCTTGTTTGTTTTCTGTTTCATCCAGCTGCCTTTCCTGACCCCTGCAGCTGCTAAGATGGGTTATCCCTTACTCTGGGCTAGTCATGTCATGGACCCAGGCTGCGGCTATCCATCGCTTCTGGCAGTTTCGAGGGCCTTCCATGGCTAAGAACTTCTACAGGCTGCTACATGATAGTGCAATCCTGCTTGTTAGCTCTTCCCTGGCAGGTCAGCTAGTGGGGAAGGGGAGGGTGTCCCTCTTTTCCAAGTCTCCGTTTCCGTCCCCCTCATTCACTGTCAGCCAATTTTTATAGTGGACAGAAACATGTCAAACTTGGTACTCATAAAATAAATTTCATTACAAGGCCACAACACATTTAAAGACCATTTTCCTGAATGCTAGCAGGGAATTTTAAGTTATACCTATGTTTTTCTCCCTTCTGTGAACTTGTGGTGCACCTGAGAAGTGACTTACCTTCATGAGCAGCTAGGGTGTGAAGCTTGGTCCTGCAGACCAAGGACATGAATGACTCAAAAGACTAAGGCCTGAAGAAGTTATAAAATAAATAAAAGCAGTGTTGGGTAACTTTCTTAACAGATATTTATGATAGCTCTGTCAGTGCCAGGAAAGAATGAACAAAAAATCAGGAAATCGGTTAAATCAAATGTTTGAATTCAAATGCTGATTGCTGTTCCTGAGAATTAATCATGAGATCTTAACTTCCAATATCTCTTTCTGCAGGGACAGTGTTACAGTAGCTTCAAGTTTTTACCTCATCAGATAAAGTCAGGCATAGCACTGCATTTTGGACTGTGGGTTGAGCTGTGGAGTGCAATGGAACTGATTGAAGGCATGGGAACTGTCCTGTGGGCGTCATTTCATTGTCTAGAAAGGTTTGCAATCAGTGTTGGGTCAGGAAAAGGGCAACACAAAATATATAGTAGAGCCATGAACTAGCTTTATCATTCTGGTGCTCTGAATTGTCCAGTTAATATTAAAAAAACCATTAGGAAATGCAATTACAGTTGTTATATCGTTTCTTTTTTTTTTTTTTTTTTAATGTTGGCCTTTTATTTCTTGTTATGCTCACACTTCCAATATTTCCCCATACAATAAAAGCTGATATTTAAAGTCTTCTTTATACAAAATGTGCTGTAGGCTGTGACAAGCCATGAGGATGCTGATGACTTCTCTGTGAGGAGGAGAACTATGCTGCTGGTGGGGTCTTACTTCTTCTCAAAATTTGGGTCTACTTGGGTTTCTTTAAAACAACCACTCACACATGAAAGTGTGTGATTTGCTTCACAGTCACTTGGGGAGTCATGTCCCCAGAGGGACATCCCCAGAGCTGAAGCTGGAATGGGGGAAGCAGTGGTCACTAGGTTCAGCATAGATGATCCAACAAAGCAAATCCAGCTCGGATCCAAACAAGCTGAGGCAAATCTTGACACCTTGTTGTGCCAGGTCAATATAGGGCCTGTATTCTACTGTTAAAAGCACAAATCACATTCATTGGAGGACAGTAGGTGTTGTGCAATCATAATTTTCCTTCTGAATCTTAGACACACAGAGGGTGGTAATTATGATATGGGACCTTTGGGAAAGCTGAGTACTTCTAGAAATGTAGCAGGAAGCCTGATGAAATACATTAGACTGCTAAAATGGCTCCTTGGTATCTCTATGCATGTGACTGAATCCCACCCACGACACTATAGCTAGCAACCAAACACTAGGAAACAATAATAAACACAAGGCACTACACACTGCAGATGGCAAGAATTATACCTTTAGTGAGTGTAAATCTTGTAGAGAGAGTTTAACAAATAGAATGCACAAAGTTGAGAGATAAGGCAGATTTCAATGTTGGAGATGCACTTTTTAGGCAGATAAGGATTTGAAAAGAACCTCTAACTTAGTCCAAGAAGATAGAAAAATAGTTGCGCTATAGTAGAAGTGTTTCAAGTAGACAGGAGAACATAAATATCAGTGGTAGTGAAAATAGATGGATTAAGATTGATAATACATTATTTCTACAAAAAACTTTACAGATAGTTTATAAATGAGCACTATGTAACACCATCTTTATGGTTATGCTCATCCTATCCATTTTGGGGTGAGGGAGTGGAAATGAGAAGAGGATTCCAGTTCTTAGCTTTAATCAGGGGCTGGGTATGATCTGTTTTCAGCAGCATTGGTAACTTAGCACAAATAGTCATTAATATTTGTAAGATACATAGGCAATGTAAGATGTAAATTTTCCCTTCTCATATGTAATAGGTATGCTTGCCCTGAAGGGGGACATCCTGTGTTAAGAGAAAAGAAAGATGTGAAAATATGGGCAAAAATGCGACATTTTTTATTTCATCTAAACTAGAAATTGTGAGTATCAGTTTCTATACATGTTCTTGCTTACCCTTAATATCCATTTTAGTTTTCTGCTTTTCCCAAGAGCTTTACTATCTGTGCATGTGTTATGGAAGGTATGTACTAGTAACAAAGTCTAAAGATTTTTTTGTTTCTATGCAGGTTCTTGCAATTATACAGTATAAGATGAAAATCAGCTAAGGTTCTAGTTATTGTGTGGAGCTCTTAGTTAAAAATCAACTCTTCGTCCCCATTGACACCTCTACAATCTTTCCAAAAAGCTTCATGTAGTATTTATTGTTCTATGTGATTCTTCAGCAGTCATCTGGAATAAAGAATAAGCACTTTACAAATAGCACAGTCAGTAGAATGTTCGCACTCAGATGGTTCTTCACAGTTCTTTTTTTTCCCCACTAATTTCTTTTATTGTGTTTTTAGCTCTCCAAGTACTATTATAGCTTTGCCCATTCTTTCAGAAAGATAATCTGACTTTTTCTGTGGAAGTGCTGTTTTTAAGAGTTTCAACTACATTGAGGGCAGTCAAATGTGTCCCCTGATAAATAAACTGACTTGACAGTGTTCTCTACTACTATTAAATGACACTATATGCTCTCCTAAAATGTCTGCACCACAGAAATCGCTGTGGATGCTAGTAATCTGGACAGATTGCAATATTGTCTGATCATGCTTTTGGGGAATCTAACGTAACAGGTTTGATTTTAAATGAGTTTTTCCAAGTCACTAAAGTCATTTTTTTAATATATCACAGTTTGTTCTTGCTGTGGTAGTTCACCAGCCTTCTCCCCTAACCACCACTATGGGAAAACTTCTAGTGTTTCTCACATCAGCCAAAGGAACAGTAGCAGTTATTTATTAGTCATGATCTTGGACCGGTGAGCTTGCCTTATGAGGAAAAGCTGAAAGAACTGGTACAGTCAGTTTTGAGAAAACAAGGCTTAGGTGAGAGGCTTACAGTTCCAGTATCTAAAGGGTGGCTACAAAGAACGTGGAAACACTTTTTTCAAGGAATCACATGGAAAAGATGAGAGGTCATGAGTACGAGCTACTCCTGAGGAGATTCTGTTGGGCACATGAGGACAATTTTTCCCAATGAAAGCAATCAGCCTTCAGAATAATCTTGACAGGGAAGTGATGGATTAAGCAATATTGGGTACTTTTAAGGTTCAGCTGGACAGGGTGCTGAGGCATCTTGTCTAAACAGTGTTTTGCCAAGAAATGTTGAACCAGATGATCCTTGAAGTTGCTTCTAACTTGGTATTCTGCAAAGTAGCATTTTTTTCCAGGTGACACTATTGCTTCACTTTTGTAAGTCAGTATGTGTTTGGAAGGAATTAGTTTTTGTTAGTGTTTCCAAATTTCCCAGTGCTTAACACTAGAAGTACCCAGCAGAGCCAGTAGGTGTAGAATGCACTACAGATACGAGAAAGAGCTAAGGAAAAAAAGGTTCAATTAAATTTTAAGTCCTTTTGCCTCTACTAGTACGTCACATTAAAACTTCCATGTCTCAACTGATCAAGAGACATGTCTCATATGTAAGGTCAAGAGTTAACTATAGGTCTAATTGGAATCATAAGTCTTGCAGAAAATATATTAGTCCAGTTACAGAAGTACTAAAACTTACCGTGCAAGTTATTCAAATACTGGAGTTCAATCATGGTAATAATAGTTTAATGCTTGAAACTTACAGAAAAACTTTATACTTCCATTGGTTTCATTTAGGGAGAAAGGGTTATGGTACATTGTCATCTTGAATCCTTTGCCACGGGAATGCAGTGGGAGCTTCTTCTTTCTTGTAATTGAGCATTGAGTTAGCATTTTCTAACAGGTCCTATACCTTGCTTCTTTGTTACATCTGAACTTTTTTTTTAAGTGCTGTTTTATTTATGTTGGAAGCTTGTATTTTGTTACTCCTAAAGACATTTTCACCCAGCTTCAAATGTACCATGTCTTCAATGATCAGTAGTTATTCTGTGATCATTTCCCGATAGCCTTGATCTCTCATCCTGTGTATTTTTCAAGTTATCAGCTGTTACCCAATGCTTGTGTTCCACAGTACCACATAATTTATTCTATGCACAAAAAAATGCATCACTGGAATAGTACTTGTTATCCCTATCTGAACTATATCAGAATTATTATAAAAAGAGACATAATAGCACACCATTGTACAAAGAAAAGCAAAACTCAAACAAATTAGGTATGAGTCTACTAGAGTTAAAAAATCTAAAGCTCCAGGCAAGCGTAAGACAAGTCCGGACAAATCAGGCTTGATATGCCCCAGTGTACAGATTCACAGTGTTAGAAAAAACCCTGTGTTCTCTTGCACAGCAATACCATATTTACTGAGCTAAAGGACTACAAAAGTGAGACACAGGACAAAATGTGTTGATATTATTTTAAAAAACTGAGAATATATTCTGAAATGGAGTTTGTTGCAGTTCACTTGGTTTTGAACAATTCATAGCCAAAATGACTAAGAATCAGCTGAGACAGCCTCTGTGAAATGATCCCTGGGGATTCTAGCAATAAACTGTGGGGAGTAGGGAGGTTGGTCTTGACAAAAAATAGCAGCCTGCTAATGAGGTGCTCACAATTCTGCATTATGAGTATTTTATCTGTATAATCAGAGTTTGGAAATACAGAAGTCTTAAACAGTACTTAAAAAATTAAACTATAGAATAGAACATTTTATAACAGAAGAGTTAACTCTGTGTGTAACAGTTCCTATGTTCTGCAGCATTTTGTGAGCTCTTATCTTATTTTGTAAACTCTACTAATGAAAATCATTCATTTTCATGTGCATGGCTCTCAACACATTCATGTCTACACAGTCACGCACACAGGAGCTAATTTAAACCAAGAATTGGACAAGTAAATGAAGAATAGGAAAATAGTGTCTGATATTATTCTGGTTTTTTTGTATCCTGGATTTTGAATGAGTGCCTGGATAGCAGAGAGATACGTCAAGACTGATATTACAGGAGTTTACATCAGCTAAGGACCTGTCTTAACTTATTCCTTCATGTATAAGGACTGTTAGTAAAAAAGCTTAGAGAGATTCTGTTTGAGAAAGGATTGACCAGATGTTAGCTTTCCTCTCTATGAAATCTCACTGCAAATATGGATTATTTTAGCAAACAGCTGAATGGTGGTTTTTCATCAGTTCTACAAGGACACATGCACACACACACATTCCTGCTCCTCCTTTAATTCTGCCCACTCTACTGATGTGTGAAGAAATGCATATAGTTTCCAATTGGGTAGGTTAATAAAGCAAAGAAAGGAATGTGTTAACTCTAATATATTTTCATCAAGGCTTAGACATTCTAGTTATTTTACTGTATTCATTGTAGCCTGATATTTCACAGATTAACCTTTCCTTTAACACTGTCACACCCCACCAACTGTGATTTAGCAAGTACATCATTTATCACTTAATAAGAACGTCCATGTTAAACACAGTGGGAGCTTTTACTGGCAGTAAAATCTGCTTTTCTCATAGGGAAAATAAAGGCTGAATCCAAGTGGACTGAGAAAGTTTAACATCTCTTGTAATGAGAATGACCTTAGAAAGAATGGAACTTTTTATTAGCAAATGTTTAATATGCCTTGTGATTGTCCAAAAACATTCTTTGAGAATAAAGAACCTAATTTGACATATATTAATTAAAGTGTCGACAATTTCCAGGGTAACACTGTGTGTATGAAGCAGTTAAAAAGAAGTTTTATTTAGCCCACATTGCATTTATATTATTATACTCAGTAATAAAGCTCTTAGTTCTTACCATCCTATGATTCCATGGTCTTTTTCTTTTTTTTCTATAGAGGAAATTACTTCTCTGTTCTATTAAGTCTTTTAGAAGTTAAGAAGAAAGATGAAGAAAGATGAAGAAAGTTGAAAAAAAGAAAGCTGAAAAGTTGCAAAGCTTCCAACTCCAATCTTGTCTAAACAATCTGAATCTGTTTTGGGGTTTTACATGCAATATTCCTCCTCTTTGGAGAAGGATGCCTTGCACTAGAGTATATCCAGTTCAATATGCTGATAGGGTCACCTTTCCAAGGGGATAAAGAATAAGCTGCTTCTGTTTCCTCCATTGATGTATCAGTTCATTCTTCCTTACATTTTCCCCTGTGAATATAAATTGTAGGTAATTATGTGGGGTAGAGATGGGGTCAAAACCCAGTGGCAAATGTCTATACCTTTGAAACAATCAGAGACTCTTTTAAGCCTATGATGAGTTCTGATTGTTAGTGAAAATATGAGGCTGTTAAAAGTTAACATATGGATAAGGTCCCAACCTTGTAGTTTGTAGCTCCTGTTCTAAAAATAAGTTCTTCAAGAGAATGGCACTGTTCATTACCCTTTTTTAATTCACTTTACCTATGAAAAGATATTCAATATAAACTAATGATGAATATGGAGAAGTTTCTGACTTACAGAATCAGAAAATTTACAAGATCTGGACTTGGGATTCTTGGACTATGTAGGCTGTGGATGCTAAATGCAAAAAGTAAGCATGAAACTAAGTCACACAGGCTTCTTATTCTGGCCTGAAAAAGAATGAGAAAGAATCCAAACAGTCCTTGATAAAGGACAACAATCTCTGCAGGTGGTGTTTAGGAAAACAGTCAAGGGGTGGTGTTCCACTTAACCAATGCTGGTGATGTGTTGCTTTAATGATCAGTGAGAGTTTTACCTCTCAGACCTTCTTGAACATGTGTATAAAAGAAGATTAAGAGTAATAAACTTTGCTCTTTTGGACAATGAAGCTAAGGGAGTCAGTGTCATACTGTCATAATACGGTGCGATAGTAGGCTACTACTCTTTTCAACTTAATTTTTCTCTAATATCTAATTTTGTACCACTCTAAATTACATTAAGAATTGAATGATTTCTCCAATAATCTAAGAGAGACAGCAGAAAGAAAAAAGATGACTCTTGTTATTTCAGACTATAGATCTGTAGTAGGGACTCTGATATGATAGGAACAGAACTTTAGATGAATAAATGGAATACCCTTTAAAACCAAATATACATTCAAGTGTGCTAATACTATATTTTTTTCTTTTTGATTCACATTCAATATTCTTTAAAATAGAAATAACATTTCCTGACCACCTGGAGGGCTATAATTTAGTTTTTATTTCTTTCTATGGGAAATTTTTTTTCAGAGTAAATAAACTTGCTTTATTTTAGACAGTATATCCAAGGAGAATACAGAGGAAGAAAAGGAAATTAAAAAAGCAACATGATATACTATACTTGTAGTTTCTGAAAAGCTTCATTGTCAGTGTTCTAAAATTAACAATCAAAGCATCACCCTTGGGAAGGGTTTTAGAGAAAATAATCTGAGAAAAGCTCTCAGGAGACTTGTGTTAATTCTTTAGTGGCTGGTTTCTCAGGCTCTCTCCATAGAGATATGCTTCAAAGTACATCAGGAGAAGCAATTGTCAGTACTCTTAGTGATAATGCAGCTGACTCATATTACTTTGAACTCAGAGATTTGTCTTAGGAAGACAATAAGTTTAACCCATTAGTGATACCACAGTACTGAAAAGATCCATGTTGATCCAACATAGGACCCCAGAAATCACTAAGAGTTCCCACATATGTGCACAAAGAAGTCAATTTTCTTTTTTTCTTCTCTCAATTTTTCAGACTCCAAGAGCAATAGAGTACATATTTATTTATGTATGTATGTGTTTATTTATTTATTTATTTTACATCATACATGTTGGTTGGGTTGTCTGTTGCTTCATCAGCAGCATCCACAATCTTCAGACTAGGTGGATGACCACGCAGCAGACAATCTACTTTCATGGGGTACCTTCATCTTTCAGTGTTCCTTAGGGAATTCCTACATCTGAGTGCAATATGATAAAAGTCCAAAATGTGTAGCCAGTAAAACCTGCATGGGACAGTTTCTATCAAGCTTAGCTCATTATGTGACCTGTCCAGCACCTACATGTTTTGTGTTCATTGAAGGCCATGATAAATCTCAGTATGAAATTGTTTAAAATGCATGATGCAAAGCTTGGAATTGTAGAACATTTGAAAAAAAGGTTTGTCAGTTTAAGTGATTTGTCTATAAAAGTTAATTCTAAAGCAATGAAGAACTTTGCCATTATTAGATAATTATAAAAGCTTCCTCTCTAAATATTCTATCAGCTTCACAGGAACATGCCCATAGCTATTAATCTCACTTTTAATGAAAAAAAATATAGCAAAATTTTCAGTAACCTGACAGAAGAAAAAAGAATGTTGTAAAAGATTCTATATATGCAAATAGGTTTTTTATATGAACAAATTCAATGTTATAGTCATCAACTGTAGTATTGTGAGAAATAGAAGGAAAAAACAAACCAAAATCATTCCTACCTAAGAAATACATTTTCTTATTCTACCTTAAAGTTCTTGTTTAATTGGTTAGTTTTTACAGGATATGCCTTAAGTACAGATCAGTTCATGAGGAAATTCATGTTAATTACTGTTTTCTGAGATCAGTTCCTTATCAAGGTCCTGGCAAGCCCTGAAGAGGCCTTTTTTTAATTGCCATAAACAGAATTAATTCTTGAGGTAGGAAAAAAAATTGAGAATTTCAGTACTTATGTAGAAATCGCTGGAAAAGCAAAGAACCTTGTAATAGCTTAAACTTGGCTAGTTACCAGATACCATCCAGCTGCTCTTTTACTCATTCTCAGCAGGATGGGGAGAGAAAATAAGATGGAGAAACTTAAAGGTCTAAATAAATATAGGGAAACTACTAGCTAAAAGTCTTGACTTGGGGAAAATTTAGTTTGTTGCCAATTTCAAATAGAATAAGATAGTCAGGAAAAAAAAAAAGAAAAAAGACAAAAATAAACCATCTCTGTTCCACAATTCATCAATATCTTCTCACAGACTTAACTTCACTCCTTTTTCCCAACTCCTGTACCTCTTTCTTCTTCCCCTGGTGGTTTAGGGTAATGAGGAATGGGTTGTTATGGTCATTCATTGTGCAACCTGATGACAATACTTCACATACATACTCATTTATGAGGCAAGATTTTTTTTATCTGTGTATTGAGCTCATACAGCCAGGCATATGTGTAAAATAAGAAAAAAGAACACATGGAAATTAGAGCAGCTAAATTTGAAAGAAATAAAAAGATCTGAACTTTCAAAACTTTATGTATATCACATTGTAACCTTAGAATTAGACATTTCATTTTTCAAACTAATGTCAATAGTCCAGGATTTTATTTTTTTCTTGTAAATCTTGAGAAAACAATCCATTAAATAAAATAATGTTTGGTTTCTTATATCTTGTCTGTGGATAGCCCTACTTGAAAGGGTAAAAATGATGCATTGGCTTCAAATAAGTTGAAATTTACTATCCAAAAGGTTAGCTGTTAAAGAGTAAAGTATGATAAAGACTGAATTTTTTATTTATCACTCTTGAAAAATTTCTCTGCCAAAAATTTAAAGCTTTAAGAAATCATGTTGTAATGATATGTATATTTAAAATGAATCAGTGTTCTTACATATTTTTTCTTTAAAATTAAAAAGGTTCTGCAGAATTTTGTAGTGCTAACATTTCTCATGAAGGTCATGCCTCGGTAGTGCTAGGGGTCATGTATTTCACATGAAATGCCTCTAATAATCCTGAAGCTGGTTAAATTATCTGGTTTTCTTTGCTTTTCCTTTTTTCCTTTCCAAGCTGGCATATGAGCATCGATTAAATGAATTATAAGGTTCATGTTTGATTGATTTTTTACTTCTTTAATTTAGACAGTAAAGCTTTCTATTACATTTGAAGTTAAGAATTATGATTGAGATAATAGAGGTATGATTCCACTGGAAGTTAAAAAGGAAAAAGTTGCCTTGCAAATGTCAAGGCACCTTGTGATCCAAGATGATTAAAACTAAACTGTTTGCTATATGAATCCCAAGGTGCTGCTATATCTCAGCGTCCATGACATTTAGCCAGTGACTTTTCATAGCTTGTTAATAATGTATAGCAATCCCAGTGTAAATTTGCAGTGCCAGATCTGGCCTGCTACAGTAGAGCAGTTAACTAGATTTATTTTGGACAGAAAATGCAGATTTGAAAAAAAATAAAAAATCATTACTAATGTCGAGATTGCACATTTACAAGACTATTTTAGCTAAGGCAGTTGCTCAGGAGATGTGCTTTTCACATTCATCTATTATTCTGCCCAACATCCTAATTATCTAATCTAGAGATATTAGCAAAACATTACAAAAGTCACTGATGTTAACACTCACAAAGAAAAACTGATGTCCCCAAGACATTTCATAGTGTGGACCGGTCCACAAACTTCATTGATTTTGCTGGGTTGACTAAGTAACATAGGCAGGTAAAGGTTAGAGCATAAACATCCTCTTCTAAGTACAATTGCTGTTAATCATTGCTCCAGATAAACCTAATAAACTTTTGTGTTGTAGAAACCATGTTTTTTTTTCTGAACCTCATATTTCACTGATACACAAATTATTCATAAGCTGTAAAAGGTCACAAGGCAGATGAAGAAGGAGAGGGAGAGAGAAGGAAAAGGGTACAGGTAAAAAAATTGGACTCAAATGATGAGATACAAAACAGGCTCAAAGAGTAGTGAGTTACAAGAGGATATAAATCAGTGTTGTAGAGAAAAATGTGGCTGACGTTTTGATTCTTGTAGATCTTCTCTGAGGCTGAAAGTTTATTAACAAAAAAAAAAAAAATTACTGCTTTTGTAGCCAGTATTGTTATAGATCAAAATCCTTCATTTAATTCTCTCTTTTCAGTCTTTTGTTCAGCTATTGCATTAGCATATGCTCAAATTAAGATAATTACTTCTTATAATGATTGATATAAATGCACAACACAAAAGGGATTATATTTGCACTACATTATGTCAGCACCTTATATGATATAAAAAATCTGCAGGGAATGACAGAAAAGAGAAAGATCTTTGTTAACATCCCTAAAACCAGTCATAAATAAATGGAATGCGTTATTCTTATAGCAAATGAGCACTCTTTTTTGCTGCCTTTCGTATCAAACTATTGATCTTATGCTGATCCTTCTAAGTTTAAAAGCTCAGACTGCACGGTGCATTATGTTATCAGATAAGCTCTAGGAGTTATTTGCTGATAAACCTAGATATGCATTTACTTACAAAGACATAAATTGTTTTCTATTAGATGGTAATCAACATACAAGATTTGCAGTGATCATACTTTCATATGAAAGCTATCTAAAAGTCTCTGTTTTTCGTTTGCAGAATGCTCATTTCCCAAACACCACTTAGAAATACGTTCTGAAGTATATCAGTTGTTTACTTCTATTTATAGCATAAGAACTATATTCCATACCTACTTAAACTTTCTAATATCTGTTATATTTAAATTCTACTGTTTCTGTCCTTTCTAATATTCTAGAAGAAATGACAGAAGGGAAGTAAGAATTTGGAGTGGCAGAATAAAAATGCAGTTTTTTTATTGAAACGGAGTAGATATGAAGGAAGGTGAGAGTGAACAGGAAGCTAAGAAATTATTGAAGTGCTTGTTGCATCTTAAGGAGCGTTAACTTCATTAAAACTTCTAATAAAGAGTAAAGTTTATTACAATTTTGGGAAATTTGTGAAAGCTGCTGATACTAAGGTATTGTTTTAGCTTACTTCTAGTTGTTTCATAATTGCTCAGAACAATTTAGTTAACAGTGAGGTTGTCTTTGCAGTCATGGAGCATTTTTTATATCCCATCATTCTTTTTGAACAGGAGCAAACTGAATACTGTGGTATTCCAGTTTTTGCCAAAAAAAATATCATGACAGTATGTTAAATACTTCCAATATTCTAAAGTGTTTTATAAGTTGAATGATTGTCTGACATGGGAAAAAGGGCACCTTTTATTGATATATGTAGGACTTGATATTCTGGATATCTAAGTGCCTTCATGGGTTTAAGTCTTCCATCTAAATTTCAATTTGAAGGCAAAGTCCTATTTGTAAAACTTTTCTGTTTCTGGTAGTACCACAATCACTATATATGGTATTATGAATTTAATAAATATTTAGAAATCTTGCAGTATAAAATAGTTTATTTTGCCAGACATTTATATGTACACACACATATATATATATATATTTTTTTTTTCCTATCTCAGTGTCTATAGAGTTAGGCACGTAGTTGTATAGTTTATATCTCTGAAGTCTCAACGCTTTGTAGAGCCTTGAGTCTCTGAAGTCTCAAGATTTTCTGAGTAGGAAATTACACAGAGTTCATCCAGGCTGTAACCTGCAATATCTAGCTGATTCCATACTATTGATTCACTCCATGGGAGTTATAGCAACCTGCTCCCTAATCATTCTTACTCCAAATAGTTATGACCACAGGAGCTCAGTAAACTGCTCTAGTCTTTACTGGTGTCTACTCCTCAGCAAGTATACATACCACATATCAAAATGTGCCAAATCGAAGCAGCCAAGAGCAGAGTTCTTAAAAAGACCTTTTTTTAATATTTGACTTTTGCAGACTAAAAAATCAAGCCCAGACACCTTAGATACATATAGGGGTAGTTGTTCTGTCCAGATATTTTATATTATTGTATATTTCTTCCAGTTTATTCTGTAAATTCTTTTTTATTGTTAAGATAAAATAGGTATCATTATGCCAAAGCATAATATTGAATTTAAATTTAATTTAAACCGGCACAGTATTCCTGTGTGACTAGTTGCCTTTTTCCCCTAGAAGAATATTCTTTCCATCCTTTTCATACCTGGGAAAATTTGCTCTCTTCAATTAGTTTTTTTTTTTTATCTTTTATTTCTTTTTTTCTTAATGTGCTCTGTAGACAGTGTGTAGACAAAGTTTATGAAGAAAGCTATTAAAGATTTCAGTGTGCAGAATCATCCTCTGATTCCTTATTCCACCGAGCATAGGATAATGCTAGGGTGATTAATGTTGGGTATGTGAAGTTGTGTTATATATATAATTATATATAAATTTATATAAATAGGATCAAAGGACCAAACTCTATCTTCTCAGTGAATTTTTTGTAATGTTTTTCAACCAAAAAAACAGGTAGGCTTATGGCTCACCCATTAAGGTGTATTTTCCATGTTTTTTCTCTCATATATTATGACTAGACATTTGAAAAATATCTAGTGTGTGCTTCAGTTTGTACATTTTCCAAGCAGTGTGCCATAGCTGTCATCTGCAGTTGATGCAGACTGGGACAGATCTATTCTCTTGTTAGAGTCTTTGTATATTCCTAATTGTCATTACCCAGAGTGTATTCCATACAAAATGAAACATAGTCTAATAGTCAAAAGCAAAAATAAGACAAAATATATTTCCTGATACATAGTGTAATGATCCCTCAGGAGGTGTCTCACATGTGTTTCATGGTCCATCCTCCTCTTCTGCTTCACAGTCTGGAAAGCTAAGGTAGGCAATGCAGGAACTTCATTCTCATTATATATGTTGTATTCACTCAATGTAGCACTTTGAGAAGCAGGTGACATTACTAGGATTTACTGAAAGGTAGCTTGGTAATGTACTCATCTCCCTCTAAAGTGGGGCACAAACCTTTGTGTTTTTCACTAGACTCAAGACACCATACAAGATGTGCACCACCCAATCACTAAAAGGAGTTTTTGAAAATATTATCTCATATGAAATATATGCATGTACAACACAAATCAGAAGAGTAAATGTTATCAATACCATTATGGGATGCTGCTTTTTGAAACATATTTGCATATATCCATAAAGCTCTGTGTATATATGCAAAGATGTGTTTCAGTAATGAGATTAGTAGTATTTTTGAGCTTCATTAAATGTTTTGTAAGGCTTATAAGCTATATGTTGAAATCATATAGAACTACTTTGATATCAATTATCACATATAATTTACAACCACAAAAATACCGAAGAGTTTTTTTTAAGACAACTAATATTTTATACCTAGAATAATAATTAAAGATTGGGCCCCAAAGATTAGATTTTATGCTGTAGTTTATATTTGATAATGCACATTTTTCAGCAAGCAGTTTTTTTAAACAAAGGCTGCAGTTACTTAGCTAAATTATTTTAGTAGACAATCTCCCAAGAGTACATAAAAAAAGGTTTGTATTCACCTTGATAGAACCAGTACACTCTAATTGAGACTGTTATGCTTGATTATGGTCCAGATGTGAAATTTTTGGATGGGTTTTACCATCATAAATCCCTTAAAAGATCAGCAGGTATCACAATATGAAACTTGGAAGTGTTCCAGTAAAATACTCCTTGAAACAAAGTAATATATGATGTCTTGTTAATGCACATACTTTAGACACATTGTTTCCACATAAGGTCTATTTTATATGATGTTTATGCATAGCATAACACTTTGGAATGTTGTTTTCTTCAGGTGTCTTGCTGGATTTTCTGGACAATTTTGTGAAATTGAAGTTAATGAGTGTAATTCATCACCTTGTCTACATGGCTCAACCTGTGCTGATCATATCAATGGATACACTTGTAAATGTCAACAAGGTAACTGCCATATGACAGAAAAATCTTAAACAACCACAGTTTTGAATTATCAGTGTTTCTGAGAAAATTGGTAGGTCATATCAAGCTCTTTTGTTGTATATGAAATAAAAGGTACACAAATTCTATCTCTTTGTCAGGCCTTTTGAATGAAATCTAAAGAGAATTAACTACTCTAGTAAGCATATGAGAAAGGCTTTAAAATAAAACCAGCTCACTGAGGAGTCAGAAGTATTATCTAGAGCGAAGTTTATTGTTTAGGATCTTTACTAATGTAACTTACAGACCAAGAAGTCAAATAGTCACTGTTTAACAGCAAATTTCACTATTTATAGAATGAGTTTGCCTGAAAAGAAATTCTGAATACTTTAACATTTTTATTATTATCTTTATTGTTGGTGTTGTAAGACATACCCATGCTTATTCTGATGGCTGAGATTAAAATAAATATTTTTAAACATTATAAAAAGAATGAAAAAAAGGAACTTTCTTGAAAAGCAGGAATTGTTTTCTAATTCTATCAGAGATCAACTAAAACGGGTCTCGTGGCTTACAAAAATAAGAGATTTGCTATTTATGCAGAAGCAAAGGTCATAACCAGTCTGCATTGTCATGCAATCACAAATTTAATCTATTCAGGACTACTTACAATCATCTGTCATGTCTATAAATAAGAAGTCTTTTCTCAACATAAGTAGGATTTCTAATCCATATACATGTTTTATTCTGCTCTGTAAGTTATTTTTAAATTAAGAAATATATGAGTACCTGCCTCCTGAAACTTTGATTTTTCAGTTTAAATCTATTTACTATTTTACTGAATTGCACTGCTGAATAATTTCTGTGATAGTACTGACACAAGGTTTCTTACTATTAAAAAATTATTTAGATATATTTTGGATGATAAATATTCTGTTAACCCATGCTATCGCCATATAACTGATCTACTTACTTTTTGCCAAAATATGTTCACATTGCTGGTTTGAATTTACAAGCAAAAACATGTTAGCAAACTCATCTGAAGTCAAGTGGCTGTACATATACTACACTTCCCTAGAGTCTTTCTACTTATTCTTGTTCTATATTTAAAAGAAAGCAAATAGTGAATTGAATATTAATATATTTTGCTTTTTATATTTTTTTTTTCATTCTGAGTGTATCCTAATGCAGTTTACAAAACTATATGTACGAGATGATATTCAAAAAGTATGGAAGATACTGAAGTAAATACCTGCATGTGTATAATAAGTCAATTTGGCAGTTTATTAATTTGTTTAATTGATAATAAGAAATGATTTTCTAACATGTAAGACTTAGATCTAACTATCTTTGGCTTAATAAAGGTTAATTATGTGTAGGACTATGTTGATAACAGCTTAATATTTTTTTAGCAACATTTTAATGTCAAAGAGATACTTGATAATCAGAAAAAACAATACAGTTCTGATGTATGAACCAATGAGTGAATTTTTTTGCACTTTTTCATACAGAATTCATGATGATAAAGATCTTTCTGATCTTAAAAAATATGAGTCATGACCTAACTTATCTATAACCATGACCTAACTTATCTATAACTAACGGCATATCCACCTGGTACTGCATATGGCCAGATCCCTCTCCACCAATATTAATGATTTAAAGATTTAAAAATGTATTTCTTATTCATTAAAGTGCTTCACACAGAATGCATTGCCAAGTCCATTTTTTTCTTTATTTTTAAACTTATTAAAATAAAACATCAAAGATATTTTAATATAGACATTTAAAAATTGCTCACTAGCCAATGTCTATGATTGCTGTCTCTATGCAACATCGAAATTCTTGGTATAAGTAGAAGAAACTTCTCTGGGGCCTTGGAACTCACTCCTACAGCTAACATGTTTTAAACACCTTCCAACCCAAGCATAATCTGCCTTTTTTTTTTTTATTCCTTCTAATAATACCATAAGTTAGTAGGGGTGAAAGATCTGTAAATTACTTTTCCACCAGGTAAAAACACAGAAAAAGAACCACATGCATTAAATATATATATAATTTTTACATCTCTTGTTTTGTTTTTGTTTTTTTTTTTAATTAACATGGTACTTTTAAATGTTATTTGAATCTCTAAAACAGCTGAAGAGATGAGAAAGTTACAGCTCTGAAATGGGGTGAATTTGGAGTGGCAGGGGAAACTTTGAAAGAAATAACTTTTCAAAGTAGCACAACTGAAGAAAGGGATTAGAAGAAAAAAAAAATATCATCCAGAGAAAAAGTAGAAATACCTAGGGAAAAAAATCTGCTTTTTTTGCAGGCTTTGACTGTTCACATATAATAGATCTTATATTTCTCTTCTAAACTTCACCTATAGAAATATGGAGCTGAGATTGGGGATTTTTTGGTCTATAAAGGCAACAATGGGAAAGAACTGGGCAGATACTCTGATATACCCCTCAACAGATTCCCTGTTGTAATTTAATGAAATGGAAAAGGGACAGTACCAAGACTGAAATAGGAACAAGGCAGATGATTGCAGCTTTCCAAAGACCTCTAGAGAACAAAGTGAAGCATGTGGTGACAGCATGTGATACCAGGAAAGGGAATGGATTTAGCTCTGACAAATTCATTCTGTAATGGATCATGAATTTTGTCAGCTATTGTCCCAGTAGCAGTATTGTCCCCATACCCTTAGAATAATGGATGCATGTTCAGGTTCTGTGGCTGCAGCTTCGGGCTGTTCAGGTGCAGAAGCAGCATGGAGAGATGTAAACTGTATTCTAACAACACCTCAGACAGCTCAAAAGCAACAACAGCAGCTGTTGGAACTAATAGCAGGCTCATGGATGTGAAGTCTTTAGCTGGGCAGGCTGCTTTTCTACCAGGGCAGCTAAAGCAAGACTGGAATGTAACAAGTGAATCCATTTGTTGCATACTCTGAGGTGAAGTCTGAACAGTGGCAGCTAGATTTGTAACAGCCAAGGACTGCTATGGGGCTGTTGGGTTTTCTTGGTTAGTTTGTTTAGAAATAGTAAAATGAAGAAAAATCAAATCTGTAATGGGTGGTGTGAATATCATGGCAGAAAGTCTGGTGTTCTTCAGTAACTAGCCATATTTTACATAATCCTGTGTTTGTATTTGCCAAGCAAATGGACTGATTCCATTTCAATTTAGTCTACAAGGAGCAAGTTCAAAGCAGGCTTAAATTATATGATCTTAAACACAGCTTCAAGATGTGTATTGAGCCTATAATTTATGGTGTACTTACTTGTAAAGGAGATTTTCATAAGACATGCATGCCAAAAAAATTTCCAGTAATCCGACTAATGAACTTTGAGAAGACAGAATCTCATGGTGTTCAAACAAAGCTGTATTTGCTCACAAATTGTCCTCCCCATTGATCTGGTAGAATAATCTCAGAGATCCTCTTTTTTAACTTTTTCCTTTATTTTTTTTCTACTCTGAGAAACCACAACCCAAAAAATTTCCTATTAATCCCATAGAATATATATGTGAAAATGGATGATAGTTACCCATACCTTTGTTCCATTGACACTCAGTAAATAGATGTAGATTTTAATGAGTCTTGCTTTGGGATTTGCCCTGCTTTTTTTTCTGACAGGATGGGAAGGCCTCCATTGTGAACTGGATGTTGATGAGTGCATATCCAACCCCTGCATAAATGGTATCTGTGTTCAGAAGGAGCCCAGCTTTGGTTATTCCTGTTTTTGCAAGCCAGGATTTGTGGTGAGATGCTGAAATTCTTTCTTATCTTTCCTTTTACCTGGATATTCAACATTGCACAGGAAATACACCTTTTTCTTTTTAAGTTTGCTCAGATTTGTTGATATACTTCTTGAA
This sequence comes from Pseudopodoces humilis, assembly GCF_049639895.1. Lineage (NCBI taxonomy): Eukaryota > Metazoa > Chordata > Aves > Passeriformes > Paridae > Pseudopodoces > Pseudopodoces humilis. Next base: position 87,770,099 of record NC_142202.1, read on the forward strand.
TGAAATGGAATCACAGAAGTGGCATGATTAGTTCAAGGAATTTGCCAGGAATTTTTCCCTGTCCCTGTGACTTTTGTCTACAATTTTGTAAAATCTGTATTTTACAAGGGCTTGCTAGGTAAAAATGTATCTTAACAATGCAAATGATCTGACTAAATTTACTGACAAACTATCCTGAGAAGGAAAAAAACTATCTCATAAAAATTAATATCATTTTTGAAAGGTGGTTTTTACAGAGTAGAATGGGTAACTGATACTTCTCATAGACCATGGTAACTGCTGTCTTTTTGTCTTCTAAAGCAGATTGGCTTTCAAAACAGTGTCAAGTGATGATGAAGGATATATCACTTGAGGGCCATAATCTTTTTATATGGAAAACAGTCAGATCCTTATAGTAAAATAATCTCATTTTTTCATTAAGTATTCATGCTTCTCTTACATGAACAACTGTAATGGAGATCAGTCACACAATTTTTTTACCATTTATGTTTCACCAAAATAAAGTCTTCTGAATGCCAAATAAAACCAGAAGAGACAATAATTAAAGTCTGTTTAGAGAAATTATTTTTTAAATTAGTGCAAAATGTATTGGTACAAGTCAGTGTTATTTGACACTGTAGAGACCAGAAGTACAAATAAATTAAAAAAAATGTGTTAAAAGGAGATAGATTCATTGTAATTCAAATTAATGTTCTGAATATTACCCTGGCCCAGGAAGTCTTTAAATTACTTATAGCCAAACTCTGGAATGGTACATTTGGTGAGTCACCAGATGCTAGCTCTGCTTCTGTTCTTCCTGTTTTCTTCCCGAAGTATGAATTAATAGCTCGCTGATGATGGAACTAGATAGATATTTGACCCATGGGGGCAGTTTTTCTATTAGTACATAGTTTGAGTATTAATTGTACAGTATGTTGCAGAAAAAGCAAGCCCTTGCAGAAGGAAAAGTAACAAGCCTTTGAAGCAGCTGAAATTTAAGATGCATCATCTTTGCTTTTTATTCCATTATTCATTTTTCCATCTTCAGTCCCTCCAATTCCACTATGCTTTCAGAAGGAGTATAAAAGTAAGAAAACACTGTGGAGGAACCACCAGAGAAACATTTATAACATACCTATCTTCAATGTCAAAGATAAGAAGTTATGGTCTAAAAACCTCAAGAGGTTAGGCCCCAATGGGTTCTGGTTCCTAACCATGAGTAGGTGTGGAGTGGAAAAAATGAAACTCATTGAGAAATAAGTATTCAAGGAACTCCAGCTACAGTGTGTATGTAAATCTTCTGAAATCTATGTCTGTACTGCTATCCAAAGTATGGATCATAAAGTACGGATTGCAAAATCTCTCATAAATTTTGAGAAGAAAAGCATAGCCAGTAATATATGAAATAAATGTTTACTTTTTAAGTGGAACCATCTATAGACATATACCAAATTTTAAATACAAATCTGCACAAACTAAATAATTCCATCCCACTGCATGGAAACCGTTAAGGCATTTACAGGCACTTTCAGTGCTATCAAATTTATCTATGACTACTTAATGTACCCTTCATGCACACTGGAGGTTATCCACATCTGCTTTGTTTCTATGAGTCATAAAATCGTAATCAAATGTTCTTTGCCATTAAATGTAGTAGTCATAAAAATGTACTAATCCATCACAGGAAAGTCAGAATGAAACATAAGTTTTATAGGATTAACAACGATTATGAGCTTGCTCAAACTGATCATTTGTTCTATGCGCAGAATTAGAAAAAAACAAGGAGGAAATGCATTGAAACTGACATTAATTGGCCTGTTGTTCCTTTGTACTTTAGAGTACCGATCAGTGAGTGATTTTATAAGATGCCATGAATTTACCAGATTGCCAAAACAAATTAAGAAGTTGATTGAAACAAGCATGAATGTATATAAATCACTCAAAATCCATCAATTGAACCTCTTCTGTTTTAAACCTTGAATAATTTAAACTATTTGTAAAAAAAGTAATTTCAGTTTTTATGTGTACTTTTCTTCCTCTCTCTCTCTCCCTCTCTTGTCCATACTATTATTTCATAATATCATAAATTACTATAATTCAGAGATAAATGTAAGTTGTCACAAGTTCTGTGTGAAAAGTTATCCAGGTGGACATGAAATACTATTTAAGCATTTGTCTGAAGGAAAGTGTGCAATGAACACATGATCCTTGAGCTCTAGAGAAGGCTTGGGTTTTTTTACATGTGCCCCAGTTGCAGAAGATTCAGTCAGAAATTATATCATGATGATATGTTGTCAGAGATATATGCCTTCAGGGATGACAGTGTGCGTATTTTAAATAGATATCCAAATATATATTATCCTTCTAGGATAGCTGCTAGCTGTCTATCTTCACATAGCCTATTCGTTCATTGAAACAGAAGTGAAAATAAAATGAACCCAGGCCTTACTTCAGCATATATTTATTTCACACATCAAGAATGAATTTAATTCACATAATTATTCCTTGCATTTTTACAGACCACTGAATATGAATATTTTAACTTTATTACTAGGGAGGATTTTTCAGATTTCCCATGGATTGTTACTCATGATAAAAAATAGGAAATGAATGCCTGATCCAATTTGATACTGCCACTATATTCTTCTGTTTCTAAGCATTATCTGTGAATGCAAGATATTAACAGGGAGATGTGTTCAGATTAGGTAACAACAGACAACAAACAATGGGCAGCATTGTACAAAAGGAAAGAACATTATCTTGCAAGTCAGAGCAAGCCATAGGTTTTTTGACAGCTAAGTCCACTGTAAAAAGGCTTTTGTGAAACTACGTACTAAGTGAAGATTATTATTATTTTAACCAGTTTTTATTATTGGCAACAATATTGTTGCTAATTAAAAGTTGGCAATTACAAATCTGTAGGGAAATTATTTTTATTGATAATCAGATTAAAAATGCTACTTGGTTAAAATTTAAAATATACAATTATACTACTGAATTAGTTAAGGAATATTTTCCACATGATATTTCCTTCTGAAAGTATAAACAGCTTAATATAAGCAAACAATATTTTAGAATTAAAAACAAGTAATAATTGTAACCAACATCACTATGAAATGTAAATTGCCTTAAAAAAATGGCTTTTTTTTGAAAATTCTCTTTCAGGGACAAAGCTGTGAGCTTAATTACAATGATTGTCTTATACACTCCTGCTCCACTGGGTTTCTTTGTGTTGATGGAATAAACAATATCACCTGTTTACCTACTATGTCCCAAAGTAAGAACATTCTCACTGAAGTGGCTGAAGTGTTTCCTGCTGAAATTTTAGATAATGACCTTCCACCAGCACTGGCTGTGTCTATGGAACTTTGGTCTAAACATGTTTCTCCTGATTTTCATAAAGGAGAGCTATCCCAAGGTGAGTAGAAAGAGCTTCTGAAAAATGAATATATCAAACTTCTTTCCTTGTTAATGCTTCTAAAATGGTAAGAATATTGGAAATATATTAATGTTAATTATTAAGATTTTTTTTCATGCATTCCCTTCTACATTTTTTTTGTATTTACTTCAACATCCTTTTGTAATTGCATTTATATCTAACTGTAAAATTACTCTTTTCTCTCAAAAGATTTTTTCCCAGCATCTTTCACATCCAGTAAGGAAAACTCCACTTTCTCTTAGCTGGGTTTTAAGTTTTCCAGAGTGTACAATTTCATATGCCTCATATTGTGTTCAGTAATCTCTGATTCTAATGCCAATCTTCCCTTCTTCCTTGGCTAGTCAGCAGGAGAGAAAGATAATTTGCTTTACTCCATGGGGAGTTTGATTCTCTTTTCCTAGTTCACGTGTTTTCTGAGTGCTTCTTTTTCTGTGCATCTAGATGTTTTTTGTATTGGACAAATCTCTCAAAGTCTCTGCCATTCTAATTGTTTGTAGTAATGTTTTTGGGAAGCCAAAAATTGCCTATCTTGTTATTTTAAAAACATTTGCAAAAGGTGAAAAGTAACAAAAGTTCAACATTTTATTGGGAAGATTTTACCTTCATTGTGGCCTCTTCATTTTACTAAAAACAGTATTATACAAGTAGTGTGTATCAGGCATTTTCTTTAGACATAGTTTCATAATTTTTCCTTATATACCTCTTCAAAGTGATTACTTGTATAAAAAATAAACTGAGTCCTGTTTTGTTGTTTTGGTGGGGGTCTTTTTTGTTTGTTTTTGTTTTGGTGTGTTTTTTTGTTTGGTTGTTTGGGTTTTTTTTAATTTGAATAAATGAGTTTTAGGGAATGTTGGTTTTTGGTATACAGAATTCTGTTGAGATTGATTGATTGATTGACTGAACAGCTTGTTCTGCCTCTTCTTCCATTTTTTGATTGATATTTTCTGACTATTTTCCTTCAAAGACCGTCTCTTTATAATCATAATTTTCATCACTTATATTCTTTAAAGAGACAAATATAAACTTGACAGAATTATTAGATACTGGTGAACAGCTGACAGCAGAGGAAATTCAACTAATACTGGAGACAAAACTGCATGATCCAGACATAGAAATCTGTTAATGAAGTGAAGTCAGGGTACTTTCTGAAACATTCAGCTGAGTAATGTATCTCAAGAATTACTTTTCACTGACATAGTTAATAGTAGCTTGGAGTTCAAAACACATCTATTCATAAAGGTAGGTGAGACTCTTAAAATATTTTTAAAACAATCTGATCAAGTGCTCTTATGCATATCTTCTTCCTACAAAAACTTCAGGAACAGAATTACTAAGGGATATGCTGGAAAGTTGTCATTGTTTGAATCCCCTAATAATGAGATATACTACTTGGTTTTATTGGCACAAGTCACATCTGTGAAAACTTAAATTTGTAAAATTTAAATGATAAACCTTTTATTTTTACATACCTGTTATCCTGCTTCAAGTCCTGGTTTATACAAGTATGGTAGCAATACTGTACTGAAACAAATGACTGCTGTGCATGGTAAGGACTCATGAGCCAGTCCTGTTACCTAGACTTCACAGTATACCTGCAGTGGAGTAGGTTCTGGCCTTTATCAGCTGGTGTTCTGTTGAGTTTCTCATTTCTATTCAGAGAAATTTTTGAGGTGGTTCAGTGTTTTTATACAAAGATAAAAGTGTCTGTCAAAGTTGCCAGGTGCTTGGAAGAGATTTATTGTCATCCGGCAGCAGCTGATATGGCACCAGCTGCCATACCTGACACAGATGGCTATTCTTCATGTTCTGCCACACAGGCTACTAGATCAGTACAGAAGCAGGCTGGAGGCTGCTACAATGCTGACAGATCAGCAACTGAACGGTTTCACCTCACTACAATAATCTTTTCAGGATTTCAGGTGTTCCTTTCATCATGCTTACATAGAAACACAGGAAGTATCTCAGTGGTTGTAGTATGTAAGCATAATCAAATATTTTAATGTACAATAAGTACAGAGAAAAATTTATATCTCTTGAGACAAAATCTTTTTGTATGTAGCATAATTAACTTGCCACTTCTTGTTCCAAAATGAGACAAATGATGGCTGCCTTTTGTAAAAGCAGTATTATTTTTAGAACATTACAATGTTTCAGAAATAATTTCAGGGAATTAAAAGGACACAGGAAAACCTAAGAATTATGGAATTAAGTATTAAGGAATATTGTTTGGTTTGGTCTACATTTTTATACTATAGTTTTATAAAATGGAACAAATACGCATAAAGTCGAGGAGAGGTTTTTTTGCTTTTCATTATTTGCTTGAGGGCTTGTATTGGAAAAAATTATTTTATATCATTAATTTAAATAACTTAGGGGGGAAAAATTATTCTAGACAAGGAAAGATATGGATAAAGGCACCAAATGACAAATAAAACATTTTTGAGAGGTATACAATACAGTTGTTTTCCTGTGAATGCTTGTCTACATAGATTTCATTCTCAGTATTCATACATAAATACACAGATAAAATTCATACTGCCAGAACTGCCTTCAAGAGGTGAAGTTGTCTGAGCATACCACTGTGGATTTCCAACCTACCAAGATATGACCAAAAAGGAATTTTGTTTGGGGTTTTTTATTGTTGTTTTGGGGGATTTATTTAGTTTAGTTGGGTTTTATAGTGGAAAAAATAGATAAAGAACAACAATGCATCCCCAAAAGGAATAGGTTCACTTAAGTTGATGCATAAGCATCAGCATAGCATGATGCATAAGCATCTATGTCTTTTTTAAAGGAAGAAGTAATACTATTTAAAAGCTAAGTGAGAAATGCCCTAGGATGAGTAAGATAGTTAATACATTGGTGTATCCATAGTAAAAGAATGGTGTCAAGCTGTTGAACCTGATGCACTCCTCTATACTTACAAATTTAATGTATTCACGAATAATATGAGAAAAAATACCAATGACACACCCAGACAACTTGCACTCTCTGAAAAATGGGTACTACATACTTTTCGTATGTTTTAGACTATTCTCACCTGACAATGAGTAGACACATTACAGCAAGTTCTAAGATAGCTTAGAGTAGCAGGGATCTCTAGAAAAGAACTATGAGAGATGAGATATATCTGGCAGAAAAACATACTTTTTGATCTAGTCTCCAGGTGTACTTTTCCACTGCCATGGCATTGCTTCTCGAAAATATTTTGTGAATACATTTATTCTTAAAAAAAAAAAAATAAAAAAAAAACATTATAGAAATGCTTTCCTGTGACCAGAGAGGATGATCTAAGTTCTTAATCATATGTCTGTTAGCACTCTGCAAAGTTCTGTATGACTTTTTCAATTTCCTGCGCTCTGTCAGCACATAATTGCCCAATAAGCAACAACTGACACAAATTGAATGCAGGCAACCTTCCTTCCTTCCTTCCTTCCTTCCTTCCTTCCTTCCTTCCTTCCTTCCTTCCTTCCTTCCTTCCTTCCTTCCTTCCTTCCTTCCTTCCTTCCTTCCTTCCTTCCTTCCTTCCTTCCTTCCTTCCTTCCTTCCTTCCTTCCTTCCTTCCTTCCTTCCTTCCTTCCTTCCTTCCTTCCTTCCTTCCTTCCTTCCTTCCTTCCTTCCTTCCTTCCTCCCTCCCTCCCCCCCCCCCCCCCCCCCCTCCCCCTCCCCCCCCCCCCCCCCCCCCCCCTCCCCCCCTCCCTCCTCCCCTCCCCCCCTCCCTCCTTCCTTCCCACACTCCCTCCCACACCTCCTTCTGCACTTCCTGTTAGGGTAGCCCAGAGAGACTGCAGTCTCTATCCTTGGAGATATCTAGAATTGAACTGGATAATGTCCTAAGAAACCTGCTGTAGCAGACCCTACCGTGAGCAGGTGATGTTAAATTAGATAAACTTCAGAGTTCCCTTCAAACCTCAGTTATTCTGGGATTCTATGGTGCCCTGTAATGGCTAGGACAGAATTGCTTTTCAGACATTGTTTATAAAGATTCAAAATTTACTTCTATACAAGTATCTAGTTAGTCGCCAAGAATGGGATTCATCTCACCTGCAGATATCTATTAATTAATCTGTGTAAATTAAATCACCGTAATAAATGAATAAAAATCACACCATCTGCTTTAGATGTCTGTTCTGGGAGAGGATGCAAACTTTTCTCCTTTCCTTAATATATACTATTCTGCATCTTTGTACTTTTGGTTTTGGCAAAGGAATTGAATTTTGCTTTGACTTTTCTGTTTGTGTAATGTATATGGATCTTGGAGCTCACAAAGAAATTTGAAAGACAAAACCCAGTAGAACCAGATATGAATGAATACAACATATCTGCTATACACAGCAGCTAACTGAACATACTTCTATTAATTATAGAGAAGCTTGTGTTCAATATTTCATTATTTCCTTTAAGACTGCATAACACATGAAATATGTTCCGAACATATTACTAAAAATCAAATTGGTATATTACTACAAAGCTCTTCATGTTTAGTATTATTTTGTTTAAAATCTTGCTCTGTAAAAATTCCAATTTTGATTATGTTATTGGATAAATGCTCCTAGCAGAAAGCAAAATTCAGAGTTTTGGGTTTTACACTGTTTTTCTTTATAATGTAATGCTTTTTCAGCTTTCTCCTTAATCAAGTTCTATTCAATTACAGCAGTGTACACTTGGTTTCTGAAAATTGTTGAAACTACATGATGCCTTTGCCTCCTAATCATGCTTTATCATATTGAATTGTTTCTGTTATATTCACTGGATTTGTCATCACTCTCATTATTTCTTTAAGCTTTGTCTTTTATCAGTTTGGCCAGACATATTACTAATCATCCCTGTTCTCAGTATCTGTAATCATATGCTGTTTTCAAACACGTTATTATATCTGCTACATCAAGAAGGTAATTACTTTTGACATAGTGAAGTTACTAGCTATGTAGGTTAGCGTGGAATTTCATGCAAAGTGAGTTCTCTGAACACTGAGCCATTATTTGCACTGCATTTGTAACTGCTAGAAGCTTGAACTTGGTAACTTTCCAGACCTCTTTCACAAGCAGTCATTTTCCCTAGAGTTCTGATAAAGAAGACTTAGAAGAATAATTGCAAGCCTGGCCTACTTCTGGTTTTACTTAACTGCAACCTGCTGCCCTCCAGGAAAGAGCATTTTGATAGTCTGTAGCATGTAAGTGTATTTTTTACTCTGATTGTTTTGTGCTCAGACTTCTAAGCCAGGTATATAGGAAGATCTGTGGGAATTCTATGTAAATGACTGTTGCAACAAGAAGAAAATTTAAAAGACATTTAAACCTTTCATTTAAAAACTATACAGGATTTCATATTTTCTAGCTTTCTGTACCAAATAAATTTAAATTCCTTTTTGACTGAAAATTACCTTTTCCTTTCTAATCATCAAAACTGTTCTAGTAAGATTTAAACATCTTCTAGGGTTTGCATTGTCCAGCTGCACAGAGGTTCATTGTGCTAGATATTCCCAGCTACTTTGAAGCAGAAAGAATCATGATACTGGGGAAAAAAAACTCTTGGCATACCTGCCAATGATAGCAGATGTTGAGTTTCAGGTATGAGGTAATTTGAGGACAGTATTTATGCCAGTCAGTATCTCCTGTCATTTAGAGTTTCAAAGCCAATGAGATCTATGAGAATCATTTATTCCTGGAATAGAGAAATTCTCAATAGCATCTTCTGTCTTTGAAAAATAGTACTCTAAGAAACTTCCTACAGGCATAGTTAACTTCCATGTGATTGGAAAAAATCCCCAAACAAATAAAAACAAACATAAAACAGAAAAAATGTACCAGGACAAGTATTTCTAGGTTAGGGAAGTTACTGTTTTTCCAGTAACACAAAAGATTTTCCTTGATTTTTTGAATACTACCAGCATTCTATGTTAAGATTGATTTATTTTGTAGATTTTTTTAATCAACTGATATCTATATATACATATCATGAGGGCTAACATTCATCAGCATAGCAAGTGTAGCGTTTTGAAAATTTTAAAATGTCATTTGTGTAGTGGGTTCTGAGGAGCCTAAAATGAATAGGATTACTTTTCTTTGAAGAATAGCAAATGAAAGATATGAGGTGTTCCATGTAGCTCACATTTTGCATTTACATTTCAGAGCAGTTAGTGCAATTACTGAATTAATTATGCTTTGCTCTTAAACCTTATTTTGAATATATTCAAAATAAATTATAATTATCAACTTCTGCAGTTTAAAATAACAAGGGATATTAGAGTAATGAGAACCTCTGAGTAAGTATTTTGTTATTTATTCAAAAAACCTATTATTTGGTATAATATGAAAAATATCCCAAATGCACAGATTGCTCCTCAAAGATACCGTTACATTCCCTGGAATTAAGTAATCCTTAGGGATGATTTAGCAGCACTCTGGGAGTGTAAACACTGTCAATTCAGCTTTTCCTTCAGCTTAGCTGAGGAAGTAGAGGGGCTCCTGTATGATTCCCTTGAGTGAGTAACTGCCCACCAGCAGCGGTGAGTTCTGATAGTACCTGGGATCTGAACCAAAGAGAGGAATATGATAGGAGGGTCTAGTGCAAGGTCTCTAGTCCTGTAATTGAAAGACATTGCTCAAAATCATAGCCAATGTGACCTGTACTGAAGTTTAAATAATGTGAAAAAAGAATATTTAATGGACAAGAATTATTTTCTTTTGGTTGGGATCTCTGCTTACATGGACATTACAGTAAAATAGAGGAATTGTTGGCTAACCATTATCTACAAGTCTCTGTTTTGTTCTCAGATCAGTCATATCTACAGACATAAAGAGGCTAGTGTGCTTTGGAAAACAGAAGGAAAAAACCAACTCTTCCAAAATCCCATTATATTTGTTTGCAATGAAGGGCATTGTAGGATGGGGAGATTAAAAAGGAAAAATCATATGACATAGATGGGTGGGGAACACTGTAGGGTTGACAAGACAAAACAAATGTATATATGGTGTGGTAACAGGAGTAGGATATTCAGGATGACATGTTTAGGAACAAGACATGAAATAGTACCTATTATTGGCCTGAAGAAAAATAAAATGCCTGTACACTTCTTGGGTACCCCTCAGCTTCTCTCAGTGTATCAGTCTTAAAACTTTCCATATTTACCCTGATGGAAGCAAGAGGTAATACTTTCTCAAGAAAAAAGCAGTAGCCCTACTACAGTGTGTTATGTTGCCTCACAATTTTACCCTCTCATTACCTCAAATTTTAACAGGCTTCTAGAATTGTAAGCAACAGTGGCTTCTGCACCTCAGACCTTTGACCAGAGGGCTTGTGTTATTTCAGGTAGCCTGTAAATCTTTATGTGCAGTTATGGAAAACATAAAATGACTTCATAAGCCGACCTTACTTTTTCTTTTGATGTCACATGGGTCAACTTGTCATAAAGATTAAACTGATTACTCAATACTCCTGAGATAATTGTGCCTGAATAATAGTAAGCTGCCCTGTGAATTGGCTTGGCCTCCCAGCAATTTTTCATATGTAGCTGTTCTTTTTTTCTTCTTGAAAATAAAGGCACAACACATTTTTCACTATTAGCAAGTACACAATGTGGAGCCGGAGCAATTTCTCTTGAGTCTTTGTTGTCTTAGCTCTTCTTCAGAAATTAGAGGTGCCTTAAATACATTTGAATGACTGTTCCTAACATTGTCCATTTATGTATAACTAAGCAGTTCCTAAGTGCCTGTTTGCAGGAGAAAAAGGCTATGCCTATTCTATATATCTAAATAGATCAAGAATATACCAAATGAAAAATTCTTTGTTCTTACTAGCTGGAAAAGGCTACTCTCCATCTAAAGTTAGTATCTTACAGCTTTTCAGTCATTATTTTCTGTTTTGTGGGCTAAAGAAAAGAAAATATTTAGCCTATCTTGGCCTGATTTATTGTAAAAGTCCTTTTTTATTTCTTCCAGGCTGGGCAGATGCGAGGCTGTTAATCCTTCCTTACATCATGATTTGCATTGTAGAGATCATTCAAATGTAGAGATATATTCAAATACCAAAGTATCACAAATACTAAATCATATGGCAGTTTAGTTGTGTGTATCACAAACAGGTTTTACACTACTAATTCTAAAAAAATAAGTTGAGAATGACTGTTTAGAACTATTTGTTGCTCATAATTTATTTAGTATCACAATAATTAAGTCAGGAAATTTGGATGGGATAAAATACACTGAAGAGAGTCACTTTAGAAATACGAGTTCCTTTCCAGTCTTTCATCATATAAGTGGGAATGAAGGAATCAGAATATTTTCCCTTACACAAAACAGCAATTCTGTTCCAGTGTTGTGCTTCTATCATGGGTAGCATTGTGTCTTTAAATCCTGGAGCCAATTTCTCACCCATCACACAACACACTGAATGTTGTGAATGCTGGACATTTGGTCTGGAAGGATATTGTGAGGAACAGTATGGAAAGCTTTGCTGAAGCCAAAAAAGGTTACACCTAATGGTTTCCCTAGATAACTAGGTGAGCTACCCTGTCACAGAATGAATTCAAATTTGAAAAGCAGGACTCCCTGTTCATGAGGCCTGTGACTGATGACTGTGTTGTCCTCCAAGTGTTTCTCAGTACTTCCCAGACTTACATATTCTTATATTTTCAGACTTTACTTGGCATCAAAGTGAGACTGACAGGCCTTTAGTTTCCAGGGTCCTCCTTGAAAACCAGGACATTTTCTGGCTTCCAATTAATTGGGACCTCTCTGGATTCCAAAGACCACTTGAAAATCATCAATATAAAGCATTACTTTTTGAATATATTTATCTTTGTAAATATTAGCAAAAAATAATATATTTTTTATTGATGAGAGGAATGTAATTGCTTTTATACTTTAACATAGAAGCACTCTGAGGGAAGTGAAATTTTAAACAAAAGACAGAATTATTAGTGGTATGGAAAAAAATACAGATTATTTTATACACCTCAATATAAAAAATTAGATATCTTAAACATTTTTTTAAGAATTAACCTGCACATGATTCTTAGTATCTGCATTTGATTTGAGGGATAAGAATTATCCAGTATACAATTTTTTTCTCTGTTGATGAAAGAAGAAAAATCTCTAATTCTGGACAATTCACTACATGTTTCTTATTCTGAAGGGCATGTTTCAAACTTCATATTATGTAATGCTCTAGTATTTCCTCTGAAAGTTAACCTTGGCACCAGGTGTTTCACTTATTCTGGTGTTTGTGGCTTCTCTGGTTTCCACAAACCCTTTTCATGTAAGTAGAGTACGGTTCAGACCTTTAGAAATATCATGACTTCTAAATCTGAAAGACCATCAGCCTCTGAAAATATAGAACTCTTTTAAGATTGCATCTGATTAACCCACCTATCTCTCCATGAGTCCTCATAATAATTGGAAGAGGTAGAATCAGTACCTGTTTAGACACTCAACTGCAGCTTTTAGCTGTGGCTATATGACATCTGATAAACAAGCTTCACATGCTGACTAGATTTATGTGAATGTGGTTACAACACAGGTTCTTTTAGGCCAAAAAATATTTATTTTTTTATTGAATTTATTTTAGTAATTTGAAATTAAAAACCTTGAATTTCAAAATTAAAGCATTTAAATTAAGATAATTTCATTATCAGGATTAGAAATGGACTTCATTTCTATACTTATTTTTTCATTGTTGTATATCAAAAAGCAGTAGGGGGGAAGAAATGAAAGGATTTCATTTTTTTCCATATTGTGCATTGAAGCAGATAGGTCTATTATTCTACTTATTTCTTAAGTTAATTCTTCTATCTAAGATATGTTAATTTTTATTTTTTTTTCTAGTAATCATTTGCCTATTATATTCCACCTTTTTCCTTAACCACGAAAGGAAATAGAGTATCTGTCACTGATGCTCTGGCGCTAAATTATAATCCTGACCACCTTTAAAACTATGAACCATTAAACCTTACAGCTTTTATTTAAGACTACTGGACACCCATCATGTTGAAAGATAGGTTCCTGTTCAAGACTGAAAAATAGAGCCAAGTTCTATAGTACTGACTCATCCAAAATTCTTTAGTTTTGGGAGATTTCTTCACTGTAAACTCACTGGATGTTTTTCCACATTTAATAGACTTCCTCAAGATCAAGTAAAGAACGGTTAAACTCTGTCTTTTATTTTCCTATTCACTTAATACACAGGAATTGTATAAAAAATATGTGAGAACAAGGACTTGGCAAAATTTCAGAATTTACATTCTTATATTGTCGGTAGTCCAGGCAATGAACCCCAGTAGCTCACATAAATAAAAATATAAGAATTGCTTGGTTAGAAATTCAGTCTTCAAACTTTTGTTTAAGATTTAGATTATTCGTATTAACAGCATTTTATATATATTAGATTTGTCAACTCCTGGTAAAGGAATAAAATCACCTAAATCCTCCAACCACAGTATGCTGTAAAAGTTATACTTACATTGAGTATGGAGCATTTCAGTGTAAATTCACTGTATTTCACTTGAGCTGCTCCTACAGGCAAAATGTATATTAGATTATCAGTTAGATAATTTGTTTCAGTTATTCTTTCATGAGCTACTATGGCTGATCAGGAATTGCCATTTAATTTTGGTTTAGAATGAAACACAATGTCCTTTATATCTCCTTTGTCACCTTTGGGTCTATGTTTGTCTGCCTACTCCAGCCTACATCCCCAGATTACTTCTAGGGTCAAAGGAGAGGTTTTTGAGACCATGGGAAAGAAATGACTGTAGACTCTTCTAGTTTAACATCGTGCCCTTTCTGTTTCCTATTCTCCTCAAAAGTACTCTAACCTGTCTGACACAGCAGCACAATGAAACACTTGAACAAGCACATTGTTTGGACATCTTGGGACTCATAGATATTCCCAAGTTTTCATAAAATGAAATGCTGTTGTTTTCCATCTTTTGAAATGGAATTTGTGCTTTGGGGCATCTTAAAACATTTATGAATTCTGAAGTCTTGGAAAACATTGCAAACTCCAGCATCCCAACTTCTGAAAACAGTTCTTTTTATCTTTTCAGTTTTTATAATTATGGTTACAGTATCTTCTATATTTCTTCTGGATTTTAGGGGTCTTTCTCTTTTGATTCTTTAATCATTAGGTTGTTAATTTGTGCTGGGTAGCTGTGTAAAATGAATGTTAGAAACATACAGCAGATAAACATAAACAGGGCCATGCCTTTAGTGTAGTAACAGCTCTTGTTCTTTTCATGTTTTCTTGAGATAGCTAGAACCTCCTTACTTTATAATTTCTTTATCATATTATGAAATATTTCGGACATCTAAAAAATAATGGTTACAATATACATTTCTAAATTTGTTTCACTAACTCCTAGCTTGAACCTACTTCATCAGCACTAATACAAGTCAGTAAAGGCTTAAAAATGAGTGAAAAATATGTACATACTATTTTCTGCTCTTTCTCAACTATTAATAATGTTGTAATCAAGTCTCTTACATTTTAGAATTATATTTCTTTGTAACCGTTTGACTTCACTAAAATATTTATTTAGATTTGAACATAAATGGTACAACTGTGAGCATAAGAGACTTCCATTGAATAGATGAATAAAACATTTCTCAAAGGCACAAGTAAAAAAAAAGAAAAAGTACTTATTTTAATTGTTCTGATTATTTATAATATACTTTTAAACTTGCCAGTTCTCATCTAGTAAATAACTAATGTTCCAAGAGTGACTTTTTTTCCTGGGAATCTCCCATATAGTAAGCATAAAAAGATTTTTGGTGCCTCCACCTAAGGCTGATGCTGCACTCATTAATTTGGAGGATTTTTAAATTTCTATTCTATTTCTATTTCAATTTTCTTGTTTTGGTTGACTGTGCTTGTTTTGTTCTGGAACATATCCATAACACCAGATATAAGCAATGTTCACTTGTCCTCCAATGTTAACGATAAGATACTGCTCCAATACCATGTAGCAGAATTCTCATCTGAAAGGCAGGGCATTGTTTTTTAGTCCTCAGTGTTATGATAAGAGTACATATAAATATCTACAAATATTCATATTTCTGTAGGTATACATTTCATAAGAAAGCAAGTTCTGTTAATGCTTTCTGTCATTAACGTGGTTTTACTGTATGCAAGTTAAAAAATTTAAGCCTCCACTAGCCGTATATGTTTTGTTACACCAATTTTAAAATCTTTGTAGGCTCTATGAGTTTTTCTTTCTAAAAATGTAGGTAATTTCTTTATGTATATTATATATCAGTCTTATATGCATTTTTTCAAGGCCTTAGTGCAGTTAACTAAAAATTGCCTGTATCAAATGTGTTTTTTTTTAATTAGGAAAAAGGAGCAAATAAAGTTTCAGTGAGTTATTAGATAAGGTTATTTCAAGTGATTTTTACAGAAACACCCTCTTAGCTACTTGATAATCATTACTGTTATGACTATAGCAACTGTTGAAATTATCATGCCCCATTTGCAAGGTAAGCAAGTGTGGGTCATAGTAATGATACAGATGTTCTCAGACTTAATTTTTAAAAGCTGTTTAAATAACCATTTCACTGACCTCCAGCACTATAAACATTGTTCTGTATGTTTTAGAGCTATTAAAGCTTAATCCACTACATTTGTAATGGATGGTTAATCATTGCTCTTTACTAATTTCAAATGAAAACATTTCAATACCAACATTTACTGCAATAAAATAACTTTAGTTATCTTAATAAAACATTACCTTGATGAGATTGCAAAGTATACACCCATAATGAACAAGTTCATTATAAAACTTTCAAATACATTTTTTTTCCAAATCTTTGCTTTTAGATAATGCCTTACTTTAAAAACTACTGTGGGTTTGTAGTACTACAGACTACTATTACATGCAGCTTTCATTTACCAATCAGTTAAAATGCCTTTATGAAGCAAGTTTGATTCAAGGTTTATTAGATTATTGCTGGTGACTATTTCATTCAGATTTATGTTAGGAAAAAACACAGGAAGAGTGACAAGAAAAGCAGTAGTAATTCCTCAAGTACTGAAGTGTTTGCCTAATGCATAGGGTAATCCCTGTGAATGGAATTTGCTGGACATAATGCAGCTTTGGCCTATAAAATGTAAGCAACTGCTTACGCAGGTGCATTTTTTCTGTGGAAATGAAGCAAAGAAATGACTCGTCCTTCTAAGCAGTGGGAGGTAGGTAAAGTCAATGTGTTTCTGTTTCCCAGGAGATGAAAGATGATGAGGTGAGATTTGATTTCATAATTGAAAGTCCAAGCAGGCTCCAAAGAAAAACAGTGTTTCAAGAGGAAAAAAATATTCTAATATACTCTACTATCGGTCAGGTTTTGATTTGTTTAAATTCAAATGCATAAGTTTCAAACTAAAAAATAAATAAATACTAACTAATCTTTGAAATAGCATTTTCCTTTTGGGAACAGGTGGTAGCTTTATATTTACAATCATTATAATATGTACATTTCATAAATGTTATTTTTAAGGTCAGATTTTACAAGAAATTGTGCTTCTGTCTATAAAGGACATTGATTTCTGCTGGTGTAACAAACTGCATAAAATTCTACTCATCAGCACAGAAAGTTGCTGTGTGGGTACAGTCATTCCTACTGCCTTAGTTTTGCAGTAGTGCTTTTAAAGGGCTTAAAACTGAGAGATTCTTAAATGCTTCATCAGAACTCGACTTTTTTTTTTCAACCTTCAGATCCTAGCCAGAATTTCCAAGCTGTGAAATAAAACCTTTGAAATTAGATGGAGAAAACCAAGGAGTTACACTGAGTATCTTTTCAGAATAAACTGCCTTCGAATATTGTGGAACTTTCCCTATTCCTTCTGCTTTTAGTGCCTTGACATTTTACTTGAAATTAGATGAACAGGCTTTACTTGGATAATGCATCTAAATGTAAAATTAAAATCAAGCAAACAAACCGCCCCCCCCCCCCACTGTAGTAATCAAAAATAAACTTTCCTGCCCTTTCTCAGAAAGTTACAATAGTATTTAAATTAATTAATCGTGTTGGCTTTTATTTTATTCATGATCAAAATTATTTTTAAGTGGAAGCACCATGTCAATTAAACTCCAAATATACAACCTGAGTCCAACAACTGAATGAAACATCTTATCTTACAGATCACTGCACATCACACCTACCACATATTCCAAAACTGGTGTGTCTTACATGAGAAATAGGACTGATCAGTAATTATTTTTCTTGCATGTTAACATTTGGTCTCCTAATATTTTCATTATAAAGACCAAAAAAAAGTATAGGCCCATCAAGAAAATACTTATTAGAATCTTAAACTCTGTTCTTTCCCAGACATTAGATTTCATATGTTACAATAGTTAAAAATGATATTGTAGACCTGGAGTTATTTGTGAAATTTGGATGAAATTTTAGCATTATTCTTTGAAAAAAAATTCTCTATATTAATTGTTATCAAATACATATACATCTATTGCCTGGATGGTCCAAGAGTTTTCTGTGCTTTTTGCTGAATAGGGATTTACCAGTCAGTCAGCAAAACCTATTGACAATGTCATTATGTCATGGTATCAGACTTGAAGTTTTGCTTTTTCCACTTAAATCTATACAAGATAATTGCACATATTGGTGATACAGGGTTTTTTAGGTCCTTACTTCTTGGATAAGAATGGTATAGCTCTTCTGTGATTTCTTGGTTTCTTCGCTTGGACCTTTTGCCTTTGTCGTGATTTTAAAGCAGTAACTAAAAAAATTACTAAAAAACTTACTTATTTCTTGCTGTGAAATATGGATTAGAACAAGAGCAAAACAGGCTTAAAACTTAAAAGGAATAAAGAAAGTTTATTAGCAAAACTACAAGAATAGGAACACCAGAATAAACCTCCAGGAAACTCCTTTATCCTCCACTACCCAACCATTCCCTTGTTCACATGACAACACAGAGACAACAAACTTTGGAACTTTGGTGTTTAAAACAGTCCCAATTCCTGCTAGAGTCTTTTCATCAGCCTTTGTAGAGAAACAGAAGTCTTCTTCTGCTAATCTATGGAGTTTCTCACAAGAAAACTATTTCTGTTATAGCTTTCTATTTCTCTGATGCCAGCTGCCCGGAAATCCTGCCATCAGTTCACTCCTCCCATTTCACATCACTCTGGGGTGTGTATGGGTCAATGAGTCTAGGGATGGCATTTTTAAGGATGAGTTATTCAAAGGCAAAAGTTTTCTTCATCTGTCTCTGTGAGCTTCTCTGGAAACAGAAGTTTTCTCTTTGCCTCTACAAAGCTACAAATCTTCAACTACTACTTCTCCCCCATCTGTTCCAGCATCTCACTGTACAACAACTACTCCACTTTTTGCTCAAAATCCACACTTTGAACACTCCATTCCTCCCAATATACTCTGTCATGAATTAAAGGAGATTTTTCAAAACACTATTGTCCATCTCCATAGCTTTAACAGAAAAATATTTCAGCTTATAAAGCATCTCCTTATTCTCTCTTCCCCATCTAAAACTTAACTTTTTTCTTCACGGTCTTTGATGGTTTTATGATGTCTTTTTTCATGTTGATTGTCTCTCTGTCTCTCTGGGAAAAAGGAGTAATCTGTACATCTCATCCAGGTAGTAAAAGAGTTAAAGTCTTGGAAAAGCTGCAGATGTTCCTGGTGTCAGGTTTCAGTCCAGCGGCAGAAACTACAAACCAAGCCAGGCCGGCCGGCGCCGTTTCTCCCCCCCACCCTCTGCAGCCTTGTCTGGCCTGGAGGGGGGGAGGAGGCCGAGACAGAGCCTTGTTACCTCTTCAGAAGCCGGAAACCAAAGGGAACAAGAGAGTCCTGGCTTTACATCTTAATGTGGTGTTCACAAGTTGATCTCACTTTTCAATGGTCAAAACTGCTGTCAATTCTTAGAAATGACCAATAATTGGTCACAAGAAAAGACTCCCATCAGCCTTTCGCAGCTTCAACTTCCTCCCAGCTCCCGAAGCTATCTTAAAGGTAAAGTCACCCCATGACAGCCTTTCATATCCCCAGTTTTGTATCAACTCTATGAGTACACCAACCACAATGCTAGGAAGTTACTCTTTTCTGACAATGTATGAAACAGAAGAGAAATTGTCCCTGAAAATGTGATTGTAGGTTGTTTATGAAGCTGATTATAAAAAGGCTATGCAGCCAAACTATAATTCATTCTGGACTGTTTTCACTTTTGAGTTTGTTTAAGGAAAGGAAGAGTGTCCGTATGTGAAGTGTTGAGGGATCCATTCAGTGCGGTTATCTCGTGAGCAGCTGCGGTGGCAGCCGCAGGTTGAGCTCTGGGAGCCCAAAGCAAGAGGCCGGGAATCGCTGACCCTTTGCACAACAAAGGGCCTGGGGACCTGTGGCCCAGCCAGGGCACCGGACACTCCAGGACAGCAGGAGCCCAGGGTTCCAGACTTTCCCCTGCTTAGAATGGGTGGGGATAAAAACACAGGGGGTCCTCTGCTCAGGGTTCCTCCTCAGGGGCACCACCTTGAGCTGCATTGGTTTTTATTTTGTTACTGGACCAAGATTAAATTATTTTAAGGGCTAGTTCATCTGAGACTCTGCTGTGGGAAACCTGGGTTTGAGCCAGCTCAGTGCCTGGTGTGACTGTGTGATGTGGGGGTGCAGCTGTGCAGGAGCCTCGGTCCCAGCTCAGATATGTGAGTGTGACTGGCAGAGTGGCTCCTGCAGGGACGGGCAGTTTCCTTAACAAGAAGTATCAGTAAGTTAAGGCAAGATACCTGCCCTCATTACTGAATTTATTTCTCATCCTTCGTGCTTCAACACTTAAACAGAAAAAAAGAGCAAACAGTACCAATGTATAGATTTTCTTAATTGCTGACAATGGTCTAAGCACAAATGCATAGTTTAAAAATACTGTCTCAGAATTTTATTAGAGAGTTCCAATTAACAAAAACTTGCTTTTTTTCCTGAATTCATATTGAGTCTGAAAATGTTTGCAAACAAGTGTGTACAATATCTGAGCTGAAAAGTGCAAAGCTAGCTAGGGGTTCTGCAATGGTGGGCTTAATACCTTGAGAGTCAAAGTTATCATCAGGATAACTTTCTATTTTGCATACTTTCTGTTTTCTAATACAGAGAAAATAATGCATCTTAAGAAAACTTAAGTGTAATATAAGGTATATTTATTGGATAACATAAGAAAGACAGTTAACTATGAAATTAAAGTAAAACACACACATCTTTCAAGTATTTGCAAAGCAAGGGATTTAATGATAGAGGTTTTTTTTATTGCCAAAATCCATAACTTATTTGTTACATTCCCTATAACTTTCTTCTGCTCAGTATGATCAAAGCCAGTCTCCAAATTAGCTAAAGTCTGCCTGATGTTTTATTGTTTTTAAGGCATACCAACTGTGATGCCTCATGGTGTTGATTTAATCTCCTGTCACTTTACTTAGCAGACATCAAGTATCACAGACAGTCAAGGTATAAATTTGCACTTAAAAAGAATACAAGTATTTAGGAACTCCTATGAAGTGCAACTTGCTGGAATATGCCTGGGAAGGAAGAAGAAAAGAGCCTCATCAGCTAAGGCTTTTTTGGCCATGTTTTTTATCTCATTCACATTTGCATTTAAAATATGATTTGTGGAAACAGGTCTGGAAGCAGGGATGGAAACCAGTAGTCTGTTCTGGCAGTTCCAATCACAGAACTAGAAAATTGGGTGCCTTCCTCTCTGAATATTTAGATATTTAGTGTTCTTTTTTTGCAGGTCTAAAGCAGCCATGATAGAGATTATCTGTCATTGTGGAGTACTTAGAAATGGACTAACAAAAGTGCTACAGAAAACTAGTACAGCTAAGTATTGTCTAAATTAAGAAAATTAAAGATGATAAATTCTGAAACTATTAGCCTAAACAAAAATATTAGGCAGATCAAAAAAGCTTTGAAGAACAGCTAGCACAATGTGCTTTATTTATTAACACATATTTCCTCTGTATTTCAAGTGCAGGATATCTCTGAGCAAGGTGAATGAATGAAGATTAAGAAAATGGAGAAACCAGGGACATTACAGAAAAGCTTTACATCTTTTTGCACTTTATTCTGTCTTCACTTACAAAAAACTAAGGAAACATTTAGGTTAGATTCCTTCTTTGAATGTGAGTTTTAAAAAAAATACTTTTTGGAAAATAAACTACATGAGTGATAGTTGAATAAACAGAGAAAATGAGCATTAGAAGTTTTTGATATCTTTAATGACAAGTCAATTTCAGGCAAGACATTAACTGTGATGACAGAAAAGGTTTTAGGATAGCTCCAGGAAGCTACAAGGCTGATGTCCTTCTGTATCAGGTAATGTAATAGAAATAATACTTAAAAATAGAATTTGTGAACACACAGCTAAATATTACCTAGTTAGGAGCAATCAACATGTCTGGTTTGGGGTTTTTTTAAGAGAGATTCTACCCTAAAACTTCTTGGCAGATTTAGAATTGTTAGCTGTTGTGTGAATAATGGATTGATGGAAGTTTTTTATATTTCCAGAAGTCTGCTGCTGAGTCCCATAAAACAGGTTTTTAAGGAAAGAGAACAGCTAGAGGGTAGGAAACAGTAAAACAGTAAATGTTTATTGTAGCCGAAGATCAGTAGTGAAACTCTACAAGCCAGTAAGTTCTTTAATGCGTTAAAAAGGCATAATCAGTGGAATGATAAACAGTTCACTGAGAAAATCAAGTCTGAAGAACTTATTAACTAGATTAGAAGAAAGAGTCTTAGGACACTGTGGGATTGTACTATGAAATGGCATAATGAATTGAACACATGTTTGAAATGGTGTGCAGGCACAGAAGGAAGATCCTGACTTGTTTTACAGTGACAGACTAAGCAGCAGTTTTTGGGGTTCATGCCTGATATTTGTTTAAAGTGTCAACACAGTATAGAGTAATCATAAAAAATCACAAATCAAGTGTAAGAAACTATTCAGAAAATAAATGGAATGTTCTATGTCATCAAAGATACAGTATAGATGTTTGTATCTTGAATGCTTCAAGTTTCTGTTTTTCCATCTGTTTAAAGAGATGTAATAGAATACTGACTGATCAGAGAAGGTCAGAGTTATTGGAGTAAAAACCATTAAAGCTGTATCAGAGCTGAAGAATAGCAGGAGACTAGCAGAGAGATTTTTTTGTTTGGTCTGTTCTTGCCTTTCTATAATCATTCACTTAAAGACCTTCTGGAGAATGGAAACTCCTGAAATCAAACAATAAGGCAATTGCCATACTTCTTGTGAAAAAATTTGGAGTTTCATCCTCATTGTGACAAAGCTCTTAGTTGGTCATCATAAATCAATGTTAAACAAAAAACAAGAACAAACCATTTCAGGCTTATCCAAGTGCAATTCAGTAGCTGAGTTATTTTACCTTGAAATGCCAACATAGTCCGTCCCTTTTACAGTAACATTAATAGTTTTATAGTTTTGCTTCTCTTTTAAGAAGACTTGTTTGAAAGTCTGTTACTCACTTCTTTTAATATCCTTGCAACACTCCTATGAACAATTGATTATATTATCCTCTCCCCTACCTTTATTTTTTTTCCATGAGTAGTTCAAAGAAGGCATAAAATCAGTTGAAGTCTATTCCTAGAGATAACTTCTGAAATGGGGATTTTCACACATAAGGGCATATGGCTTTATTGTTTCACAAGTTGATTTCTTCTCTCTCACAGCCCCTGGAGTAGAAGTTTCCAGGTGAGAGGTATTTTTTGCAAGAACTTGGAACAACTGTTCCAGGAGTCTTGCTCTTAACCAACACAATGATTAAGAAACTGAAAAGTGTGTCATGAAACCTGGGACTTATTTTATCTTCTCTTTCTATAAATTTGATCTTGTTAGAGAAACGAAGCTTAAAATTTTGGCTTCCTTGTGACAGCAAGAATGCATTACTTGTCCCAAGTCTTGACAGCTGTTGAGATACAGTTAATGTCAAAAAAAGCTTATATTCTCTTTCCCTTCTGAAAATCCTACAGAGTAGGTTTGTCTAATGGAAAGGAAATAGAGAGAGTTAATTAAGGCAGGGCTAATGAAATAATTGACCCACATGGAAATTTTGAATATATTTGGTTTGAAGTCACAAATTTAATATGCCAATTAAGCTTTTTTTAAAAAAAAAACAACAAGCAAGATAAAATCATCAGTGTCAGTTTTGAAAGTTACAGTAGTTATGCTGGTTTCAATATTTGTTCTGAATTGTCCTTGACAGCTGAGGTGAGTAAACCTTGTTATATAAATCATTATGAGTATTTTGAACTCCCTCAGGGTGGTTACAGAACTGTAGATGAAAAGGGGTTATTCAGTCAAACACAAACCTGTTCTTCAAGGTTTCAGGATTTCTACCAAAATCACTTTGGAAAATGGAAAGCAAACTTAGCTCTTAAAAACACACAATATCTACACCTAACAAAACAGACTCCAATGTTCCCACCCTCCCAGGATTTTTTGGTCTATTTTGTATTTGAAAAGTTACTGATTTTCTGTTTGTCTTTTGTGTTTATTTCATAATGTGTCTCTGCTTGTCACAGAATCATAGATTCACAGAATCATTAGGGTTGGAAGGGATCTCTGGAGATCATATAGTCCAGTCCCACTGGCAAGGCAGGGTCACCTGGAGCAGGTGAAAAAGGAGCATGTCCAGGTGGATTTTGAATGTCTCCACAGAGGGAAATTCCATTACCTCCCTGAGCAGCCTGTTCAGTGCTGTGCCATCCTTAATGTAAAGAAGTCCTTACTCATGTTGAGGTGTAATTTCTTGTGTTTTAGTTTATGACTGTTGCTCCTAATTCTGTCACAGTGCACCACAAAAAGAGTCTGGCGCCATCCTCTTGGCACCTGCCTTTGAGATATTTATATGCTTTAGTGAGATCCTCTCTCAGTCTTCTCTTCCCTAGACTTAGTCACCAGACTGTAGTGCCAACTCTAATCTTTCTTTGTAAACTTTTAAAGAGCATTAATCTTTGAAATATTTAGTGTTATCTAACTTGACAAGGGTGTCCACTGTGTATTCGGTGTTACAACAGTTTCACATCTTTCATAGGACAGGTGGGAAGTATGCTTATAATCTAATAATCAACCAGCAGCAGATTTCGATTCTTTAGGGTTATAAGTGGGCTAGAATGCAACTAATGGATAATTAGCTGGATGCATGAACAATTGAAACTGAGACATCTGTAAAATAATTACAATGTTTCACCCCTTAAATAAGTGTGAATGTGAAAATGCTCAGAATTTAAATAGTTCTAGGTCCACACAGTAACAGAGAATGATTACTAAATCACTCCTAGGGAGAAGAAAGTAGTAGTCCATGATATTGGCTTTGTGCATGTTAGGGAAAAGTGTAGAAAACACTAAGCATCACTGTGCTATATTTCTTGATGTCCCAATAAAGTTTGTTGCCTATTGGAAAGGTCTCTCTGAATTTGTCTCAAATATAATGTTACATTGAAATATATTTCTAGTGAAATCATGGAAATGTAGAATTATTTTGTTTGTAAAAGACCTCTAAGATCATGGGCCATTTTGCTCAACATAGTTTGACCTCAACTGGTTTAGGCTTTAATAATACAGCAACTTTATATGGCAGTTAATACCTGCTGTATAGACCTACGTTTTAAGAAATTATTTTTTTGCTAGGTGTTGTTGAAACCTTCTTATGAAGCTCTGTGCTTGCAATACTGCTTTACTCTTTTTGTCATTAATGTTTCATGAATATCCAAATTCTTAGTATATATTTTTTCACAGGGTTATCTTTTGTTTGTCTTTATTTGTGGGAAAAAAAAATTATGGGTGAACTAGAACCATGTGGGAAAGCTCACAATGTCTTAACACAAAACATGACAGCTCCATAACACCAGGAAACTATTCAGCAATAACTCTTGTCTTCCTGAATCCAGAAAGTTTTGTTTGTTCGCATGTTTGGGTTTTTGACTTATGAAACCCTACTTCACAGGAAACTATCTAAAACATAATGCAAAAGTTTATGATCTTCTTTGTGTCCATGCAGCCTTTGCAGACTTCAGCAGGGAGGAGTAGAGGGAAGATGGAAAATGCAGAGAGGAAAATCAAGTTTACAGAGGAATTTTGATGGAGAAAAAAGAAAGAAATCTAAATTGTGAAACAAAGTGATGAAACAAAACCTGGCTTTTTGGTGGAAGAAAATGAAGGGGCTAGTAGAAGTTGGATAAGGGATGCAACGGGACCAAGTAGGGGTTTTTAGTGGAGATCTGAGTTGGGAATACTCCTGAGTTGCAACAATCATGGAAAATGGGAGGAGAGCAAGGTCTGAAGAGGAAGCAGGAAAGGCAAGGTAGGATGTGCAAGCAGGACCTTTTCAACAGCATGGTTCTTGTTGTATATTTCAGTGGTAATTTTTTTTTTTCATATACCTGTCAAATTTTTCTTTTTGATCATAGGCAGATTAATTTTTACTGAGCAGAATCAATGCTAAAAGCATGGCCTTTTGTGGACTTATAATTTATGGAATAAGATAATAATAATATTTATGAGGTTAAACAATATGTTTTAGTCCCTTCTAGTCCATTTCTCTAATTTTTTTCAAAAATGAAGTTTACTGGTAGCTTGAAACAAGGAGTATAGTCTAGTCTGCAAATATAAGTAGAGCACTTATTCCATGACATATTTGCTATGGAGAATTTATTAACATGCCAATTGTTTTGCCAGGATTGAAATCAAGTGCTGTTCTGCTGGTATAAAATAGAAAGTGAGCAAGAGGCTAAGAATAAGGAGAGTACCAGTGTAAGAGAGAAGGTGGACTGTGCTCTTTTTCCTACACTGGAGAAAAGAAACTTCTATGATGTCATGCAGCAAAATCAGGATACTGTAAAGCTAGAGGTGCTGTTCCTATTATACTTTTTTATCTATTTATATTAAGTACTATTATGGCTGGAGAAATGATGGACAGACTTCTTGAAAGCACAGTTCTATAATGCTTGGGTTTATAACATCAGAGTTTCTTTGAAAATAAGCTAATTATGTAAGGACTATGAAGTTTCACGTTCCCTAGGTCTTATGTATTTTAAAATTTAGAGGCTAAGTTTGACAACAAAAATACCTGCGTAGTCTGTACTTAGTCCCTTCAAAAAAGTATGTTGCTATCACTGCTGAAATACACCTTTGCTTTGGCTCCCTGCTCTTCTCAGAGACCACTTAGTCCTTTTTGTCAAACCCTTTTCTGGTAGTAAATCTTGCTATGTTTATCCCAATGGGGCAGGTTTGCTTTGAAGGAAGGATCCTTCCTTCTTCACCTCCCTTGCAGTTTCTGCTCGCTAGTAATGCAGTAGAAGGGCAAAAGCTAATGGGTATTTCCTCTTTGCTGCTGAGACCCATCCCTCAAAGGATAAACTGTGAGCAAAGATAAAGCCTCTGCCATCACTAAGTTAATCTCTACGTTAAAGAACCTGTCTTTGAGCACACAGTATACTGTGGTTAAATTCTTGAAGGTGGAGAGGGAAAGGAGACAAAGTGAATGTCAGGGAAATAGGATAAATGTTCCCTGACTTAAATGAAAAAAGCTTTTCATGTAAGCAATCACTAGGGAAAATACAGAAAATCCAAAATATAGAAATTTAAGTCTTAGGATCTTGTTGAATGAAAAATATGAGAAATTAGATAGTGTTTTGACTTATAAAAAGATATAGGTTGAGCCAATATATTTTCTCAAGTGTATGTTCTCAGTGGTATTTTTGAAGTCAAGAAGTATTGAGTGCTTTATCTGCTCACAGATTTATTAATTAGACTGAGTGAATGAGTGGGTTTTGGAGGAAGATGTGGTGGAGGTAAAGTGGCAGGGAAAGGAAAGGTAAGGTAGTCTGGGCTTTTTAGACCTACCCTCTTCCTCACTTATTTATTCAGTGTTTCTATCCCTTGTCTCTCTGTCTCTCTCTGAATCTGTCTTATGCTACAACTCTCTGATCAGAAGTTAATAATTTTATTCACAGTATAATGTGTCTTAAAATCACATAATTTCTGATACTGATGAACCTATACCCCTGTTGCAAATAAACAAATGGTCCTCCTTCAAGAGTCAGCTGTATTGGCTTTATTTTTGAAGTACATTTTAGCATCAGGATGTGAATGCCATTCTTTTCTTTGTACAATAATGCTTCAAAGTGTAACTCTATGTCAAGTGCCATATAAAACTGAGATTGAAATGATATTGTCAACAGCTGTAAAAAAGTCAACAAAAACCAAAAAAACCCTACACAGCAGTTAATTTCAGAACTACGAAGTATTGATAGCTACCCTATAACCTTGATATCAAGCAGAAAGCATCTTCATATCTTTTTTTTAAAATCCATTTGCTTTATGGAAAGTCAGTAGATATTATATGGCCAAAGAATATTTGTATAAATATTCAGATTTTGTTTGTATATTTGTATATAAAGGATAAACTATCATTTGTCCAAACATCTAAACAATAAAAAAAATCCTCTCATATGCATGGTGTTTGAACAAAAACAGTGATTGAACCTGAATAGGGTGTTAAAAATTCAGTTAATTTTTAAAGAATATTTTGAGAGTGCTACCTGTGTAATGTTCAATTTAACAGAGACAACAGGATTGTGTGAAAGTGTTCAGCCAAGTGGTTGCCAATAACTACTTTACACTGACAAGTGAGTTTAGGTTTAGGTATTTTGTTTTACATTTCAATCACTTACATATTTCCAGAGAGGTTTAGTTATACGTATTTTAGAATCATTCACTGAAGAATTAAAAGAATTAGGATTATGTCAAACTTAGGTGATAGTAAATTATATTTTTGGCAAACACAGTAAAATTATATAAAAAGAACATGAATTTTCAAGGGCTTTTTTATTGTTGGTGATTTTTTAACTTGACCTAATTTCCAGGTAGCATCTACCTTTTAATAGAAAACAAAGATCACAGAAAACCCTTTAATATACACTGACTTCATTTTTACCTTTTTTTTAAACAAGGGTAGAGGGGAACAAACCTCCCTTCTTATAGCTCAAATATCACATTTTGTGAATGCTGTCATTTCATGATTGCTTAAAGCAGAAATTGTGGTTGCAAGCACTACCATTATTTTTCCCCTTTCACAATAGAAGAATGAATTAGAAAATAAATAATCATGCAACTTTAGTTCTTACTATTCATTTAATCTATATGTGATATTCATCGTTCTAGTAGATCTCTATCTTTACAATCTAAACAAGTCTCAACCAATATGTGATAATTTATGGCATCTGATATGAAAAGGATTTTCATACCTACATAAATTTGCTAGTACACCTATGTAAGAATGCTTTGTAGATCCAAAATTCTGAAACCTATTCTGTTCTGTACATTAGTTATTGCCTTTAAAAAATGAGGGGGGCTGGGGAGTGGCATTTATTCCCAACAGTATTAGCAAAGGAATAGAAGTCGAAATGTATTTAGGAGAACTCTTCAAATGTCTTCAAATCATTTTCATAATGCATGTAGCAGCTCTGTAAATCTGAGTGGTAGATAGCAGTTCATCATTCTTTTTCTCAGAATACATGCTACAATATTTTAAAAAATATATTTTGAAGCTTAACTTATTGGAAAATAGCTGTGCTACTCCTTAGGCTCTGGAAGAGGTGAGGGAAGTTTGAGGACTCTGTGGCTTTGATTACCTCTGGAAAGTTAGATATTGTTCCATGCAGGCAGAGGACATAATGTTACATACTGTCCAGAATGTTTTGTAGCAAACAGCTACCTTCTATTTCCTGCAACAAAGAACATTCATACAGAGAGATGTGTCACAGTGATACTGAACATCTGAAAAACTACAATTGCAGTGCCCAAATCAACAATTTTCCGGTTGCAAATATACACAGTAAAAATTGAATCAATGTACACAAATTGTTAAAATTTCTTATGCCCCTTTCCTGTGCCAGAGGAGACCATTACTCTGACTGCAAGAAAAGAATATTTTTTCAGGATTTAACTAGCCAACTAAAGAGATGCACTTCTCAGAGGATAAGCTCTCTAAGCATCTGTGGGATATTATGCAGAAGACTGGCATAAACTATATTAAGAGGTTGCTACGGTCTGCTGATTTTGTAAGTGAGGTGATAGTATTACATGTAGTCAGAGTGAAAAACATGGTTTTAACAACTGCTGTTACAGCTTAAAAGACAGAATAATTTTGTGCAGTAAATAGTGTGGTGGGTCTGATTAATATTTTAGTTCTGAGTGGTTTTACATGTCCAGGAAGGTTTTAGAAGTAAGAATTCTAGAAATCATAGAATCATGGAATATTCTGAGATGGAAGGGACCCATCAGGATCATCAAGTCCAGCTCCTAGCCCTGTGCAGGACATCCCAAGAATCACACCATGTGCATGGAAGTGTTGTCCAAATACCTATTGAACTCTGTCAGGTTTGGTGCTGTGACCACATCTCTGGGGAGCCTGTTCCAGTGCCCAGCCACCCTCTGGGTGAAGAACCTTGTCCTGATATCCAACCTAAACCTCCCCTGACTCAGCTTCATCCTGTTTCCTTGAGTCCTGTCACTGATCACAAGGGTGAAGAGATGATAACTGGCCCTCTGCTTCTGCTCATGAAGATGTTGAAGAGCCCAATGAGGTCTCTCCTCAGTCCTCACTTCTCTAGGCTGAACAAACCAAGTGACTTTCTTTGAAAAAAGCATACAACTGTGAGAAGTAAACTACCTTACCATACAAGTAATGCTAAATTAAGACTTAAACTTGAGGAGGTTTTGGCATAAACACTGAAATTACAGTGAAAGGCAGGGCTGTGTAAATTAAGCTGGCTGTTTTTCACATAGAGGTAGATAGATTGGTCAGGAGGGAGCTGGAATCCAAGGCTGTGAAGTCAAAAGAAGTACAAATTTAGGAAGAGGTAGTGCTGTCAGTCCACTTAATGTGCTAGTGTATGTGAAGTAGAAACAGTGGAATTAAATTATTGTTAGAGCCTGTAAAAGGAAAACAGGTTGGCAGACTGGGCTGCTGTTGTAATGCATTTAGAAAAAATGGTATAATCCTGGAATGTACCCCTGAAATACAGAATGTTAGCTCCTTCCCCTTATCTCCTCCTCCCCAGTTTTTCCTTATTGGCTGTAAGACTGTGTGACCCTTCCCCCTTTCCCTGACTTCAAAAAGGAGTGCATTACCAGTTTCTTCTTCTTTCCCCACCCAATCCCAGGAATAAAGCTGGAATACCATCTCAGGAAGGAGAGAGCCTCGTTTTCATCCCCATGCCTCTCACTATTAAAATATTCCCCCTTCTCTGGGCTACAGCAGGGTGGACTGTGGTCAGAGAGACAGGGGAACATATCAAAAATAGCAGGCTGCAGCTCTGCTGAGAAAAGCCTGGATGTCTGCAAGCTGAGTGTAAGCCAGCACTGTTCTGGTAGTGGTGGTATATTTCCCTTGTTCTTGTGCTGTCATTCTCATGTCCATCTTCCTGCAAACTCTGATGGTGTCATTATGGTGGGTTTTCTTGGGGAGAAAATTCCAATGGCATCCTTATCACTTCATTTCCCTGCCCCCCACTCCCCTTTTTCAACCTAGATGTTGTATCTTTTGTTTTGCATTAAACAACACAATAAGATGCACAAACACAGCTTAACCAGTTAGTGAGCAGCAGCATCTGTCCGTGACCAAAACATGTCAATGCTAACAAAATCATAAGCATGAGCAATCTGTAAGGAGTGTGAGTAGCTCCTAATGAAAATTGCTTGGCTATTGTGGTAAAGCTTGTGCACCAGAAAGGATGTGCACAAAGGATGCCCAAGGAGTGGTCATCTGTCATTAGTCTACGCACTTGGAGGTAAAATCTTCAGATATATACCTAATATACTGGTCTTTGTCCGTCACTGTACAGATTCCAAGTATTTCTTCGGTGGTTTTTTTTTTCCTCTCACCCTATGGAATTGTGGATTCTCAACGCAGTGGTGGTTATATGACAGCATTTCTTCATCTTAAAGAGTGCACAGGTTCTATTTAAAGAAAATTACTGGAATAAAAATGCAATATTGCTTTTGAAGACCAGTAACTGCAGATTCTTAATTACACAAATGAGAAATATTTATTTGTTAAAGTTTTTCTCTGTACCACTTTTCCGTGTACTTTATAATCTTTACACTTCAAGTGTATTTAAAAAAAAAAAAGGAAATGAGAAAATGAATATACTTCTTTTTGGGCTCAGGACAATTAATAAACACTTCTCAATCACTTAGATTCACTTAGATACACTGAATGTAAAGTTCATTTATCATTTTCCCAAAGGCAATTTTTAATATCTACCATAACAAGTCCTATCCTGGAGAACAGTAGATATTGACTGGAAAAATTAAAAAATATGGAAATGAAAGCAAACAAGTGCATTTGCAGCTAGTTTTTCTTTCTTAGGAAATATAGATGTAAATTAATAAAAATTAAAAAATAATTTTTCTGTTGGAAAATGGTGAATGCCTTGTTAATGTTTCTCATGTCACCCATAGCTTTCTAGACCACTCTCCTACTATATTTCCACTCTTCCCACTCTATTTACTATGAAGGTGTTCATTCTTCTATGCTGTTTTCCCAGTTCTATACTGCCAGTCTATGAGATACTGAACCAGACCACTGAGTATTCATAGTACTGGGACATCACCAGTACGTGAGCCTAATAAGATCTTTCTGTTTCCTTGTCTTGTTGTTCTTTAATTCGATATTGCAAAAGCCTTCTACATTATTTTCATCTGGTATTAATAGGCATCAGCTCAGAAACTTAAGCCATTGCTAAAACTGAAAGGGTAAATGTATCTCTGTGGTTTGAGGGAGTTATTTTAGCTTTTATCAGGGTGAGGGGTAAAGGCTGAAGAGTCATAGTGGACACCTGATTTTAAAAACAGAATAAAGTGAAAGTTCGTGGTTATTTTTGTCACCGTGACTTTTACAATATAAATTACAATTCACTGTAGGAATAAATTTAGTAACTGTTTTATGCCAGGTATCTCACAGTTTATGATCAAATTTCTCCTTAACCACAGCTCCTATTATAAATTTAGTTAAATTGTATGTGTGCACATGTGTAGAAAATTATTTATTTTTTTGGTTTTGGCCTCCAGAATGACACAGACGTAGGTATTATGCAATTTATCAACTTCTCTTTGTCAGAATCAGGTTCTTCTCAGTCAAGACTCCTTATCCTTTGCTCTCATGATCAGACCATTATTTTCAGTGACTCTGCATCATTTCCACATCTTTATTAGAGGCAGGAGAGACATGAAATTCTTTATTTTGAGCAAAACTATGTCCCAGGAAGAGTGAGATTTAAATCTAAGATGTCAGAATACACAGGCAGAATCAGTAGTGATGCAGGTAAGTGCACATAGTTGTAATTAAAAGCAGCCTTTACATAGGATGAGAGATTTCAATTAGGGCAACTGACTTCTTGCTCTGAAAAATGAAACTAGAGAGCATGTTTGTGCCTCCTTTCCCTCTTCCAAATCCATACAGATGAAAGTTCCAAGAGAAAAGTTCAAACCAGAACACAAGTGAAGCCGTGGAAGGCAATGATACCATTTCTAGCTTCTTTGAAAAAGAGAGAAATACAGCTAATGTTGAACAATGTCTAGCCACTGGAAGATAGCAGCAGCATACTAAATCACAGCCCTGTTGTGTTTTATATATGTCCTCCAGTCATGAATCAGATGTCAGATCATCCCTAGAAGTGTTTCAATGTTGGCTATTTCAAAATGGTCCACATTTCAGTACTGCTCTTTTTCAAATTGATAAAAGACTTATATTAGGTTTCTTTTTGTACCAGAGAGTTGGCACTGAGCACTTTTACAGTGCGTGGATAGTCCTTACCTCACCGCAGAAAAGTAATGATTCCAGGATTTCTCTTCATCTACTTTCTTGGGTACAGTCAGTTTTGTGTTCACAGCTTAGCACACATCAGTAAGATTTGAGTCTTCACCAAAGTTGCCTACTCTCTTTCTAGTTCTGGGTGATAACTTCAAGCTTCTGAAGTTATTCTGAGTTCACAAAGATTGAAATCCTCTTTCATAAACTCTGAGCCATATATGAAAAGTAGGTAGCAGCTACAGTACCTCTAGCACTGCAGTTCTTAAAAAGAGCTAAATAACTAGCAAGTACATTGAGGAAGACCCTGACCCCTTTCTTCAGGAAGGGATCTAACAGATAGAGTCGACCTTCAGCAGCAGTAAATCAAAAGTACCTGTACATTCTGGTTATTCTACAAATTACAGTTCATCAGTTTTCTGAACATTTTTTGATGCCTGACCCCTCATGGGCTTTGTGAAATGAACTTTTGTGAAAACATGAACCTTTGTTTAAGGACTAGATCCAGTAAAGCATTTCATACCAGTAAAATAGTACCATCACTGTATAAACAATTAGAATATCAATCTATTTAATACACTAAAAGCACATGGGAGAAAATGTCATAAGTATGATGAGACAGGAGACAATGATGGTCAGAGAGAATTGAAAGAAAAGAACAAAAGTCTGACATTTCATTAGAAGAGGGAAAGGGAAGGCAAAGTTTGATCAATAGAAATGTTTTTAAAAGATGTGTTGGTAAAAGAGAGGAGCAGTCAATCACTGTGAAAGGTAACAACAGAGCTATAAGCAATGTACATAACTTACAGTTTTGGTGTTGCGTGTCTTATAGACAGCTTTATACCCTCCTGTGACAATAAAATGTGTTTCCTTCTTTGTTTTAGGAGAGGAAAGCACTCTAAGAATGTGGTGGTTATTAATAAATGTGTTTGCCATTACTTTTTAGACTTCCTAATGCACACTGTAGTAAAAAAAACGAACACAAAAACAACACATACACCATTCTTAAGCTCTCTATAATGGCTTTTGTTATTTGGAAATTCAGAAAATTTCCTATCAGCTGAAGGCTTTCTTTCCAAATGATATGGTCCTAATAGCTGTTTACATGAGAAATGGCACCATGCTCACAATCTGTCATTGCTGGTTCCTGCAGTTTCCTGGTCTCTGAATGTCAGTAGCTTCTCCATTCGGCCACAGCTGCAAAATCTTTTCAGGCAGCTGCAATCAGCAAAAGCTGTATCAGATTTTTCAGGAACAATTCAAGATCAGTTCAAGAACAATTTCTGTTAAACTGTTTATCAGTCATTGGGGTGGGGAATATGTAATGGATGAAAACTGCATCTACACAAGAGACATCTAAAATTGCCACAGAAACTGTGTTTCCAATTCAAATTTGGATGAAGGGGAAAGAAAGCATGCTCCAATATAGAATGAATAAAAAAGTTATAGTTTGGAGCTAGAGAGCACTCATTTTGAGGAAGATTACTGGCAAACTGGGATTTCTTCACATAAGTAGTCCTAATAAAAGCCCCATCAGTACACACATATACAGCAAGGTGCTTCTGTCCTCTCACAGGGCCTTGCATTTCTCTAATATTTAATTCTAAAATTCAAAAAAATATTAAGTTGGGAGTAGGTAAATAGTTCTCCAGTATCTAATCTCAGCAGGCTGTATTGAAGGGCTTTTTAATCAGAACCTTTTCTGTCATTTACTCCAAATTCTACTTTGAATATGCTTTGCTAAGAACTATTTTTCTCTATAGATTAAACAATTATATTTTAATCTGTTAGAAATACCTCTGTTAAGGTTAAAATGCTGAATGAAAAAATGAATCACAATGATTTTCCAGTGTTCAATTTCAGGTCACTGCTTCATGATTTAGACAAAATGAGACAGGAAATGAATTTTGCACTGGTCCTCCTCAGTGCCTACTGTGATTCTTCTGCTAATTGACTTGGGGCATTTGTAAAGCAAATTTGTAAAGCAAAAATTCTCTGCAAAGAGAATTTGGTTTCTGTGCCAGGAACAAGAAAGGTAAACATTAAACAGTACCATGTCAAATGATTATTTGATTACATCTTTTTGTGAATCTGGTCCTTTAAAAGAACCCAGAAGATTAGTAAAATGAATCTAAGCAACAAAACTATTTCAAAGGCTTGCATCTGTACTACTCTGAGAAGTTTGTCAGGATATATGAAATGTGCATCTTGATGCGTAAAAGAAAGTAATCAAAGACATAAAGTTTTAAATAAGATAGTGACTGTCACAGAATCTCCTTCAGTCATCAGCAGCTACCCATGTTTGGAAAAGGACTGGATAAAATCTTCCATAGACTAAAACTAAATGTGTGAGCCCCCATAGATCTGTATCTATAGATATTTGACAAGAAAGTCCAGTGAAATCACTGCAGTCTGGTGAAACAGAAAATTGTGCCTGTTTGTATCCTTCTATGCTGTTCTGGCAAAAAGTACTCAATTCTCTGTAAAACAGATTGGCTCCCTCTGTCTCTTACTGAAGAATTAAATCCTGTCCTTATCAAAGTGACACCGAAATTTTAAGCAGTTTAAGGTTTGATAATTCAGGGTACTGAGGTTGTATTACCTTGTGTCCTTTGCTCTTGCTTTAATGTGCTGTTACCTGAGTCACTCTGTAGAGATTTAACAGTCTACAGTTGTGGACATGGTACTAAGATTTCTGTATGCTAATTTTAGCATCTCTAACTTGTCTCTGAGTAATTTGAAGTTTCATTATAAGATACTCTGAATCCAAGGCAATGTCCCACATCTAGCAGAATTGCTTAAAACTAAGCTTACACAGAAATAGGTGTCTTTTTAGTTTCAACTTTCTTTTAGCATGCATTTCTGAATATTAAAATTTTCTGTTTCATGTGTTATCCTTCTGAGACTCATACATACAGAGGCAAATTTATTTTCTTAAAATGATTCTAAAAAATATTTTGGGAAAAACTAAATACACAGTGTGTTATCAGAAGAGAGCAAACAGGGTGAATGAGCTGTATATTGTGACGACAAAATCATAATCAAAACTCTCACAAAAGAAAAAGAGGAAAAGATATTATCTTATACTTTTCTTAAGCTCATAGTAATGTTAGTGCATAAATACAGAAGAAAACAAGGCTATCATGAACTAGAAAAAAAATAGACCAAAAGACAGGGTTGTCACAAGATGAAAGAAAACTCTTTGCATGTATTGAAAGCCTTTAGATACTTCTTCTCACACCTTCAGTCTAAGAGAATTTCAGCTTAACATATAGAAACATCCAAGGAAGACCTTCATATTAAATCTGACTCACTTTTTTAAAGCTTCTATCCAATTTTCTCTGAAAGGACTGTCTTTTGGAAATTCTTATACACTTGAACCTTCATCTAGTATGCTCAAGCACTGTTTTGTGGTTATTTTGTTCAACCTGAAAATTTGAGTCTATCCAGTAACTTTATTCACATACTAGTATGATTTGACATAGATAGATAGATAGATAGATAGATAGATAGATACATACATACATACATACATACATACATACATGCATACATATAAACAGTTTCTTAGTTTTGGACAGAATAAGCAAATTTGTACTGAGAAAGAAATTTGTACTCAGAAAAATATGGTTTTAGTTCTATAAGAAAAACAATAACTTACTAATATTGTCAAAATAGTCTGTGGACTTAATACGCAATTTCTGAATTTTAGAATAGTATTGACAACCAGGTCCCTTAAAACAGCCATGGGAAATAAAAATTGGAAAACATAATTCACGAGTTAATGTTAATTAATATTTTCCAATTTTTAAAGTTTTCATTCTCATTGAGAGACCATCGAGAATGTCTTAACAGAAAACTGTCCTGAGACAGAGATAGGAAAACCAATATACTGACTGCCTTTTCAATGTACCCAGAGATAGAAGAAAGATCTCTTAAAGGATGCATAGCAATTTCTGCCAGAGGATTCCAAGGCAGAGGGCAAATGCTTCTGAATTAACACTTGCCCTAGAAAGTTTGTCTTTGACACTCTCTACCATTCTGTTATTAATCTTTTCAACTTACTTCCTTCTTGTTCCAGACACGCATCATTTTTCTTACTTGTTTCCTTATCTTCTTATTTTTATTTTTTTTTCCTGTTACTGGTCTCATTTTCTCTTTATATTAATGGGGAGAAATTTTATCTACAGTTCTTTGGCAGGAGTCTTTCATTTTTGCACACCTCATTCTTTTATCTTAATTAACTGTGGCTTAGTTTTTTGGTCGTCTACCAATTCTTCCTTCATGTTCATCTACATCTCCAGGTACATTAAATCAGAAAATGGCTGCTTTTGTTTGTTCAATCCTCTTTTTTTGAAACTAGGCTCTTTCTGTTATCATTAAAATATGCTGATCATTCAAAACCATCCCATATTGTACCCCTCTGTGTGAATACCTTTTTATACCTTATAGATCTCATTGAAGAAGACTGTCTGGCACTGAGAAGTAGCAATATTTTTCAGCAATCTATGCCTAGTACTTGGGGCAAAAGACGAACAAGAGAAAGAAAATACAAAGCCATTCTTTTCCCTCAATATATCATTCAGTCCTGAAATGACTATAATTAAAAAAAGTCACTGAACTTGCTTTTATGTTTATTTGTTTATATGCTCCTGCATACATTACTGGCACACTTTTAATGAATTGGTCTCTGATGTTTTATAATCAACACTATTTTGTATATAGTAATCAGAACTCCATTTTATTTGCAGGGTCCTTTATCAAACTGATTTCTCATCAAATTGCATCCTCAAATTCTACCATACTAAAGATAATAGAATTGTAAAGATGTAATTTAAAGTCTATTTTGGGAACAGTCAGCTTCCATAGAAGTTGCCCAAGGAAATGCTTGACCTGCAGAAACTTTATTACTAGTGATTTTGTTCTTTTTCTTGATTAGGTATCAAGTTGACTTTCAGATCCTGACCTCTTTCCACCAAGGAAATAATTTTCTAATGAAATTTTGAACAATCATGCACCACCAGGCACAGAATTTACAAGACAATTTAGCCATCTGTTTTTAAAGTATACCTATCCTGCCCACCCCCCCTTTTTTTTATTTTTTTTTTAATCAACCTTAATAAAATGGCAAGTACAACTTTTATGACGCTTCAGACAGGACTAGAATAATAATGTGTGCTATGAAATAGGAAAAAACCCTAAGTGTGGCCAATGTTTTTCAGCATTCTGCAACGCCTTTTTTCTTTTTGCTGCTAAAAACACTTGGAAATAATAAATTAAGTAGATACGGGTGGATCTGGCTGCCTGTCCATATCCTCATACTGGTATCTTAGCAAGCATACTTGCTCAACTCAGAATTTTGTAGAGGGAATTTTGTAAATGCATAACAAAATAATACATTTTTCTAAATGGCAATGCTTTGAGCAAATTATTTATCTCAATAATAACAATAGTAATTTGTTGTTGTAGATTTTGTTAAAATATTGAACTTATGCTGTTCTGCAGTCTTTATTTCTTCTATTACAGTTAAGTCTCTCTGTTATAATGGGTTAAGCTGATCTTTAACCCAGATATTTTATGTAATGCCATACTATTCAAGTCCACTTACATGTTTCAGATGACCACAAACTACTAGAGGACTTGAATAGAGACTGCTAGATAACTTGAATATGTGGCATAACATTTCCATGAAGTTCTAAATAGCTTTGAATATTTCATGTCTTCATTTTGCTGACTGTGTTTTGAGGATGAGCACAGAACTGGGATAGAAGCAACCAACAACCCATTACTCCCCTCAGTGACTCAAGACAGAGCTGTTCTCAGGACCTCAAGTGCCTGCTGGGGTGACAGGTGTTACAAAGCTCTTTTGACTTTAATGTTGACAATGGACTGACAAAAGGGGGAGAAAGATGAAAGGGATTAGGGTTTTCCCACTAACTGCATCCTGGAGCTGTACAATAACCAAAACCAAATTTCCAATTCATCATTTAGTGTTTTGAGGGTTTTTTTCCTATAGAAGTAAAGCATGATGAATATCTGGCTTGCAAAACTATAAACTGTGTCTTACATTTCCAGAGGAAGAGTTGCTGGTCCCTATCATGTGGACTTCAGTCACTAGGTGACCACTGTGTACCTTGCAGGGAATTTCAGTTCTACCTCTGCAAGATAAAAAGTTACACAGTCTTAGATTTTGTCCTGCTATTCAGTGTTTTGGGGAGGTTTATATATATAAATTTATATATGGTCTACTTATGTATAGAACCAGGAGACAGACATTTGAGTTCCAATATTCCTATGAAATGATCAAATAATGCTGTTGACATAGAACAGATGTCATGAAAAGGGTCCATAAAGATCTCATATAGACGCTGTGATCATAAGTGGAAAATATGTTTTCATACTTACAAACCAAGCTTCCCAAGTGCAAATTTTCAGTGACAATTTCGGATCTTAATGCTCTTACCCTGGAGAAAGAAGACAGGTGGCAATGTTCCTTCCTAAGTTTCTAATGGGAATTTATTGCTTTCTAAAGAATTTGCTGCAGTTAGCTTCTAGTGTGACTTATACCTTTGTTGTTTGATTTTCTTTCTGATAATTACTGAGTGTGTTTTGTGTGTGCTGCTAACCTTGGTCTGTATATGCTTGTTCTGAATTGTCCCAACCCTGAAATATAGAAAAAGCTAGAGGAGAGAAAGTAGCGAGCTAATTTCTTTCCCCTTAGTACAGTTCACACAAAAACATTTTTGTTTTTGCAGTTGTAAAACAGACATATCTCAGTTTACTTTGCATTGAAATGAGGAACTTGAGACAAAAATACAGGCTCTGCTAAAGGAACACAGAGGTATACGTGTGGGAAGACCATTATCACTGTATGCCATGACTTCTAATATTTCTTGCTTCTAAGTGAGGCGTGCAAATTTTTTTTGTGCACAGTCTAGCAAAGAGTTCACTGAACTAAAAGTCAGGTACAAGACTTATTTTCTGTGTAAAGTTGCATATTTCTTTATTCTCTGTGGCCATGTGGCTTTAGGGGATTATCCCCTGAAAAGTGCTGCAGTCAAAACTGTTACTTTGTTTCACTACAGTCTTATTATAATGTGGCTTTAATGTAAATACATCAAATAACTGATTCTGAAATAAAGAAGGAATGAATTAAAATTACCTTGAAATTTTTTTTTTAATTTTTAATTATTTTTTTAAATGAAGGAATTTGTTGTACATAGATATTTCTCATTAAATAGAGAATTCATAGATGTGCTTCATTGCCTCTACAATGGGAAATGTATTTTTCAAGAAAACACTTCTCTGAAATTCCTTGATTTGAATTTATTTCATACACACAGATATAAAATAATAATAATAATAGTAATAATAGCAATAATAATCAGTAAAAACAACTCCCAAACTAGCAAAAGGTCAGTGAATGGTCAGTGTTCAAATGAGGGAAAATGGGGAAGGGCCTAGAGGGGAAGCCAAATGAGGCACTAATATCTTCTCTCTGATGACCAGTGACAGGATTCAAGGGAACAGCCTGAAATCGTGTCAGAAGTGGTTTGGACTGGATATTAGAAAAAGGTTTTTCACCCAGAGGGTGGCTGGGCACTGGAACAGGCTCCCCAGGGAAGTGGTCACAGCACCAAGCCTGACAGAGCTCAAGAAGTATTTGGACAACATAGGCACATGGTGGGATTCTTGGAGCTGTCCTGTGCAGGGACAGGATTTAAACTTCAATTATCCTTGTGGGGTTCCTTCCAGCTCAAGATGTTCTGTGATTCTATGAATGATTTGATTTTACTAGGTTGAATTTGCCACTTAACTACTTTAATTTAACTTAAAAAAACCCCA
This sequence comes from Pseudopodoces humilis, assembly GCF_049639895.1. Taxonomy (NCBI): domain Eukaryota; kingdom Metazoa; phylum Chordata; class Aves; order Passeriformes; family Paridae; genus Pseudopodoces; species Pseudopodoces humilis. The sequence goes on from NC_142202.1 coordinate 87,811,201, forward strand.
AAATAATAATTCTTATGCTTTTCAAATGGTTTTGCATGTTCCCATCAGTTGCTAGTATAGTTTTCTCATCTGTGTATATATTATGAGTACTGTTAGATAATTTTGTGCACAGGTGTGTCCAGGCAGTTCAATAAAATCCTGCTGTTATAAAAAAACACAACCAAACAGCCTGTTTGGATTCCCAAAAGGAGGCTGAAGGGATGGTAAGGGATTATGTTGTGCTGAGAAATGTTCAACTGAGAGCAGGTACCAAATCATGGTGCTGTAGCTCTCTGTATTTGTGACACAGGCATTTGTCCTTTGACATTAATTCTAGACTGATTGCAATGCAGAATCCTTCATTATGTTGCATCTAATGTAGCACAGTCCTAGCTTCAATATCCCTACCAGTGTAATGGCTGCACAGAGTTTAATTCTTGATAGCTTTTCCTAAATGTGAGCAGGAGACAAATGCCTGGTGAGTGGTTGTATATCATTTAGTCATATCCCTGCGGAAAACAGTCATTTAAGCTAGATTTAAAATTAGAGAAGTCACAGACTTGGGCACTTACAGAGTTTCCCCTTTACCCATAATGGAGAAGAATAACGAGTTTTAGTACAAATTGTAAAGGCTAAAAATATCACTTTGTACGATGAAAATTGTGTTGTTATATATCACCTCCCCCTTTCACTGACACTTTCAATCAGCTTGTCAGCTTTTACTGGTAGATAATTTGATGAAAGCTTTTCACTGAGTAAGGCTTTTTGCTAAATTGCATACAGCAAAAATACTGGCTGTGTCAGGACCAATTAATAATGCCAAGCATGTTTTCATATGTGTGAAAAGTTACTACAAAGCTTTCTTCTATGAAACACCAGGATCCATAAGAATAATGTTGCAGTAGGGACTAATGGCATCCTTTGTGGCTGGTCTAAAGATGTTACAGTAGCCAGCTGATAAATTTGATGACAGATGACAAATTTCTGATACATTACAATGCCTGTGCACTCCTGGCAACATACTTAAAGCTTCATTTCTCATGTTTGCTGTTAACCATCAATAAAAACTGCAAACCTATATATAGACATTAGTCCATGCTAACATTTCTCTCTCCTTCTCACCTTCAAGTAGGAGGGTGCTTGGAAGTTAAGATATTTGATATTTAAAAGCTTTATCTATGTTCTTCTTTTTTTTTTACTTTTTTCTTCTTGAGACTATAAATGCCTGTGATTTTCATGACATTTACAGTGCAAGGAATATATTATTAAAAGGCATGGGTAAAAATATCTGATAAGAAGAATATGAAATGCACAGGAGCTTTTCCTTATAACAACAGAATCTCAATTTCAAAATAGCCATTTCTGAGGCTGATAATATTGGCCACCACAGGATCTTCCTATATTTAGTTTACTGGACATGATATGCCACCTGGGGAGTACAAACACAGCTGTAGAACCCACCCCAACTGCAGGATCTGAGCAGCTGAAAATTAAAATAATGAAAAAATTAATGTGACAGATACTTGAGTAATTTGAGAAAAGTGTTTGTTGTTTTAGTTGCTTCCATTCTCCCCAATCCTCTTTCATTTTAGATACTAATATTTGCTCACAACTTATAGAAAGCTCATTTGTTGTTGTGTTAAATAATTTAATATTATTAACCATTCTTTTTCCTTCAAAGATGTATAAATTTACTTTTACCCCACAAGGGTATAAATTGCACTTCATATTTGCCAGGAGAAAATCCTACCTGTCAACACATTTTCTTTATTTTTAATTTTGTGACATCTGTAGCACAGCAGAATTACCACAGGAATAATTAATCAGTTCTTGATTATTTTATAGCTCAGTGCTATAACTTTAACTCTGTCTTCAGCTGCACTTCATATAGAGAACGAATTTAAGAGTGACAGTAAAGTTCATTTGATGGTCAATTCTGTGTTTTAGCTATTTACTAATTCAGAAGATTTCTCATGATCCTGAACTGTAATCAACAGATTCATCAATAAGACCTTGTAGGATTCACTCAATTCCTAATTCTTTTCAGTATTTCCTGATTAATGTGAATTGTTTTACTGTTGGGCTTGTCTTTAAGTACTGTTTATGGATTAGCTGCATATTTTTCATGTTTGCATTAATTTAATTATTTTAGCCAGAAACCCTTTCCTACTAACAAACATCAATAGTCCTACTTTTACTGATTTCATATGCATATTCAATATCTAATTGAGAAAATTACTCTCATGGTATCTTCTTTTTTTTTAAGTATATCATTTACAAAAAAAAAAAAAAAAAAAAAAGAGAAAGTTTAGAGGGGTTTTGTTTGGTTGTTTTTTTAAATAAAAAGTATCATTTCATATTTCAACAATTGAGAACATTTTTCCTAGACATTTTAAACAACCCATGGAGAAATTAGATTTACATAAAGATGTATTAGAAAAAGAGAAAAACTATGCAATACAGTCTATTCCACAAGAATTGCACAGGTAATAAGTATAAATTCATGGTGTCTGGCAGTGCAGTAATTTTTTTTTTAATTTGATTAATTTTAAAAAATTCTGGTTTGGGTCTCACAGGTTGTATTGGTGGCTGGGGTAGGGGTGTGATTGAATACACTCTTAGATGTGTCATGCTTCATAGGGAAAAGAGTAGATGAATGGATCCTTATACAAATTATGATATCTGAGGACTGTCAAGGGAAATCCTATAGCGTATAAGCCAATAACTCAACAGCCTTACTATGGTTATCAGAAAAGACAGTATCAATCATTTTTCAGTGAAAACATCAATTGTTTCCGTCTTGTTTCTGTTTTCAGTCCCTGCTTCTGATGTGTTGACTTCATAAAAGTCATTTTAGCATGTGTCCATTTCTCCATCTGTAGAATGTGTGTCTAATATATTAGCTCTTGCCAGCAAAGAGCTTTGAGATGTGTTTATAGAAACATACAATACAGTAACTTGTTATTGCATATCTCTTTATCAAAGGAAAGTGCTTGGAAGGAAAACACTACTTATAAAAAACCTTTCTGATCTTCTTTTTCACTTCAGTTGATGAGTCTGTGACTATTCTTGTAAGTACTGTTCCAAAGGAGACATAGAGGAAATCAGTATTTCCTGTACTAATGGCTGTGATACATGTGATAGCTGGTTCCATTATTTAAATCACAGTGCTGGGTTCAAAACAGGATAGAGTCATAGAATCAGTAATAGATAGTCTGTTTTGCAAGGAATCTTTAAAGGTCCAACGTCCTCGCAATGAGCAGGGACATCTTCCACTAGATCAGGATACTTAGAGCTGTATTTTGAATGTTTCTACTGCTTCTCTGGGAAACATGACATAGTGTTTCACCACTGTCATTGTAAAAAAAATTCTTCCTTGTATCTAGTCTGAATCTCCCCTCTTGGACTTTAAAACCATTACCCCTTATCCAATTGCTAACAGCCCTATTAAAAAGTTTGTCCCCATTTTTCTTAGAAGCACCTTTTAAGTATTGAAAAGCCACAACAAAATCTCCCCAGAGGTTTGTTTTCTCCAGGCAGAGAACAGAGACATTTTTCTGTCTCTTAACTTTCAAGATGTCCAGAAGATGCCAGAACATCATATTCTTAATGATTCTTGCTTTGTGGCAGCTTTTGGATACAGCATATGAGGACTGAAGTAAATCAGTTCCTGTTCTTAATTCCATTGGATTTTTTATATGTAAATAATTATTTTCTCCCACCTTTGGGAGATACAAAACATGAAACCCCTTTGCCACAAGGAGAGAAGGGAACACCACAGCATGCCACTTAGATGTTGGATTTAGTGAGGGGACAGAAAAAAGAGAATGTGCACATACACAGGTACACTATTAGCTGAAACCCATATCCCCCTGCTGTCATGAGCAGGCATTATTGAGCTCAGGAGTCCACAGCTCTGGCCATTGTCAGCACGGGCTCTAACCAGCAGCTTTGAACAAACACAAAACTGTTGCACCTCAGGTCCTCTGCATCCTCATAAAAATGTTCCCCTCTCATCTTTGAATTTATTATAGCTTACATCTCTAATCACTGGGATGGCAAGGGGTGTATGTAGTGTTTTCATAGACAAAATTTAGCACAGCCCATCAATCAAATCACCGTAGAATATTGTTGTGATGCTTCTTTCCAGTAGTTTCTGCTACTGTTTTTCTATCAGTTGTCCATGACACATGCCAAGACTTACTGTAATCACATCCTTTTCCTAATGTTCTTTTGATCAGGGTTCCAAAATTTGACCTGTTTGCATTGTACTCCTGGTCAGGGTAAGGGTATGAGTATGCCTTGTTGCCTTCTATATATCAGTGAGGAGATTTCATGTAAGTATTTTATAATGAGAATATTTGAGATTAATTTGAAACAAAGTAATAAACATTAAGAGAAGAAAAATTTAAGTTTCCCATGCATGTAAGTACTAAATTGAGCAGCATATGCATTCCAGACCTAATAATGCTGTACATAATATCGTATCTTTTTAAAAAAACCCAAACCTTTTGCTTGGAAATAAGGCTGAAACTGATATATATCCACTTCTTTGTTATTAGTTTTCCAGATGACATATTAGTAATTATTCAGAGCATTTAATAAACTTTCACAATTAATGAAATTCAGTCTGAATGAAATTATTCCTGGTCTACTCTAAAAGCATTAGAAGATGGTCAGTCTCCAAGAGAAGCAATGTGTACTACGGTGCTTTACATTGTGATACTCCCAGCCAGGTGTTCTTTGGGAATAATGCATATTCTGTATATTAATCCAAAACATTCAGTACTGTACAGATGTAAAGACAGCATTATTTATGTATCCAATAGGTTTTGTAATAGCAAAGTGAAAAATCATGCCTTTGTATTCAGAACAACCAATACAACATATTCCAAAATGCTGACTTTTTAGATAAAATCAGCTTGTTGTTATACTAGAGGCACTTATGTGCATGTGTCAGCTCTGGATAAACCCATGATGTGATACAGTGGAGATAATGTGTATATGTATGTGTGTGTGTGTGTGTGTGTGTGTATTCTTTAGAAAGAATAAGTGTGGACAGAATTAGGAAACATGGCACTGCTTCAAAGACACTTACAAATGACTGTAGAGTTAATAAATCTGTTTTCAGATTAATGAAATTCAACAGGTATATTGTTTCAGCAATCTGATGAAATGTGTAGCATGCACTTGCATATTTGCATTCACAATTTTATTGTTTAATCTAAATAAAATAGCATGGTTTAAAGCTTAATTATATAAAATTTTTAAACATTTAGGTTACACACACACACACATATATGTATGTATGCCAAACTACTACACACACTTAAAAATATATTAGAGAGTACACTCTTTTTACATGCAATTTACAAGTAAATTTGCCTCCATGTCCTCCTCCAGTGTTTTGTTAGTGTCAGAAAAATTTATACCAGAATAGCCATGTTTTGCTTATTGTCTGAATTCCAATAGCTTTACATTATTGTGTTGCATTTTATTACCTATTTTCTTCATGCAAAACCATGTTTACTCTTCGCTCTTCACTCTTTTTATTTATGTCCATTTATTACATTTGATTGCATCAGTTGTCCTTCATAACCTGATTAATGAATTCTGAACCTTTATGCAAAGATTTGTTTCTCTGCTGATGTTTATTTCATCTCCAGATTAAGTTAGCTGTTAAAAGCTCATTTTCCAGTACAGAGGATTTGTTCTTTCTTATTTACAGAAACTCAACCTTTTAAAATGCAAATAGATTTTAAATGTAAATAGGTTTTAAGATGCATTTGGCTATGTCTTATCTTGCCTATAAGACCTTCCTTTTAAAACTAGAGAATAAAAACGAACAAACAAACAAACAAACAAAAAATTCAGAACTTTTCCCAAGAATTCTTATAAATTATTTCTGTATTTGTCTTGAAAAAAGCATCACCCATGGTGATTTGTTAAGTTTTCCCAACATAATTAAAAAGGAAATGGTGTTCTTATTGCAGATTTTCATGCCCTTAACATAAGTCCTACTCAGATTTCTCTGATATACTCTTGGGTTTTTGCAGCGCTTTCTATAATCCATTAGTGAGTTACAGTGACTGGTCAGGCAGAATAGATTCTCCCAGCAGTCAGCCTTTGTCACCTTGCAAAAGCAAGGGAAGTAAGTGGTCTGACCCTGTGCCATAAATAAAGTGTAAAAAGTGCAACGCTGAGGTTAACATCAGTTCAGTTCATCTTCATTGACAAGAATGGCCTGAGTTTTTCAAGGTACGCACGTCCAACTCAGTGTGGGTGTGTAAAGGGTAGGCTTTTGGGAATGCAAAGTTTTTTTTGATGCAACAGTGATTGCAGGGACTTCCATCAGCATACAGCATTCCCTCTGAGTGACACACTCCTCTTTTCAGAGTTACTTCAGTTGAAAGTTATATCAAGAATGCTGAAACTACCTGTGTTTAACTCCTCCTTAGGGTTTGTTGAATTTAAGAAAGACGTAAAATGTAGTGCCTCTCATGTGATTGCTACTATCATTTCTTCCCTCAAGGATACAATCATAGGATTTATGAGTGTCTGTAATGTCTCCTGCCTCATTGTATCCTGTAGCTGTGATACAGCTACAGCCAAGCAAAAAATTCCTGAACTGGTCAGGCTTAGGAAAGAGAAAAAACATTTAGCAGGGAAAAATAGGAATAGAAATTTCTGTAGAAAAATTTTGCAGACACAAACTTGGAAAAGCAGTCATTTTGCAAGACTTACAGATGATGGGTAGATCTATAAGCTTGGTGAGAAGTCCAGGGGCTGGATAAAAGAGTCACTGTGGATTCCTAAGCAGGTCTTTGGGATTTTTACAGTATGTTGTAATCATGGCACTGTTGCATAGGGTGAGGGGGGCTAGAATAGACTGTGATTTGTGAGTTCTGTGATAGAATAGAGCTATGATTTGTGAGTTTCTCTAAACCATGGAAAGATGGGAATGCAATAATTCCAGAATTTAGCTGAGGAAATGGATCTATATAGGTTGAGGTGTTGAATGTTTAAGTGGAAGACAAAAATTGCTAAAAGAGTCAGACTAGAAGTAGAGATATCATAATGAAGTGTTTAATAAAAGATAAATTATAACCCTGATCTCTGAAAAACTTGGTTTTTTGTTTAGATATTTAGGGTTTATTTGATTGGTTATAAGATTTTTTATATAAAAAATTAAAACAACCCAAAAAACTTTGAAATGGGATACACTGTAGGAGAGGACACATTTTCTCCTCTTCCTAAATCCCTCTCCTACCTATTTTGGCTTCTTTAGCTGCTTGCTTTAGGTTCCAGCTGGAACTGTCTTACACTGTGAAACTTTGAGGATATAACTCAATTAACTGACATGACACTGTTCCTTTTTTTTATTTCCTGTAGCCTTTGCAGTTTCTTAAGTGAGTTTGGAATTTTACAGACACGTGGAAACATGATCCATTTCACCACAGAGCTGGCAGAAAATGTCAGCACATACAAGAGATCAGCAAACTTAAGACAGGAAAAGGAAAGTGAGATTTCCAAGAATGATGGTGTTATGACCAGCCCCAGAAGGTGAGAGTAACACAGGTTATTAATAGATCCCTTGGGGCAGATTAGAATGAAGTAACACTGAATGATTGTGTTTGTAAATATATATATATATATTTATTTATTTATTTATATCTGTAGGGTTTATTTTAGAGCAACTTGGTTGCAATACAAATCAGGTATGCAGACATTTTGGTTATTATTATCTACAGTAAGATAACAACATAAAAGCATAAAAATATCACTTAAGAAAATACATGAGGGAAAAAAGAGAAAGAAAAAGAAAGAGCAAAATACCACCACCCATGGATCTGTGAAAATACTTGATTGTTGAAAAGTGATGGTTGCAGTCTTGTCGATGTGAAGGTCATGGTCTTCATCTGGAAGGGTAGAGGAAGCCCATGAAATATAGAATTCAATGGGTTAATATACACTCAGGCTTGTTGGGTACACCCAGATAACCACCCTTGAGGGAAGAAGCTTCAAGTCCTCTTGTAGTAGGCTTCAGAAATGAGTCTAGGGGTGCTTTGGGGGTCTTTTATGGGTTATGACACCTTCTAAGATATGACAGCTGCCTCTCATGTCAGCTCAGGTGAGCCAGTGATGTCCCATTAGAAGTGATGAACAATGTCAGGCCTTTGTGCAAATGTGAGTGTTCTGTGCGAATGTGACCTTCCCCAAGGAGGGGAATGGGGTGTGAGGGAGAGCAGCTGGCATGATAAAAAGCACTATCCCATCCATCTCTACACTATCCCATCCAAGATCTGTTTATGTCCTTCAAAGCCTGGCTTGCTGCCTCTGGTGGTGGGTATTAACCCTTCATATGTGGACCAGAGACTTGCTGCTACACACCCAGAAACTCATCTCTTCCCCTTGAGGAGTGCAAACCTGGCCTCAAGAAAGCACCTTGCCTCCTCTACAAATGGAATTTGGAGTCATTAAGCATAAATATTTCAGTCTCTCACAGAACAATATGATTTTTCAGTTCCTCACTCTGTATCCTGATCATGAAAATAACCTGACATTTGGTAACATGGCTTTAAAGCATGCTGTTATCAAGAAAAAGGTACTACTCAGCTGGATGATCACACCAAAGTAAAATGGATTTTTTTTCCCCTCCTGTGGACATGCACATCATTCTTTGCAAAAATCCTTCAGGTTCGACAAAAAAATTGTGGGCATATCAGTGACAGAATTTGATTTCCTCCTTTCTTCACTGCAAAAACTATGTTTTCCTCACAACCTATGGTGATCATAATGACCATGTATAAAGCTTTACTTAATTTCCACACTAAAATAATATTTTTTTTTTAATACAAGTAAAGGCTGTGTACATGTGAGGATAATTTTGCAACACATTCTTTTTTCAGGTCATTAATACTGTGGGAGATAGCCCAGCTGATTTTTTATTCCTTTGCTCAACTGCAATATGATCAGTTTTTCTAGTTTTTCTGATACATGTAGATGAGTGTCTTTCAAAAGATTGGTATTCAAAATGCCAACTGTGATGAATAAAGGAAAGCTGCTGCTATTGCATTTATAATCAACTCAACCTGTTGCTTCTAAGTATTTCAATTTACTGACTAATATGATTATTGAAACATTATGGTTTAAGCCATTGAGGAGAATTTAGATTTAATTTTATACCCATCAGTAGGGCTTGGGTAGAGAAATATTACACTTTGCAACTATGAAACCTCTCCACTTACATGTTTCTTGTGGCACCTGAGGTTTGTAAACGGCTTACTGTCAGCAGTGCTTTATTGTTACTTTCAACACTGTATCCTGATGCAGTTTTAAGAGCTTGCTGTTACACTCTTCCAATCAACCTTCCAGTTCACCTCCTGAAGCAATATATTCTATAACACCAATTTTAATTAGTTATATCAGGTGTCTTGTCCCTGCATGCTTTCTACAAGCTCATTCAATGTAGTAAAGGACAATTTGCCTTATAAAACTGAAAAACAAAAGGGGGCCAGAAAACAGCGTTAGCAAAAGTGAGAAGGGAAGTGCTAGCCTATGGGATGTGGATTGCATTGTAATTATCAGTTGTGTGGTATTTCCTGCCATACATTCTTTGGGCATCCCTTTTTACACATGGACAAATAGTGGTGTCTGTCCCTATAGCAGAGTCTTACTTGAGCTTACTTAACACTGAGAACAGAAAGTTCTTTAACTAATGCCACCTTTATGAGGTTAATTTTTTTCTATGCCTATGTACATCTTGGGTTGTAGTCTCATCTCTCTGATGTTTTGCACACAGTCTTCCATGAATATTAATCACATTTATTAAGATTAACAGTTGTTCGCTAAGACAGAACAAATTTGTGCCATCAACTGAAACTGCTGATCCACATGACCCAGGCAGAAACCAGGACAATTGACTGGGTGTTCTGTGTACCATTCCTGCCTAATTATGAGTAGCTCAGATAGGTTCAGGAAGCCTTTATTTTAGCTGAAGAATTCTCTTAGATTTAATGGGGTCTAGTTTTTCTGTTCTATATGTTTGATTTAGTCCTGTGTATTTGTGCAAATAGGAGTCAACTAATACTTAACTGTTATGGTAGTCTAAATAAAGTAGATTGATTGAGCAGATTTATTCCTGAATCTATTCCTGAATGTTAGAGATCTAGTAAGATATTGAGCCTGTGATATCTTAGGACACTACTGAGATTCTTCAATGTAAATGGAAAATTCTGAACACATTCTGGGTTAGATTGTATGGAAATATGGTATACCTGGCTTGGATGTGTTACTGAGGAAAACACCTGGGGGGAACATTGATAGCCTTAGATGTCAGTTATTACAAATTTTAATGGTACATAATCACTGAGATGAGCTGAGTATATAAACTAAAAACTTCCAAGTATAATTTAACCTTTCTGTATTATGTGTCTATCTCAAGAACATTTCTGATTAGAAAGGTTCAGAAATAGGGGGTCAGGAATGGAAACTGAAAACTTTTCTACAGTGAATACCAGGTTGGATTTGAATGTCCCAGAAATTAAATACCTTCTCTTTATTTTCTGTTTCCCAGACTTAAGTGTTCTTACAAGACTTCTGCATGATTCGCAATTTTAGCTGCAAGTCATGAGCAGAGACAATGATTCAGTGTCCTGTGTAGCTCTAAAACATCAGTGGCATTCTTGATACTATAGTCACAATGCACTGTGCAGAGCAAATCAATTTGCATGAGAGTTGTAGACCTCCTATACTGAGATTTAATCTGTTTTCCATTTCAGCTCTGAGAATTACTGGAGAATATCTAGGAAGGATGACAGCTCTCAATTTCCATAGATATCTCTGCACTGAGATGCTTGTGGTTTTCATTTCTCTATGTTAAAAATCTATTTATAGGATAGCCTTGTGTATATCAACAGAGATCACATATTGCACCATCAACATTTAATCAAGACATTCCAAATAAAAAATAGGATTTTGCTTAAAGGATTTTCAGTTTTGTATTAAATTATACTTAGGGTCTAAACTAAGTGGCCTCTGCAATTTTCTGTAGGACATCTAAGAATAAAAAGAAAGAATTCATAGACTGAGATTCATGGGCTGAGATTCAGTTCAATTTTAAAAACTAAATGAAGGTATTGGTAACAGCTTCAGGTGACTGAAATGTGGTTAGTACTGATTATAGTGAGAATTTAGAATGTCTATCATTTCATTGAGGCATTTACATCTTGAACTGCATCCTATCCCTAATATGTTTTTTATCTCTTGTGAAAAGCACTCAGAGGTTGTGAAATCTCTGTCAAGTGACCTCAAAGTAGAGTGGACAGTGCCATTTTAAAGAGTATTTCACCGCATTTCCAACAAATGTAATAGCCAAAATTGGAACCTCCACTAAGTGCAATGCCTTGAAAAACCATGGTAACTACAGGACAACAGCTCTTTCAGAACTATTAATAGATGTCTGATATTCTGATCTGTTAAGTTAACTAAGAACTGTTAGTTTTATGCTAGCTACACATTAAAAACTATGCAGGGAACTATCACCGTTTTAAAAATACATTTGGTATATTTTAGAGTAAATTTTGAAGGTAGGGGGTAGAGATAAACTGACAGGTGTAATTTTAGTTACTGACATGCAATTTACATATATAATTGTATTGCAGCCTGCTATGGATCTATCTTATTTATTACATTAAATAGAGCTTGCACTCCTTAAACTATTGTCAATGAATAAAAAGGGGTCTTGGTCATGTAAGCCTTCCTTCTTCAGCAGATCCAGTCAATCTGCTCTTGCTGCTCTGGTCAGGTGCCACCTCCATGAATCAAAGTTCACCAGTGTCCTTTATAACAGTACCTTGCCTTTTTTGACATGGTCTGTAATGTTCTAGTATGTCATTTAAGTGTGACATCTTAAAATGACAGTACCTGGTAGCTATTGTTTATTTTGTTTTATTTTCTGCTAAGTCTTCTAAAGCCATTTTCCTTAACACTTGGTACAACCTATGAAGTGGCAGAACTATTAGCTAATGTTTGTCACCTTCTTAAGCTCAGGTATTATATTGGACTTAATACACGTATAAAAAGCTTCTGAATAGCAATTCACACTGTTAAATGACTCTCAAATTGCCATAAAAGGCTTGCCTGCTCATCTCAATTTGAAGCAGAAACTGCTATAATAGATTTTCTGTGATCTACAATGACAGGTTTATTGGTGTTAAGCATCAAAAGGCTTTTTCTAGTTCTGCATCATAGGTATAATCACTTTAAGATCACTAAAACAGTTAAATTGCTGAACCTCTCGTATGTGGAACAGTATTACAGCTCAGTGATATTATGTTAAATGAGGAACCAAAGGTAGAGTGAACTCCAGGGAGATACTAAAAACTAAATGTATTATTTTGAATTGGTACATATAAACTAATTCTGAACTTCTCTTTGCAGTCTCATGAATAGTTCTATTCTTGTAAACAGCCATAAGGAATTTCTCATAATCTGTATGTGCCCATTAATGGAAAACAATTTTGCTGTAAGAGAATTAAACAGAAAAGAAAGCATGTTTCAGCATGTCTACCAGAATCTTATTCATGCACTAATTAAATGTGGGGTATCTGAGTACCTGTCAGAATAAGTAGAGAATTTAGAACTTTGGCTTACTATTTTATGGTTTCCTTTCGTTTCATACTGTTCCCCACAAAGAGTTAAATCAAATGACATTACCTTAGATTTACTCATCCACTGTAGTCAGGAGGAAGAAAAATATAATAAAACACTCCCTTGATTATTCTGCAGTGTATTACATTTTTGTGTAATACTTTTTGTTTTAATCTCTTTGAAGAGTCTTTAGTGTTGTAAGATACTGAGTCTTGCCTTAGTGCCTAAGAGAAAGAAATGCATTATTTAAACTTTTGTACTTTATCATTAGATAACCTGTCTGCATGATGGGAGCATTAACTTGCTGAAGAAATCATCTTAAAGGCAGTTATAGCTGTAGATTTTAAATGAATTCTCCTTTTCTTGTGATTGTGGTGCCATATTCTCATTTCTTTTTAAAGATTTTTCTTGAAAACACAGCAATCTGAACTTTAAACAATAGCTTAAAGGTGAAAATTGAAAGAGAACATTGCAAATTGTGAAAGAACAAATGCATTTATATAAACAGGAGTCTTCTGTATACAAAGGAAAAATAAAGTTAGGGTTTACCTACAGGTACCAAAGTACCATGGTAGATTTATCATCCTTGCTGTCTCTGCATAATTAGCTCTTTTCAATGATAAAACAGAGGGAAGACTTTATGATAGATACTGGCTCTGAGATGGCTACAGAAAATGAACCTCAACAAAAAAAGTCAATTTTGCAATGTGATGTGCAAAGCTTTTATTTTAACCTTTATATGTTGAGCTTCCATTCCACTGATGATGAGAACTTCTTCTAGAGGGAGTTTTGTTTCCTTTAAAGAAAATTCCTCCACATGTTCAATGAAGTTCATACCTCTAAATGTAAGCAGAATTGCAGCACACCTGACAAAGCCAATAGCAGCCACAAGGTTAATCTGTCATGAAGTGATCTACTGCTACTTCAGGCAAGAGAATATTTTACCAGCACATTAACTGCATCATCTGGAACACAGGATGCAGTGGAGCATCTTTGAAGTTATTACAAGTGAAAAGAATTTATTACAGGTTATATTGTATATTGTAATACAGTTATATTGTATTTTTTGCTGAGAACAAGTTTTTTTTTTTCTTTTTCCAAAACTCTGAAGTAGTTCACTTAACAAGAAAAATCGTATCTATGAGTTGTATCTATGCTAATAGTGAAGTGCTAAGTCAGGAAAAAGTTTCTGTTCATAGTCTTCTTGATTCAGCTCTTTAAGGGCATGCTGCTGTTCTTGGGGAGCAGCTATAGATATTGTCTAAGCACTGTCTACCACTCCCATTAAAATTTGCAGCAAACAAGCTGGGGACTCTTTCCATACTGGGGAGATCAGAAGCTACAAAAATGTGTGCCACATAGACCAGGCACAAAGTACCCCAGCCGTTCATACTGCAAGTGAGTTCACATCTTGGTTTAAGCTTAATAACGATGCAGGTCTTCTTGTCTTTAGTTCTCTGCAGCTCTCCAAATCTGGACCTTGCAATGGTGTTTGGTCCTCACAGTGCAGAAAACAGAGTTTAACACTTGGGTATATTTTACCCACAAATGTCTGAAACGTGCTGTAAAAGCAAACAGAAGTGTTTACACTACCATTAAGAGACACCATTCTGAAAAAGTCTTTCCAGCAGCAGTAGTCCATAGTTACTTCTTGAATGAGCAAATGAAAGTGCTCCAAAAACCATTCAAAGTCATATAGGAAGCTGGACAGAAGATCTGCCCAGCAATTCACCTGAAGGTTGTTTGTTTGCCAACACAGATTGAGAAGAACTAAAGTAAATATAACACTATCTGTAATCTAAATAGATAAATTCAAACTTTACATTGCTAAAAGACACACAGACAGAACTTGCATAGTGGGTAAATGAACCTGTCAAGAAATATCAACTACATTTTTCTGTTATAGGAAAATCTCTACAGATTGCTGTAGGTATTTATTGTTCTCCCATAAGTCTGATCCTGGTTGCCAAGCAACCACAGCCATTTTGTTGCATGTATTCAATATGAACTACTACTGCATTTTTTTTCTTGTCTTAAAATTAATTTTGAGCAAATTCATCACCTTAAATGTAGTTCTTTATTATGGTTCTCCTCAGTGCTACAGATAATCCATATGGAACAATCCGTGTGAAAAAAGTCCTAAGAGCAACAGAAGGCATAAATGAAAGACTTCTATGACAAAATTTAATGTTGTTAAAGTATTATATGTATGAAATTTTTGAGACTGTATTTCTGTCAATAACTAAACAATAGATGAAGATAGAGAAAAAAATCCATTTTGGCATGTACCCTTCCCCTTTACAGGATGTAAAATACATAAAATCAATACTATTAAAAAGCTATAGAAATGCTATTTTTGATAGAATAGTAGATATGTTAATTAACACAAACTAATGAGACGCTGGTAAATCAGACTGCTTTTATTTAGATTAGGTTTCTACTAGAAATCGTATTTGAGATCAAAACACAGCTAAAGTTTGGGACTCATCATACTCAAATCTCTAAGCAGTTCTTGTGACAGATTTGATAAATCTGAAAGACAATTTTCAACACTGAACCCAGTGTAGTCAAAATATGAAATATGTGGTTTCTTGAATTTTCTGCTAGCTTGGAATCAACCTTAAAATAGCCTTTTTTCCTTAATAATCCATAAAGGAAACTGAACGTGTACTAAAATATCTTCCAGGAGTGAAGTGACCTTTTTTGTTGCCTTGGCTTTACTAGCAATTTTGAAATGTATATATTTATTAGAGTGAAGTTTCTTGACACACTCCATTTGATTCTGATGACTGAAAAGTAAACAGTCTCTCAAGGCTTTGAAAAATGTTTGGATTAATTTCCTAAAATTTTAAGGACTTGCTCAGTAGAACAGAGGGTGCAAGGAACTTGATTGTAATAGGTTATTTTTCATAGAATATGAAATTAGAATATTACTGTTCAGTAATGTCAGAGGCTTTTGTTTGGAATCATCAGTGGATAAATTTTTACCATATGTTATTACTTTCTAGGTTGACATAGAAACTAGGATTAGAAACAATTCAGTGATGAGTAAACTCCTGATGTGGTATCCTTTTTGTCCTTCAGCTGAGCAGAAAAAATAGGACTTTCTCTAATCAAACTTCAACTACACAATTTAGTGCTTCAGGTTAGTTTTAAATAAACAGCAAAGAATGGGGTGAGAGAATCAGTGATATAAAACCTGGAGGAATGTATTGAATGAATATATGAGACAAACTGAGTATTGCATTCTTTATTTCAGTATCCAGAAAAGCAGTAGTACAACTTCCTTCTTTGTTTTATCTAGAAAACCATAGTTTTTGATTCTTAAATTCATTGGATTTGAGGTCATCTCACATTCATTGTATTTGAAGCTTCCTTCTCTGAGAGATTAGAGGGTTTGGAGGAACTGTGAGGGAAGAAGAAGGTCAGTATTTCATTCAATTGAGCTTCTCTTGTTCTGCAGGAGTGAACAGATCCTCCTCAGAACCTTACAGTTGTATGTTTTTTACTAGTTTTAGGGCCAACATTGTCCCAGGCAGCTCCTTTTCTTTCTCCCCCTGGCTTTCAAGGACATTTACGGTAACTATGTATCAAATCAGAAAAGTTTGCTTTGTTGACTAAATTTGGAAGAGATACTGTTCATCTTACACTCGATCATTTAAGACATCATTAAGAGTCCATAGTCCTTAGCAGTACTTTAGACGTCATTATGACTTGGAGATTAATGATGTTGTCCTATATGGGATCTAGGTAATCAGAGCAGCCCAGTAAATATGCTGTCTGCCCTGACCTGGCAATTCAGGGGCTTAGACTCGCTCTGGCCTCATCTGGGTGTCACTGGTTTAACCCCTGAGCTGGGCCAGTGGCTGCTGCCTCCCCTGCTCCAGCTTCAGGCCTGGGGTGGTCCCACTGGGGAAGGGGTGACACCCCCTCCATCACTGCCTGACAAGGCATAGCCCTTTGTGTGCATGGGACTGGGTGAGGATGGAGGCCACTCTAAGTCTGTAGCTGGCAGTCTGGGAGAAGGAAAAGGACTGTCACAGGGAAATGAAAAGAGCCCAAAGCAGTGACCAAGCCTGAGGACAAGGAAATGTTACCGTTTTTCTTGTGAAGACCTGAGGATGTTGACAGCTGACTGTGACCCCCTGCAAACTCTCACCCCTGTCACTCCTGAGGAAGACTGAAGAGTCAACCAAAAGACATAGGAAGGATGAGCATAACAGCTAAGGAAAGGGACAGGTTGCACTACAACAACAGGTAATAGGGAAATTTTACTACATAACAATTTTAATGTTAATACAGCATTTCCATATTAATTACATAGTATATGCTATGAGACTTTTAAAACACTGATGTCTAGTCCCCATGTAAATGATGTTTTCTCTTTTGCCTATGGCAGGATCTGGAGTCTGACACTAGACTGTGTCTATGCAGAGAGATAGATGGGTTTAAGGTGTGATTCATCTTAAGAAATGCATCTAAAATTATTCAGGTAAATCATGTTAGAGAAGTTCCTCTCTCACCATCCACCATAAAGCAAATCTGAGTCTTCCTTTGTCTCCCTTCTCTCAGATAAGTGCCCTCATCAAAGGCTACAAAATCTATGCTTTCCTCCTCACTTACATTTTTCATTAATTTTGCCACTCCAAGGAACAAAATGCCCTCTGGGCTATCTTTCTATCTAGTAGCTGGGACATTTGCTAATACATAGAAGACAGAGATATTGAGTCCTAGACCTAGGAAAAAAATTAACCTGAGTCTGCTGCTGGCTGAACAGTATAATAATTGCTTTGTAACATAAAAGATGAACAGTGCCACTACCATCACCTTTGTGGAACTGCTGTAAAAGAAAATAATGATCCCTGTTTAGTTCTTTGAAAGTGCAATTGTGCATGTCAACACACAGCATAAAGTTCTGGCCTTCAGCATCCAGGTGGACAGATCTGCATGCAAACCTTAATCAGATACCTGGCAGCTGAGAAGAGCTTAGCAAGCCAGCTACTGCCTTCCCTGGTTTCTATTATCTAATGTTGGATAGGTTCCTGCTTCATTTTCAGAATGAACTTTTCATTTTGGTTTATTGCTTGAAAATGCTTTATTTCACAGTTACTGCATATTTCTTGATCCCATTTTGAAGGGCAGAAAGACACAGTGTAGGGATTTGGTCATGATCACTCTGGAGTAGATGCTGTTTAATCAGTAATTCCCTGAATTATTTAAGGAAACAAAAGGATATTCGTTATTTAGCAAACTGAATTTTTAAATAGGTATTTTTGTGATGGTTTTGATTATCTGAGGCATAGCATATCTGATTTTACTTTTTTTGTAAGACTAAGTAAGAGGTCTAAGCCATTAAAGCCATGTTACTTTTTTCTTTTTGCTTTTCTAGGCATAATGCAACTGATATAAATTACCATTGCCTTTCACAGACTTCATTTGCAAATATATCTCTTCTTCTTGATTCTTATAAATGTTTTCTCAGCCTGCATCTAAAAATTATGCATTTTTTTTATAACATAGATTTTCTTAGTGTTAAAAGATGACCTAAATTCCATTCTTCTCTGTGTAGGTGGTACAGTTGTAGTAAAAATCCTGTTACAATACAGAAGTCCTCTGGGGTTTCTAGCCAGGTGACAGCCTTATTCACTAGGCCATAGTGAATGTGCTGAACATCTCCCTCCTTTGTCCCACTGGATTTTACATTCACTTCTGCAGAATGGAATTATTAGGACATGGATATGATCCATGACATGCCTAAGGAAGATGAGAACTGCAGGTTAAACTTCTCCAGGCAGAGCGGTTTTTAATATGAATTTCTCTACCTTACTTGTAAATGTGTATGAATTATCACATATTCAATATGCCTGCAACATATAAGAGAAGGAAGTGCTCTTAATTCCTTCAGAGGGCTTAGCACTGTGCTCCTTAGGGATCAGAAGCCTCCTTTGTACTTTAAATAGGGGAGACAATTTTAAGTCCTCAGACAAAGCTCAGTGTGCTGTTTTAGAGCTGTGTTAACACATCTGTACAGTGAGAAGCTGATCTTCATTAGACCTTTACAACAGTCAGGTTATAAACATCAGGCCATTTTTGGTTCTGTCACTAGAAAGTTGAGAAAATTTGAAACTATGCTGAAGGAAAAGTTTCATAATGAAGCTCATGAAAATATAAGCCATGGAGTTTTCTTCATGAGAATGAAGATTTTAATACTAACAGTTGGTAATACTGAGATTTTACTTTCATGTAAAACATTGAATTTGAACATTTGAAAGACATAAGATGATTTTTTGATATTTTAGTTCACAAAGCATGAAATAATTTAAAAGTATTAAATTGAAAAATAATAATTTAGGAGTGGGTTATAAAAGATAACAACTAGATGTCTTTATAATTGCAGGAGAGTATTTAGATATGTTTTCCAGATTTTTTTAATAATTCTTCAATATTTATTTATATTATTAGATATAAGGAAATTCACTTGGTAGTCATTATTAGCCAGTTTGAATTTTTAAAGTAACCAAATTGACTATAAATTTCCCATCCTATAAAGAGAAAGAAACAAAGGATATTTACAAACCAATTAATGAAGACACAGTGAATGCCATCACCAGTTAGAATCAATATTTCTGCAACACTGTAAAGACCATCCTAAGTAATAGGATATAAATAATAATAAAGCATTGTATTAGTAGTATCATGTACTAGTATTATTAGTATTATTAGTAGTATTACTAGTACATAGTAGCACCATACAATAAATTACACTCTAAATTTCTTTGTGCTAAGCTAATATCAATTTTCAGGGCAACGTTTTTGTATTTCAGGGTCTTTCCGGTTTTCATTAATATGTCTTCCCCTCCAAAGAGTGCACAGAACATGCTCCTGTTTTTATAAAGTGTATTTTATAAAAAGCATTTTTTTCCAAATTTTATTTGGTGTAAATAAGGTTTTTTCCTATTGTTATCAATATCTGCTGTCAGTTCCATTCAAACTTTCAAAAGAAATTAAATATAGAGTGCTCTAGCTCCCAAATAATCTATTTTTGCAGATTTTTATTTTTTTAATCAAAACAGAATTCAGTGTTTGTCAACAAATTCTCAGTGATCATTGCTATGTGGTATTTTAAGCATAAGTCAGTGTTTGTAGCTTGATTTTCCTGAGTAATCTTTTCTTGGAGGCATTGAGGATTATATTGTTTTTCATAAAATGTATTTTATAAAGACTATGTAAACTATGGACTTATCTGAAGTGAATTTTAAATTTCTGAGAAAGTTAACAAATACATTTTGATAGCAGTACTTGGCATATTGCTAGATTATGCAAAGACCAAACAGCAGAAAAACAACAGGAAGATTTTTGCAAAGACTTGACTGTGAAATTAGATTATTTCCAGCTCCTGTACAAATTGTAATTTTGTGCCTCAAATATTTCCTTCCTTCCTCAAATACTTCTGTCTTGATTGTTTACATTTCATGGATATTGGAGATGTCTAAAGCAAAATAGTTGGTGTTTTACATTCACCTTGTTTACAAATATTTTTATTTGTTAAAAGATAAATATAAAGGCTGGTTTTAGTGCTATGCACAAGATGCAAAAATATACTGAATTTACTCCTACTTTATATAATTTCAACAATATAAACAGTCATCATCAGAAAATTATATTAAAGTTAGGAAACATAAATTTTAAATAGCAATTATTCTGTAACCCATTCATTGTTATCTAATTTTTATCTTTGAAGGATGAAAGCATATTAGAAAATATATGATTCCAAAGTTATAGGGATCTGGACCTTGCAAACTCGCAACAGTAAGGGGACCTTCCTAAAGTAGACCACCGTTTTAGTGGTGTTGCTGTTGCAGGCACAGTGATTTATAGAACTGAACAAAAATTCCTGCTCTCTGCTAGGGCAAGACATTTTCCATATAGACATAGTCATTGCCCAATGAAAGTGACCAAGATAAGGTCTAGAATATTCTAGTAGTGAGAACTTTATGATTTTCTTTCTGTTCTTTTAGAAAGTTTTCTCGGGTTTGAGTGAAATGGGAATTCCTCTCCATTGACTGAACAGGATGACAATGTGGTCTAAATCCACATACTAGAACAGAGGAACACAATGACTCTGATTAACAAAGACATCAGCAGAGTGTTGCTATACCTCTGGTAAAAGTCAGGGCTAAATCTAAGCAGAGAAACAGGTGCTTTTTTAATATTTTAAATTAATTTGTGTTTTATAAGGAAATATGTATAGAAAAACTGAGTGGAGAAGATGAAGTTGCATCTCCCAGGTAGAATACTTAACAAAAATGAATGATGTACATCACAGCAGTAGGTATGACTGTAGACTTCCAATATGTGCAGATTGACTGTTTATAGAAAGAAGACATTTTGCTTATGGTAAGAGCTGAAATATGATACAAAGAGAGGCTACAAGGATGATTAGGAGGCTGGAGCCTGTCTCGTATGAGTAAACACTGAGGAAGTTGGGCCTGTTTCACCTTGAGAAGAGACAACTGAGAGTGAACTTCATTAAAGGCTAAGAGAATCTGAAGGGAGAGTGTCAAGAGGATGTTTCCACACTCTTCTCAGTGGTGCCAAGCAATAGAAGCAAAGGCAATGGGCAGAAACTGATTCACAGATAGTTCCACCTGAATATGAGGAATGACTTCTTTCTCCGTGGCTGGAGATATTCAAGAACCATCTGGACACGATCTGATGCCATGTGCTCTAGGATAACCCTGCCTGAGCAAGGAGGTTGGACCAGACGATCTACTGTGGTCTCTTCCAACCCAACCCATCCTGTGATTCTGTGAAAGCTTTGGATTTTTTTCTATTATGGACCCAAAAGTAATCATATTCACTGGAAAAAAGGAATTGAGGTTTCTTTTAATTTTCACCTTTGAGAGTGTAGATACTGTCTTTAATCATCTTCGTAATTCCATCTTGATTCTAAGATGCACCAATTGCACTTAATGTAATTCCAGAACATGCATATATTTTAGTATGGCAATTTCTATTCTGGCTATTACTTTATCACCTTTCTGAATTAAATCTGAATAAGATATCTGAATACATCCATCTGAACAATAGTACTGGGCAGATTATCTGGAAAACTTTGCAGAAAAAGATCCTTTTAAATACTTGGCCTCTCATTCATCTCTTAGAATTTCTGGAGATCCCTTTTGCTTCCTCTTCATTATAGAAGAGCCAAAAACACACCATCAGTACAAGAGCTACTGCTGTTTTGTATGTGTGACATGAAATTTAAATCTGCCCCTACTTGCTTCATCTTACTTCAGTGCAAGTATAAGCATAAAGCTGACAAGAACTTCTGCAGACTGTATAAACAGGCATTTGAATGCGCTTCCACCTGAGTTCTGATCACACACAATCCTGCCTTTTTGTTTTCACAGTTTCAGAAATGCCATCCATATTCCTCTTAATCCTGAAGCTCTTAACACTTACATTCCACTCATCTTAATGACTGATTCCATTACTATTCATTCCTGATTTCTCCTCTTATTTATTATCTAGGTACCTTTGCTGTGTTTTCTTCATTGTTTCTTGCTTATCTGAATTACAATATATTCCTAGTTTGTCAACTATTGCACACCCCAGAGGGAGGGGAGGCTGTTATTTTCTACCACCATTTTCCTTGCTTCATATGTGCCTTTGAATGTATTCTAAACTTGATCAGTTTCCAGCTTTTGATGTTGTCATCTTAATTTTTGAGCACACAAGAAAATTTCATGTGTAGTATATGCCTTCTTAACAGAGTTGAATATTATATATTTTGCATGGTTTCTTCAGAAGCAAAATTCTTGTTCTTGTCACCTTGTCTGTGTCATCTTGATAACAGGCATCTTTTCCTATTTGCTCTTTTTTTTCCATCACAGATAAAGGTGTATGGGTAACTTATTTGTTTGGCAGCCCTGATTGCTATCTAGGCAGCATTTTTAAGTCATCTAGCTTACAGCCATGTCCAATCAGTTAGGTTTGCAGTTAGTTTTGTGTTAAACTTGATCTTAGGATCAAAAGTGGAGATCTTTCCATAAATTCTCATTTAGAAAGCCACTATCACAACTGTGGTGTAGTTATTTCAGAGTCCAATCTGCATTTCACCAAAAATACTAGTCAATCACTATACAAACCCATCTATTTGCTCTGAAGCAACAAGAAGCTACTCATTTTTCATTATCACCAACAAATTCCATACATGTAGTTATTTTGGAAGATGTTCCGTGTCTGCACACTTTAATTTTCTCTTCATGAATCTCTTCATAATCTGTGCTATAGAAAATTCGTGTGAAGGCCTTCTTTTGCACAGTAAGTTCTTTCACACAGGGGAAATCATTCTACGGTGCTTACATTAGGAAACCAAATGTAAGGTTGAATTTTTCAGCATATAAATTACTTCAAATGCATATCTTGAAATAAATTACCTAAGCAGAACTATTATTCTAAACCTTTCTCATCCTTTGAACTGTCAGTTCCCATATTAAAAGGATACCAAATAAGAATTTTGCATGTGTGTGTTGCAAGGGGCTAAATCACATACAAAATTATATTATATCTATAATTTATGAACCATCTATTTTAAGTTCTGAGTTCAGGATTTCTCTATAAGGTTATGTGTCAGAAATTATATCTATTAAATTTTCTATCCTTATTTTTAATCAAAGATTTTTGTGTGATCTTCAAAATATTCACTGATATTTATGTGTTGCAATATTGCTGTGGTGTGCTATTAATGATTCACTTACTTGTATTCTTTAATATTCATGGCAACATTTATTTATACAGTTCTCATACATGTTAGCATTTCCTAGACCACTGGGATTCAGAAAGTGAAATAGAAAGTGACATGTATGCATCTATCTTTTGCCTTCTTTATTGGACATCACTGAAGAAGTTAATACCCTGAATGATTCGTGATTTTAACATTCACTGAGTGTTTTTTCATTGATGCTTTGATTGCATGCAGGTCTTCATTAGAAAGAGTTCAGTAAGAAAACAGTGCATTAGAGTAAGAATGCATTAGATTAAGGAAAGAATGCATTAGAAGCCTGCATGCTTCTAATACATGATTTAAGATGAAGGAAGCAGAAATAATGCTCATCAGACTCTTAACTGAGCCTTTATTATTTCTTTTGTAGGACAGCTGCATATTTGCACTGTCTGACTGGGGGAAAGGAAAGCAGGGGGATACAGAAATACTGAACACAGTACTCACTATATGTAAGATACTAGTCAAAAGAGTTGCAACTTCGCCAGAAGGACTGAATGAAGTGTTATTTAAGAGTACCGTGGCTTCGCTGTCAGGGTCATAAGTGTCATCCCAGTTTGTAAGAGACAGCTTGATATGATAATACTGTGAATTCTGTTCATATCTGAAGGTATGACTTCGTTGGGAATGTTTTCAGGCTTCATATGTCCAAGATGAAGACAGATTCTGCAGCTGATATTAACCTGCCCATTTGCCACCACCCTGAGAGACGTCTTCCATAGGTGTGACCAAAACAATGCATATGGAAGAGAGAAATGTGCATTTGACCAATTTAACTACAATTCACAAGCCAGTTATGAGCTTATGCAAAATCACAACTGTGGTAAATACAACAATACTTACTCACAAATGCAGAACAGTTAAAACTTAGCTGGCAAATTAGTGGGGAATGTGCACAGTTAATAGGTTCAAGCAATTACTATAAATTATGAGGAACAAGATAGCTAGTTGACAAGCCTTACATTGTCATCTTGCTACAGTTTTTCATCAGTGACTGACAGAAGTGGTTTTCATGATAAGCATGACTTGAATCTAAGGCCTTCACAAGAATTTATATAATAACCTTCAAGATCAAGAAAGACACTCCTGAAAGTACTTGTCAGTAAATCACCTGAATTTCACCTCTTCCATAACTGCACAATCTAAAGCAAATTCAAGCTGAATTGCTAAATTGAAATGTTGGATATCTGAATATTTAGATCTGGAACAAGAGCTAATTATTCACAGAAAGTTCTATTATACTCCTGCTAGATACCATGCATACATCCTCAACTAAATGCACAGAATAGACAATATTATTGTATGAATCACTTTAGAACCATACCCATGGTTGGATAGTCCATGCGCCTTCTTAATGGTGATTTTTTGACTGCAATAGAAAAACAGAAAGCCACGAAACAAATTACAAAAAATCTATCCCTTCTACCGTGGATTTGGCCAGATAGAAAGACTGTTTTTTTCTAGATTTCACAATGGGTTTTTTGTTTGTTTTCCAGTCAGAGAATTATCTTGCTTATATTATGGACTGGGTATTGGGGGTAAAGGATCATTACTGACTTTTTTTTTGTACTTTCAGCTTAAAAACTTCTGCTTAAGTGTGCATTTCTCGCAATACATTGCAAGATCTTGATTCTCTTGCTATTTACATCAATTGTTTTAATTCTGAATAATGGGAAGATAATTCCTTTTGGAGCAGCCTATAGTACTGTAAAAGATATCTTAAATTCACATTATAGTCTCTTCTTGCTTTGACCATTAATATTGCTGTAATCTTTAAAATAGTTATTATATGCCAAAAATAGTTCAGTTCTGTTTGTTCAAAGTCTAGTTGTAAGTGACTGAAAAGCAGCATGCTGGTTTATGAATAAATGGGAAAAATCTTGGTTTCCTTTGGATAGAACTGCTATTCTCCCAGTGGTGGCTCTAATGCTTTCTAGCTATGGGGGTTATCAAAATTTAAGCAGTGGCACAGGGCTTGGTGCTGGCTTTGTGCCAGCTGCTAGGGCTTTGTAAGAAAGGGCAGTAGGGGGGAAAGATTTTAGCAAGGCTTATGAAGTTCTGCTGGGAGCAAGCCAAATTATCCCCAAGGTAAGAGCTGCTCCTGATTTCTGCTGTAATACTACTTGATCCTCTCTGTGTCTCATATAGTACATTTAAAAAGGAAAAAACCACAGACTTTAGCTGAAGCAGAACCACACACTGCTGATGTTTTTTCCTGATTTTTACATATATATGTATGTTCTATGCCTTCAGTGAGAGAATCTCTTCTATTCACTTCTGACTGCCATGAACATAACACTTCTTTCCATTATCTGTATATTGATGAGCTAGCCCACATGGTGAAAAATCCCTTCTGGGACTGGCAGGCAGCAGTCACGCAAGTACCAGTTAATCTCACTAAGCTATTACTGCAATTAATAGATACAGGCAGTAGATTTGAATATAAAATCTACACTTCAGCAGGAAACAGAATCCTGCTTTAGAAACTATTAATAATTTTCTGACCATAATAAAACAATTTCCTGCACTAATTGCATTCCAGGTGGCTCCTATAATTTAAATGGGTTACTGCTAGAAGACTCCATCTCCCTTTTCCCTGAGTTGAAGGAGGATATTCTCAGTTCTTTGCAGTCGGTATTTTTATTTCTAAAAAATCTGAAAACTTCATTTTGTAAGAAAATATTATATGTATCATTTTCTTGCTGTTTTCAACTGAAACTCTTGAACAGAATGAGGGAAAAAATGAAAATTAAAAGAAATGCAGCCTACTATCCCCTTCATGGAGTGAGTAAGGAAGGTGAGTACAGACCTCACTCAAAAGCATTGCAGACTGTTGGACATGTAGAAGTTAAGAATCAAAACTTGGATCAACAGACATGACTGAAGCATGTGTGAAGAAACAAAAGATATGCAATACTTCAGGAAAATAGAAGGGGCTTCCTGGGATTTACGGTCTGATGTTCCCTACCTTTGAGGCACATGAATTCTATGAATGTGTTTGCTCATGTGTGTATGAGTATGTTTAGGCTAGAAGTGAAGATTTTGTGAAGTAATGGGAGCTCTAAAACAGTAATATTTTTCTTTCAGAAGAATTTCGAAGGCTAGTCCAATCTCTGGCTCTGTGTAAGCATGAAAAAGCAACAGTAAAGGGCGTTTATTCATAACTGTTGTTTTTCTTTGCTTGAAAGCTACTAGTGGGGTACACTGGCAACTGTTCCGGATGTTAACCACATTTTATTGTTGTCTAACACGCCACATTAGAGAACATTTCAACTTTGAGAGAAAAACATAACTATAATTCCCTGCTAGTCATGCAGCACAGACTTCTGTGACAGCATAAAACATGGATTCACTGTAATTGTGGGTTTGTTATGTGGAACTAAAGGTGAAGCACATTGCAGTGAAATAGCTTTGCAACTGTAGATAGAAATAATGGTTGGAGAACATTGTTCTGCTCTGCCTTTAAGGTGTTTCAGAGGAAAAGACTAAATGAAATGTATGGAAGTAAATGAGACTCATTTGAAAAGAAATTAAACCCTTTTAAATGGTGATTACAAATATGAAGTACGTTATTGTATTGAAGGGAGTAAAGAGTAAAACTCACAGATTATATTATTTTGCTGTGGCTGTTTATCAGGACTTGCTGGAAAGATTCACCTTTCTTTAGAATGCAAAAGAGAGTGATTAAAGTGACTCATTAAATATGAAACTTCAAAGAAATTAGATTTTTTGAGAGAAAACAAATATAGGGGAAATGAAAGCTGAGGTACTTTCAGCACATTGAGAGTGAAAAACAACAAACCCCACTCCTACATGCATAGGCCACCTGAAACAGAAATTTCTAAAATTGGTAATAATAATAAAAAAAAATAATATGACTAATATTATCCGTTAACCCTGCTTTTATATTCTGTGAAATACTAAAAAAAAAAAAAAAAAAAATAGGGAGATTAATTCTTTGTAGTTAGGACAGCAAGTATGTTTTTACTGTGGTAATATACCTGTTTCAATTTAAGAAAGTTTTATCTTATCCTTCTGCCATTAATGCATACAGAGAGCCTGACTGAAGGCTCAATAACCTCATTGTAAGACTTCCTGCTTGATGGTTGAAGGCCCCCCATGCCTTCCTCCCACACGGAGAGCTCTGCAGTCACTCTTGGTGCATTGGGCTACCCTTGCAGTGCTGTTGGTGCCCATAGGGAAGAGTAACAAAGATTAACCATCTGTGAGCTGGGCAAGCCTGCTGTGATGTGTAGAATGCCAGATCCTTGCTCTGACAGACAGCCAAGCTGACAGACAAGCCTCTGAGGACATCAGGTTGGATTGGTGTAATGCCCCAGAGCTCGCTCAATGAGTCTTTTAAAAGGATTTAACATTATTTTCTGCAACTTGAGTTAGAAGCAAGGGAGAAACACTGACAAGATATTCTCAAGAGGGCAAACAAATAAAAACTTTACTGTCCAACTTCAGAAAATCTGGGAAGTTTTTAATGTTTGAGCAATATTAAGTCAACATAAAGCATTTCACAAAGCATTAATTTAGCAAATTCTAAGCCCGTTCTACTTAGCAAACTCCAACTCATCTGACTTTTAGTTACTCAAATTTTGAGAAGGAATTAGAAGAAAGAGAGAAGAGATATAGAAAAGAACAAATATAGCTACCGCTTCTGGTTCCATTGGTGTTCACCTGAGAAAAATTCCAAGAGGATGTAAGGTCAAGACCTGTGTGTGCCTTGTCCTCTGTCTTGCATACACATTAGTTTTCCTGGGCCCTTCCTTTACGTGGGACTTCTGGTCATTTTGCCACTCAGCTCTTTGTTGTCTGGTGAGGGAGTCTGGTGTTGTCTGGTGAGGAAGCTGCCACCATCAGGCAGAATTTTGCATTAACATAGGTGGGCAAGAAGCTGAGGCAGACACAGAAAGGGAGTAGGCATGGCCAGAGACCATGTCCCAGCAGGTAGGGATGGGTGTGCTGTTGAGACAGGAGAGGCTGGAAACTTGTGATGGACCAGCAGACACATGGCTGTTCAAGGCATTGCTGAAGGCAAATAAGGATCTTCAGGAGACCCTCAGAGCCAGCCCAGCCCAGAGTGGTATCTGCAGTGAGGAATGAGAGGGAACTGCGCAGTGCAGGGCAGCCAATGGCACAACCACTGGTGTGGCCATTGGAGCGGCAGGGAGCTGGGTCCTGCCAGCCAGGCTCACAGCAGGTGCTAGCAGGGCTGGATGCCCAGTGTGGTGTGCCATGAGCACGCCCTGGCTGAGGAAGCCATGGCAGTTTTTATGGAGGAAGCTGACAAGCTGTCCCAGGGGAAGCACTGGTTCTTGTATGCTGTGGGTGTAAACCTGGAGCGTGGACATCCATTGGAAGAGAGCTGTTGGGCTTGAGGGGTCTGCAAACAGCCCTGTGAAACAGTCCTTGCTCTGACTTTCTTGTATTGATTTACTAATCTTTTTTCTTCTCTCATTATCCAGTTTTAAACAAATATAAGTGGTTTTTATGACCACAGGTTTATACTATTAAAAAATATTATATTCTTCTTAAAAAAAAATAAATAAAATTTTCAAACAGAAAATAAGTGAGTTTTCATTACAGGTCCTTTCCATAGGCAACAATGCCCTCTATTTGAGTGTTGTAAGGTAGTTCTAATTAAAAGAATAACAAAAGATGTGAAATATATGTCCATGAAAAAGAGAAAACCAGTAGGTTGAATAGGAGGATTTTGTTCCAAGGTATACCATAACAAAAAGAATAGTAGAAGAAAGAAGAAGAGCATTATTATAATCCCCTTTGTGCCCGAGTCCATGTAAACTGCAGGGGATGCATCAGACACAGAAATACATGGAGACAAAAGCTCAGTCGCCAGGAGTGTATGCTCGTGAACATATTAAAAGTTTTTATTATCTCTCTGCCTGCCTTTAAAAACCAAGACTTCCAATTGTGTAGCTCTTAAAAATTTTTACGTTTGCTGGCCTCCATGCTGAAGCTGATGCAGCTGGTACTCATTGGAATGGAGAAAACCAGTAGAGAGTGGCAAGAGTTAATGAAGCTTGTCTGTCAGCTGGGTTTCAGACCTGCCTGTGTATCTGCTCACTATTTCAGCTGAATCTCAGACCTTTTAACGTTCAGACATTAATATGAAGTCTAGTAAACACAAGCACAGGGAGAGCTGGATGTACGCAGGGGAGCCAGCTAAAGCTGAGAGGATTTTATAAGCCAAAGGGCTTGTCTGTTTCTTAGGAAAGCAAGTGTTAGGCATTCTTAGGGAAAGATAAGATACAGTTTCAATTTTTCTTTTTTTTTCTTCTAAAGGCTTGGGGGATGAGTCTTCTCCATTAGGACAAAAAGCAATCTAGGAAGCCAACTCCAGAGGTCAAATTAAAAAACTGTGTCTAAGTACAGTAGAAGGATTATAAGCAAAGCTTATGTACTATAGAAGGAAATAGTGTACTGTTACAAACAATGTGAGAATCTTAATAGGTAAAACCATACCAGGGCTTTTTGTTAATAGCTGTTGTGGGAAGATATGTATCCTATTTGTTATTAAAGTAGCATGTTTTTATGGGTTTTACAGAAACTTGGAGCCTGCTAAATATTCTTCAGTGCTTTCTCTCATTAACTCTTTCCGTATTTGTGGACACAGAACAATTGCAGCCATTTTACTGCAGATGATTTGTTTAAAAAGTTTTCTGTTTAGAAGCTTGAATGTATTTCCCAGAAGAAGCCAAACTGGCCTCAAATCTGTGGACTAGTGGAGTGTATTGTCTTGCAAGGCATTTGAAGATAAAAATAAATGGATGTCGGTCAGAATAAAGCAATAAGTTTGGTCCACAGTGCTCTGTGCGCTTGCTACAATTACATACAGAAAGCTAAAGATAGATGCCACAAGCCTGTGCTGGTTTGGTCTTCCTTGAATTTCAGTAGATAATTCAGTCTGGCCTCAGTTATCAGAGTTAAATTATAGTTTCAAGAATAATGAATAAACTTTTCCTGCGCCTACCTTTTTTTATTTTCTCCTCACGATTACAGATTTTACTCTTCTGAGAGATCTAGGGTCTCAAATGCCTTGTATTAGCAAATCTCTGAAGAGCTGACATAGTTCTGACCTGTTCTCACATGTCAACTTTATTATACACTGAACAATGTGGGAAAGAAAACCACCCAACAATAAAAACAACCCAACTCCAAAATACTGGGAAGGTAGAAGGATTTAGGGCTGCAGGAAAGGGATGTTGTGTGCAACTTTGCTGTCTTTTAGCCAAGCTGATCTCCTAAATGAATCAAGAAAAAAAGGTGGTTAGATATCAGACTTTCAGGACTGTGGGGATAACTGAGTGGTTCTTTGGGATAAGCAAAACCTATTCAGGGGCAATTCAGGGCAAACAGAATGAAAGAAAGATTTAGAGCTCAGTGGCTAGCTCTAAAGGACTACAAACGAGTTAAGGATTGGCAATAATTCTCTGAAGCATTTTCTTTGAGAAATTGTCCTGTCTAAAATATGCAAAAAGCTTTCTGTGTAATTTTTTTAGATTAAATTTTTTGAAATTTACACCTACAGGCTTATAGTTCAAAAAAGGTTTTAATACTTAGATACTTTTAAAATTGTAAAATCTCTTTTATTGCAACACTGGTTATTCATTGGTAATAGAAATTGAAATTTTTGGTGTATTTTACTGCATGTTGTATGTACGCATATGTTGATGATTCTTAAATAGTACTGAGAATTTCTTAAGAGCTTTGTTTGCAATTTGACCACAGTGACTCTGACTTTGTAAATAGGTTTATGCAAAGTTGTGAAAGGATAAAAATAATCATACTTGTACAGTGATACACAGAAGTTCAACATCAACTTTTTTTTATCCCAGTATCATTTTTGTTCAGAATTTTAAGCATATCTAGTGAGCTGTTTGCTATTGGAGTTGTTGTCACAACAGATTAAAATTTTACCTATTTTGGAAAATCAAAAGAGATCAGTAACCTTCAAAGATAAAGTAGACCGCTATGGAGGTGATTGAGTGAAATTTGAACAAAGTGAAATGGAATAATTCACTTATGTGTTGTGTATTGTATGCAGGTTCATATTGTTGCACCAATATTTTTTATGAGATGGGTGGATTGTTAATATTTCTTTACATTTTAATCAGTCTCATGAAGCTGTTCAAACAAATAATTGTATGCTGTGAGCCTGTACAAAAATCAAAATACTTAACTTCTCATGTTACATGTATGGAAGAGGACACATATTTTTAAGTCTTTTCGAGCAGACAAATGTAGCGATCTCAGTTTAAATAATGGCAAGTAAAAATAATGAAGTGCAGGACTACAGCTGTCTATGAATAGGTATCTGTGTGCATGTCTCTTCCTTTGTATAACATAGTAAATGAAAGGGAAAGAAAAGGATGGGAAGGGGAAAAAAAAAAGAAGGGGAGAAATGAGGGAAAGTGAGCAAGAAATGGAAAGGAGGGAGGGAGGGAGGCAGGCAGGAAGGCAGGCAGGAAGGCAGGAAGGCAGGAAGGAAGGAAGGAAGGAAGGAAGGCAGGAAGGAAGGCAGGAAGGCAGGAAGGCAGGCAGGAAGGAAGGCAGGAAGGAAGGCAGGAAGGAAAGGAAGGAAGGCAGGAAGGAAGGCAGGCAGGAAGGCAGGAAGGCAGGCAGGGAGGCAGGAAGGAAGGCAGGAAGGAAGGCAGGAAGGAAGGCAGGAAGGCAGGCAGGAAGGCAGGAAGGAAGGCAGGCAGGAAGGAAGGCAGGCAGGAAGGAAGGCAGGAAGGCAGGCAGGGAGGCAGAAAGGCAGGAAGGCAGGCAGGAAGGTA